>NW_004567124.1:36093798-36106517 GCF_000260355.1 Condylura cristata | reverse complement strand
ACTTGAAAAAGCAGGAGGGGCAAGGTGATGCTGTCTTGGGAAAGTCCTCCCCTGTCACTTGCCTGGACAGTGACAGTCCTTCCCAGGACTGCCATCTTCAGCCCAATGTTTCAGAGAAGAAAACCCTCAAAGTGAAGGAGCCTGTAACTTCCAGTTTGCTTCACCCCGAGGAGTCAGGGCAGAAGGAAAGGAACAGAATGCCAGCATTGACAAACCTCATGGCCAGCCCAGTGCAAAGGACTTCAACCTCCACATCAGCCTCACAGCAGAAGAGCAATCCAAAATTCAGGATCACCACCTCTAGCTCAGCCCTCCAGCCACACAGCATGACCCTGAGACCACCCCCAGGTTATGGATGCCACCTACACTTCCACAGCAATGCAGCAGCACCGGACAAAAACAGCCCCCATGAAGAAAATCCCCTCCATGCTCCAGAACCTGATAAAACACCAGCCTCTCCCTGTGGTCATAGCCAAGATGAGAAGGCCACTAGCAGGATACTGAACATAGTCTTAAAAGCCTGTTGCTTCTGTATACCACTCTGTAAACAGAAACATCTCAGTAACAGAATCCATGCAGCTAAAGACTGAGTATATCCACCACCATACCATCCATAAGTCCTACCCAAAGGGCAGACCATGGTGTACAAGATCGCCCAGGAGAAGGGTGAGGTTCTGGAGATGGACCAGGGGCTAAGTGTGGACAGACGGGTGAGGCAGCAGCATGAAACATACAGGCGTGGGACTCATATACCAGGGAGCACAGAACTCCAGGGAGCACAGGATGCACAGTGTCCATGTTCTGTGCACCAGCCACAGGAGGGATCAGCATCTCCAAGGCTCCCCAAACATCCACTCCAAATATCTGGTGAGATCACAGAGAGGATCTGGTGCCATGTAGGGACAAGAGAGCCCCAGGGAATTGAGCAGCTGAATTTTGTTATTGTTGTTTTTCCCCCAACAGTGGCAGAGAGTAGAAACAGGCCTTCTTTGAGGTCAGCAGGAGCTGGAGACTCCCAGAGATTCCTCAGAGTGTCAGAGGTCTGGGAGTCTAGAGAAGGAAGACTGATGAGATGGCAGCTTGATAAGAAGTGGCTGCTGCTTGGAGAAAAGAAATGTGGATGGAGGAAAGATGGCTTTTCAAAGGTAAATGCCTAAATCACATTTCCTTTCTGGATTTGTTTCAAAACAGGTGGGATTCAACAAAAAGGAATGCAATATGGACAGTGCAAAAATAATGTACATCTTTTTTAAATTTACCAAATTCTGGATTAATTATGATCACACTGAATGCTCAACAGTACCCTGTGTTGTAGGTGTATCTGCCCAGTTGATGGGAAGAAAGCAGAGTTAGTGAAGGGCCAGGAGGGCAGCAGAGGTTGAAGGACCAGCGACTCCAGAGGTTCCAGGGCCCAAGGTGGCTGAATCCAGGGCCTCACTTCTACATATTAGGCTCTTTCCTATGAGGGACAAGGTGGCCCTCATAGAAGGGACCACCATGCCTGCAGACCACCATGCTGTCCATACCCTCTGGATACACAGAAGATGACAACTAAGAGGACTCAATGAAGCTATTAAATCTGAGTGGTATATTCACTGACTTAACATGAATGGTAACAATTACCTGAATTTGACCCATGTTAAAAACTTAAATTCTAAATTGGAAAATAGTGCACCCATGTAGCTAGTGGTAGCTCCACAGAGGAAACCCTGGAGCAATGGCCTGGGTTCCAAGTGCAGCATAAACATTGACTTGGAGACACTCTGGAGGCTGTTTTCAGGGACCCAGAGAAGGCTGCTCAGATTTCAGGGAGCCAGCAAAGACTGTTCACCCCTCTGACCATGTTTAGAAACCATAGGCGGTGATGATTCAGAGGAGATTGTTTGATTGTTGAATTTTTAATAAGTCTTTATGAAGCTAATGATTCTCCTCAGGGTCTGCAAAATCATTGATTTCTTCTACACAGAATGCTGAGAACTTAACTTTTTTTCAAAATCAGTCTTCGAATTCATCCAGAAAAGGCCGATGAAAGTTCAGGGTTTTATTTGAAATGGAGTGAATGCTGTTATTGGGGTGTCCCCAAAACACCCCCAGAAGGTTTTGTTCTAAAATCAGTACTAAAAACTTCTAAAGGATTTATCACCCAATGGAATTTAATCCTACTGTTTTCAATTATTTAGACAGAAGAGGACTGAACCAGACCAATCAGCACCGTTCAGCTGGGAAATGACCAAACATTTTCAGGGTAATGTATTGCTTGAATGTCATAAACTGGCATCTATTCATTGACAGTTGTTGATTTTAACCACATTCCTACCTCAGGACAAATAATTCAGTGAATGTCCTCTTAATATCAATGTATACCTTTGCAAATAGATGGATTTTAATTACTAACAGTGAAATTATGAGGTGGAACCTGTGTTTGCAGTTCCCTAAATATGTGAACAGCTGTACCCCCATCAACATATTTGCACATATTATTAAGAGGCACTTGTAGTACTCCTAACATCTTACTTTTCCATTATTTACTACTTTTTTTTTAAAGATTTATTTATTTGTGCATACAGAACTGGGGTACAGGCCAGAGGCTCAGGGGCGGCAAGAGGCTTCACCAGAGACAGAGTGGGGAGCAGAACAGGCAGATCAACAAAGTACACTGCTGAGGGGAGCAGCGGGCGGGTCAGGAGAGGTCTGCCACGCCATGTGGTCACCTCCGGGGGAGGCGGGAATCGAACTCATGCGGAAGTAGCTTTAGCTTCTCAGTGCAGTGCTTTAACCCGCTGAACCACCAGGGAGGGCCTATTTGCTACTTATTTTTAATGGAAACAATGTTCTCTCGAGCCATATAAATATATCAATGTGATGCTCTGTTAGAATCAATGATACTGGCCTGACAAATTATGGTATTCCAGTCATCCAACAGCAAAAATTCACATTTTACTTCTTCAAAAGTTAAAAAACGATTTCTTTCAGGTTTCCAGATGAACATTGTAAAAACTAAGTATATGCAATACTGTATAGGGAATTTTGCTAATAAAATAGCATCCTGAATAATTAACTATGCATATGAGTTTTATTCACTATTCTCTTTAAACGCAGGTCACAGAAATATGGTTGCAACTGAGAAGTCACCACTGACCTTGCTCCTTCCACTTACCCCAGACCTGAACTTCCAGATGATTTGCTTGGTTATTGTGGGGAGCTCTGGGAAGCTTATAGACATCTGAATGTTGTTTTTCTTCATGAATGGATGTTTTTGTTAAAATTTCTAACACTGGTTTGAAACAGACTTGTTTGTATGAATACAGCCACAATTCTAACACATTCTTAAATTTGTTTTAAAATTCCTATGATCAGCACATTTTAGAAAATCAGAGCAATAACATGATATGAAATGACCAGGCAGAAAGACATACCTACAAAGCAGACCTACCTGTGAAACAGAACTACCAATGAGTATGTAATTAGATCTGTTTTATTTAGGACTATGTGCATATGCTTGCACTGTGTGTGTGTGTGTGCATGTCAATGCATGTGCATGAGTATATGTGTGCATAAGTAGGTATATCTGTGTGCCTGCATGTGTGTAATGTCTGTGCCTGCATATGTGCGTGCATGTACATGTGTATACATGAGGGTGTATATTATGTGTCTCTATGTGTGTGTATGAATGCATGTGTGTACATGGGCTTGCTTAATGTGTATGAAGTATCTATCATCTGAAAGACATATAAAGAACTGTTGAGAATTGGTATAATTTCTTTAAAAGTTTAGTAGAGGGCCCTCCCTGGTGGCACAGTGGGTTAAAGCACAGCACTAAGAAGCTAAAGCCACTTCAGCATGAGTTCGATCCCCGCCCCAGAGGTGACCCACCTGGCATGGCAGACCTCTCCTGACCCGCCTGCTGCTCCCTTCAGCAGTGTACTTCGTCAGTCAGCCTGTTCTGCTCCCTGCTCTGTCTCTGGTAAATCTTCTCAGTGCCCCTGCACCTCTGGCATGTACCCCAGTTCTGTATGCATAAATAAATAAATCTTTAAAAAAAGAAAGTAAGTTTAGTTGAACTCACCCCAAAATGCCTGGTGCTTTCCATTTTAGAATCGTGTTATTCAATTTGATGTCAGTTTTAATGTTCAATGTTCAAAACAAGCAACCTTATTTTGAAATACAACGTCTATTTTTGTTTCTATATTTGAACAATTAGTAAAAGCTTGCACTATTTTTTAATTTGCTACCAACAAATGCATATGTTGATGTTGATTAAGTTTACAGATCATTAGGGGGGAAAGCCTAAAAAGAATCTTTTGGTAATAAAATCAAAAAGTAGTTATTTGGAAATCTTTGTTAATTTTTTAAATTTAATCATAATTGTTAAATTGTTTAAAGTTGAAAATCTGTGTTAAATTGTAAACAAATCTTTGTCTGACTGAAATTGTTATGTTTTTCCTAATTCATTTCACATTTATCTGTTGCTAAATTAGCATAGTTTAAAGTGGTATTCTGCACAAATTACATACTATGTTTTTTGAAGACTTGTAAAGTTATTTATGTTAGTCAATATTGTTAAAGTTAGTTATATTATTTATTGATAACATAATATATAAAATCTAATGATATTTTATATCTCCCTTTACTTTTTCCATATAATACCAAATAATATGGTATCATGCTTATGCCATGTTATATGGTATATACCACAAATGTAATGTACATATATTACATACAAAATAATATATATTACATACAATATCTACTATATGTATACATGTATATATATATATATATATACATATACATATATATATATCTCCAACTATGTAAGCAATATGGAGGGCTATTTTTATTTGAATCAAAATGATGTTTTTTAAAGGAGTTGCGTGCGATAATTTATTATACTAGAATTAGATTAAATGATACATGGAAAAAAGCAAAAAAATAGGATAGATGCAGACACTTTTAAACTCCTGCTTTCTGTGATTATTCAACATAACTTTTAGATTAAATGATAACATGGAAAAAAGCAAAAAAAATAGGATAGATGCAGACACTTTTAAACTCCTGCTTTCTGTGATTATTCAACATAACTTTTGAATACTGTTCAAAATTAATTTACTTCCATAGACTTAGTTGCCTCAAGCATATTGCTGTTATTTTCATATACATTTCAATAAAAAATATTTAATAGTTGTTAGATATACATTATGCAATTCCCATTTAAAGATGTAAGCATAAGTACACTTGTCTTTACTTTCAAACTAAATATTTCACAATACATTAATTTCCATTATATATTTTTACAAGTGTGTCATTTCCACACTTTCATTATTGCAATAAATAAAACAAAATATGGTGTTAGTTGTTTGACTCCATGCTTCTGTAATTTCACCAAACATCTGCAGAACAGACAAATGAATATAATAGACTATTATTTTTAATTATATGCATTGAATTGAGTTTTTAAATCCTTATTTTTTCATCCAATAATGTACTTGTGTCTATAAATTGATTAATGGAATATAATCTTAATCATACAGTTGTAGAATCTATAGCTGGCCAAGTAATATAGTAATTTATAAGATTAAATTACAAGTCTTACAAATTACTTCTATTACAGGTGCCAATCATACTGCCTTTCCAGTTAATAAGTGGTTTGTGGCCCTCCCTGGTGGGGCAGTGTGTTAAAATAAAGCACAGCACTAAGAAGCTAAAGCCACTACCACATGAGTTCGAATCCTGCCTGCCCGGGAGGAGATCCACATGGCACGGCAGACCTCTCCTGACCTGCCCGCTGCTCCCCTCAGCAGTGTACTTCGTCGCTCTGCCTGTTCTACTATCCTCTCTGTCTCTGGTGAATCCTCTTACCCTCCACATCTCTGGCCTGTACCCCAGTTCCATATGAATAAATAAATAAATCTTTAAAAAAAAATAAGTGGTTTGCAAAGAAGTTCTTTTATCATTAGCTTGTCTCAGTACTGGTACAGCTATTAGAAATGTAGCTATCTATGTCAAACATATTGCAGTGGCATATGATGTGATATTCTTCCAGTAACAACAGTTGGAAAAGTTAGCTTGTATTTTTGCTGAATTATTTGCATAATATTTACCATGTTTTTTATACAACGACAGATAGTTTTATTAGATTTACTTTAAAAGCACCCTGTTCCTATTTTTGACAGCTACCCACAGCCGCATTCATCCACCACCATGTTTCCACAATGTCATAAAATGACGTTGTCGTCATTGTCCTGATAAAGCATGGAAATGGGGGACAGCCTGGTGGGGCTACAGACGGCCGGGGGATGTCCGGGTCCACCGCATGCATCAGTGCTTGCATGAAACAGCCTTCATTCAAAAGCAACTAGAATTCTAAATTACTGTAGGGTTCTAATGTGTGAAGTTAATGTGTGCAAGTTAAAACATCCTCTGTGCTTTCCTTATTGTCACTTTCTGTTATTTCAAAATTTAGATATTACCTAATAATCTCCTATTTTTAGTGTCATATCTGTTAATAGGATAATGGTAGAGATAAAGTTAAGTTTTTATCTGTTTTATTTTTATAATCCAGAAATTTATTTTCCTTTCAGTAATTTGTAAAAGAAGGAATGATGACAAGTAACTTTATATATGTGTGTGTGTGTTAATATATGCATATATTATAGAGAGATAATAGAGTTACTGTTATATTAAATAGATTAAAGTTATCCATTTACTAGTTACAATGAAAATTTCATTTATAAGTTTAATTTCTAATTGCTTTATCATAGGCTTCATATTGTATTATTGACATGTGAACATTCTTATTTAGAAATTGAGATTTCATTCAGCTGTATACACAGGTGAAAAATAGAAAGAGGAACAGTTTTTATTCCTTATGAATTAATTTGGAAGAAAGATAAAGGAGTCTGATTCTTCTCAAATGTATAAAGTTGTAATTCAAACAGTGGTAAATGAGTTACAAATGAAAACTAAGTGGCAATAAAAAAACTATAGAAGTTGCATTTTACCTTTTTCACTTCAATGATGTCGATATAACTTTGGTTGTGTTAGCATTGAAGTAACCTGCCCCAAATAGAAAGTTAGAAGTCATCTGTACTGCCTAAACATAGGATTCCAACATGATTTAAGTAATCTTATTTATAAAATAAAACACATCATGGGGCCCTCCCTGTTGGCACAGCGGGTTCAAGCACAGCACTAAGAAACTAAAGCCACTTCCGCATGAGTTCGATCCCCGCCTGTCCCGGAGGTGACCACATGGCGAGGCAGACCTCTCCTGACCACCCGCTGCTCCCCTCAGCAGTGTATTTCGTCGATCTGCCTGTTCTGCTCCCCGCTCTGTCTCTGGTGACTCCTCTCACCCTCCGCATTTCTGGCCTGTACCCCAGTTCTGTACGAATAAATAAATAAATCTTTAAAAAATAAATAAAATAAATAAAACACATCATGTCAGTTAAATTGTTCACCAATTATTGCATACTTTTAATTGAGATATAATTTATATGTAACTTTGCATAATTAAAAGTGCATAACAGGGCCCTCCCTAGTGGCTCAGCAGGTTAAAACACAGTACTGGAAGCTACCCACAGCAGATCTGATGCGAGTTGGCTCCCCGGCACATGGGGTATGGCAGATCTCTCCTGTCTGCTCTCCTCAGCAGTGTACTTGTCAGTCTGCGTGTTCTGCTCCCCACTCTGTTTCTGGTGAATCCTCTCACTGCCCCTGCACCTCTGGCCTGTACCCCACTATGTATGCATAAATAAATAAATCCTTTAAAAAATAAAATAGATAAATGAAAATACATAATATACTCCCTTTATATATAGCTATCTTATGAAATAGTCACCACAATAAGCTTCTTTCACCTCTGTCACCTCAAATACACGTAGGTATCCTTTTTTTCTTGTGATGAGAACATTTAAGATCTACTCTTGGGCAAAGTATACAAAATAGTATCATATCACTATGATATATATACTAGATACCCAGAATGCATTCATCTTAAAGCCAGGAGCTTATATTTTGAACAAAATCATTCCTTTCCCCAACTCCAGCCATTCCTCCTCCCCCCACCCAGCATCATTTCAATCTGTCTCACTGATGTCTAGTGTTTTAGATTCCAGATCTAGCTGACATCAGTGTCTGGCTTTCTCTGCCTTATTTCATTTATCACAATGCCTTCAAGTTCTCTCCATGTTGTCATGAAATGGAAGATTATCTTACTTCTCTTGAATTATCTATCACGTCCCACTTCTCTACCCACTCACACTTTGGTGCACACTCAGGTACTTGCATATATGGGTTATTTTGAGTAACATTGCAATGAGCAGGGGGCGTGTAGATATCTCTTCAAACTAGTATTTTCTTTTGTATATATCTCCAGAAGTAAGATTGCTGGATCATATTTTTAATTCTTAAATTTTCTATTTTTAATTTTTTTGGAAAGCCTGCACTATTTTGCTTAGTAGCTGCATTAATTTACATTTTTGCCTGCTGTGCATGGGGGCCCCTTTTCCACATCTTCCCAGCACTTCTATACTCACATTTTGGCAGCCTCTTTAAAGGGTATGAAGTGACAGGTCATGTGGATGAATATGGATCTCCCTGCAAATCCTTGCTTTGTATCCGTTGGCCATTTATATATCTTCTTTGAAAACTGTCTGCTTTATTTCTTTTTTAATCACATTGTTTTGTTTTGTTTTTTTTTTTACTATTCAGTTGCATGAAATCTGTGTGTG
This sequence comes from Condylura cristata, assembly GCF_000260355.1. Classification (NCBI taxonomy): domain Eukaryota; kingdom Metazoa; phylum Chordata; class Mammalia; order Eulipotyphla; family Talpidae; genus Condylura; species Condylura cristata. The sequence continues at coordinate 36,097,785 of NW_004567124.1, read as the reverse complement.
CTAATCCCTTATCAGATATATAATTTGCAAATATTTTCTCCCATTTGTAGATTGCCTGTTGGTTTTGTTGATGGTTTCCTCTGCTGGGCAGCAAACTTCATGAGTTACTAACTCTAATTTCCACCTTCTTTTCTTACATGATATCTTGCATTTTTCTTTTTGAATAGCATGTTAATATCTTTGTCGTGGGTTATTCTTTCAATGTTTGAATGTATCTCCACAGCCTTCAGAACAACAATAAAGTCACCACAATAATTGAAAACTTGCCAAGAAGAAGTTTCTCATAAGAGAAAAAAGTTTAATTTAAAATTTAATGTTAATTTAGATAAGATATTGGTAATTTTCTCAGGCTCTGCATTACATGATCATCATTTATAAAGGAGAGAAATCCTTCATTTATTTTCACAGAGATAGACAAACACCAGATATTCAAGGTGACTTCAAAAGATATTTTTCTATTTTTGCAACAGGACCACAGTTGAATTTATTGACTTTATGAGTATAGACATAAAATCAGAACAAAGGAAGCTAATTTTCAAATACCTGATAGGTATGTAGACATCAAATATCAAATGACTTAATATATGGTAGGCTTTCTAAATTGGAACTGAATAAGAAAAGAAAAAAAATGTTTGATTTACAATTGCCAGTGAGAAATTAAATATGAATAAATGCAATTTTCCCTCCCTTCCCTCCTTCCAATGGCTTCCATTCTTCCTTTATGTTCTTCATCCCTTTTTCTCTCTTCAACTCTATAAAGTTTCTTCCTTCTCATTTAGAAAAGTTTAACATCAATTGAAATTTAGATCTCCTCAGAATCTTGTTTCCTAAAATCCTTTAAGAGGTCAAAATAGTTTCTTACTTTCCTTCCCTACTATTCTCCAAAATGAATTTTTTACAGAACTACAAATATATTAACTGTAGGAAGTTCAATAACAGTTGAGGAATATCTTTAGGAAAAAAATTTAATTAAGTTTCTAAATAAGTATTATTATTAGAGGAATTAGCATTAATATTGGAAGAATAATTAAATATATATTTGAATTTAGTTACATACTAAGATTGAAAGATGGTAAATGTATGAACTGTGTTAGATTTTACTGATCTACTGCTAATATGCTTTCAGTTCAAGGACAGAATCAAGATTTAAATTATCCAATATTGAGTTAGAATACAACTAGATGAATTGTGTAAAGTGTTATAAATATCATTAATTCTTTAGATTGCCACAATAGTAACATTCAAAATAGCATTTAGGGATATTGCACAGAAACATTTGTATTTTTTCATGCTAAGAGGGGCTTCAGAGACTGATAAGAGCACTTCTATTGGGGAAAAAAAGAGTGACACTGGAAATATGTAAGAACAAAAGCAGGGCTGCTCATTACAAAGGAGAAATCAGCTGGTGAAATAGTTTATATGAAAATAAAATACAATATCCAGAGCAAACAATATGTTAAATGTTAGAAGTCAGTGCATATGCTTCTCTAAGATTGACTGGCAACATCTCTATGGCTATGGTTCAATTTCCCATTCAATAGGATTAATTGGGTCCGGGGGTTGTTCAACATCAGGAAGATTGGAGTTGTCTTGACAGGTGATGTTGGCAGAATCCTTGCAGTGGAATCTGAATGAGGGGGCTCTAATTCCAGGCATCCAGGTGATCCTTCCCAGAACTCCCATAATGCACAGTAAAACTCTCAAATTGTGACTGGCTCTGGCTCTACTAGGAAAGAGGGGTGTCTCCACAGGAAATTCGCCCCCTGGCTCCTGCACAGCTGAATCATATAATGAGCTCATTTACCTGCCTGGGACACCCCACACTCCACCTACCCAAACCAGGCTTGACTAAGAAGGCAAGTTCTACCATACATCCCAAAATCTTGGTAGACCGTTCTTTTATTTTGGTTTATATGTTATATACATTTTTTGTCTGTTGATGTGAGACAGCTAAGTATATTAATAAGAAATAGCTTATCAAAGAAGAAACCAAAGTTCAAATACAGAAATGCTTCTAAGTTTGACTTTAAAATTCAGATAACTATTATCCTCTAATTTTCTTTTAACAACAAAAAGAAGAGTAAATGTAATTCAAAGAGAAATAAATTGTATCCAATTAATTATAAATAGTAATTATCTCTTACATTCACATATCCTTTGACTTCTGCACAAGACACTTGCTAATTTATGGATGAAAATATTTATAACATGGTAGAGAAATGCTCTCATTTTATTAAAAACAATTCTTTTATGCTATTTCTTATATGATTAAATACTATACTCATAGGTTTAGATTTAAAAGCCCTACTGGTTCTCTTATATCAACAGGATAATTTTTTCATACCTAAGTCCCTAACCTCTTACAAACACCAAAGCTGTAGATTCCTCTCTTTTTTTATATTTCTAAGCTCCAATCATAAATAATTTTTCACCTCTCCCTGATCATTGAAAGTTTCAAAATTGTTTGCTATGTTTACTTTCATTAACATCCATCAGTGCATAGCTATAATTCTGTTTCCTTGTAATTTCCCATGACAGTCCAGATCTTTATTTTTAAAACTAGAAGTTCATACCTTTGGACCTCCCTTAGCCTACCTCCCACTATAGCCATGAGTTCCTTTTTACTTATTATTCCACATATAACTGAGATCTTACAGCATTTATCTTACTTTGTCTGACTTATTTCACTAAGCCTAAAGTCCTCAAGCTCAAGGTTACAAATGACAGTATTTCCATCTTTTGTGAGGCTAAGTAATATTCCTCTGTGTGTGTATGTGTATGTGTGTGTACAATCATGTATTACACATTCTGAACAACGCATTGTGTGACAGTCATGGAGTGGGCTGTATGTTGCACACACAGGTGATAACTCAGGACCACCATTGGCTGTGGCTTTTTGACAAAGCTGAGGATGTCAAACTATGTGTAAGTGTATTCACAAACATTTTCTTTGTGCACGTCCGTCAGTGTGCACACAGATTATTATCTCCACTGTCCCCAAGTCTAAGTGATTGTAAATTATACTGTAGGGCATCTTGGGGTGCATAGTATTTTCTCTTCCTTCAGATAAATACCCAGAAGTAGAACTATTGGATGATGTGGGTGCTTAGCTTGTTAAGGAACCCCAAGAATGTGTTCCAGTGGAGGCTGCGACATATTTCTTGCCCACCAATAATGCACAAGGTCTCAGATTTAGGTCATCATAAAAGGTAGAGCTTTAGCAGCATTCATTTCTGCTGATACAAGCATAGACCACTTGTTTTTTTCATCAAACCTCCACTGGCTGCTAATGCCTGGCAGTGAATATTACATGGAGGGTGAGAGGGCAGGGTAAGGAGACAGAGATCTCCTGGGGTGGAAGAAATGTTCTGCCAGCTTTACCTCCTCATGAGGATGTTACCCGATCTCAGGTGGGCCACAGCTCCTCACCTGCCTTCAGATGTGATGACGCCACATGGGGAGAGTTTCCCTCTACTCTCAAAGGGACCCTCTTTTTCCTCCTTTTATCAATCTAGCTTTCTGAAAAACGCAATAATTGGTGTATATGTGTGTAACTTACTATATTGTGAACTATAATCTGGTAGCACCTTCTGCTCAGATATCACTATTCTACTAATAGGATGTCAGGTACATGCTCATTTAGTTGCTCTCAGACTTGGAATCTTTGAAACATTCTTTGTGACAAATTGATGACACATACTTACGAAGTCTAAATACTGATTTTCTCCAAACTTAGTATGATGAATAGCTAAGAAGGAATCACTAAAATGAATAGCTTTTACTACCTGCACTAGAAATTATACATATTATAAAATGTATCTTATAAAATGTGGTCCATGTACATTTTTTTATTTGAAGTCTGTTTAAAAGTCAATCTTATTATGATCAGGCTGGCTAGTTTGTCATTTAAAATGCCCTGTGTTCTTTTTTTTTTTTTTAATTAAAAAGTTTATTTTTGGGCCCTCCCTGGTGGCGCAGCGGGTTAAA
>NW_004567124.1:36068534-36091151 GCF_000260355.1 Condylura cristata | reverse complement strand
GGCAGACCTCTCCTGACCCGCCCGCTGCTCCCCTCAGCAGTGTACTTCGTCGATCTGCCTGTTCTACTCCCCACTCTGTCTCTGGTGAATCCTCTCATCCACCGCATCTCTGGCTTGTATCCCAGTTCTGTATGAGTAAATAAATAAATCTTAAAAAAAAATCAAATGAATGATAAATAAGGGTAATTGCAGAGAAAGTACTCATTTAATCTTTAATCTAGAAATTGTCTAAAATGTAGATTTGAAGGATGGACACTCAAAAATCTTCTTTAAGGTACATATATAGAAGGGGCAAGAAAAAGAATAATTTTCAGTGGATTAAAGTGTCCTATACACATTTTTTAAGAAAATTATCAAAATTATGTGTGTTAGAATTTTTGCCTTAATAAGAAACATAAAAGGTCAGAACAAATAAGGTAAAAAATATGTTTATTTATAGGAAACCATTTCATTTTGATAGTAGCTCTAAATCAAAACATACAGAGTTTCCTGGTCAAAAGCTGTATGACTAAAAAAAAGAAAAGAAAAGAAAACGTCTACGTTCAAATTTTTAAATTAAAACCCATGTAATCTAAGATTATAAAAGAACCAAAATTACCAGAAATGTTATGCTTGTTCTTATATTTGAAATCAGTGTCAGGGGAAAAATTTCCCCCTATCTCTCCAATTTCTTCTTGTCTGCTGAGTGATCAAATTGATGTGTAAGAATAAAAACAAACTTAATTACATATGGACACTCTGCATGGATATACTCTAAAGCCAATGTAGCATAGGCCCTATGCTAAGAAATGTAACCTGAGGCTTCAATGAAGGAGGAGGGGAATCCCATGTGAGGGGACTCACATGGTCTCTGACAGAGACCAGATACCCAAGACAAGCAGATAGCTGTCCTGCCACAGAGATAAGTTTCTTCAATAAAAAGTTATATAACCTAATTCAGGCTTAATCTCCCAGTTTTGATTTTCTGGATCACTTACGGAGTTGTAAAGTTTTCTAGTGAGCCTGCAGGGTCTCACTAGAACTTCAGCTTGAAGAGATACGCATGCTTAAGTAGCTCTCTGAACATCTTGAAGAGTTTATTCTCAGTTTCTTGGGGGGAGATTTATTGTACAGACCTTGTGGGAACAGAAGGTTGTGGACAAAACTTCATTGATATGATGAAGTAACTCACATTTTGAAAGATATTTAAGAGGTTATAGGTTAGCAAATGGAGAAGGGACATAGTCTTAGAAGCCATGATTGACATCATTTACAAAGTGGTAGTTATCAAATACAGAAGAAGACTTTGTAGAAAAAGAAAAGGAAAACCCCAGAATGACGAACTTACACATTTTAAACTATTAAACAAGGGATGAGTTCACAACAATTAGCAATGACTATCTAAGGCAATTGCTGAGCACGGTCAATTAAGAGGGCTTCCCTTTTACTTCTTTAAAAGTTTAATTCTCTTCATTTATCTGTGACTTTAAAAGACATTCTAACATAAATTTTAAATTGTTTTTGCTATGTGATATAAAATTTTTACAGTTGTTTTATCATTTTAAAATTTGGTAACTAAATCCAGGCTCTCCCTGGTGGCACAACGGTTAAAGCATCACATTATGAAGCTCTCAGTAGCCACTGCAGCATGAGTTGAGTCCCCAGCCAGGGAGGTGACCCACATGGTGTGGCAGACCTCCTCTGACCCATTTGCTGCTCCCCACCACAATGTACTTTGTCAATCTGCCTGTTGTGCCCCCCATTCTGTCTCTGGTAAATCCTCTCTGGCCTGTGGGGTACCCCAGTTCTGTAAGCATAAATAAATACATCTTTTTTTAAAAATTGTTAAAACTAAATCCTAGGAGGAGCACTTTGTTAACTACAAATATAAGTTCCTTCATCAGCTTCTTTAGCTTTGAATAGACTATGAATATCTATGCAATTTCTCCATACTTGGAATATATTATTATACATGAAAATAATGACAATGCAATTGCTATTTTAAAATTGACATTTGAACAAACTTAAAAGATTCAATTAAATAAATATGTGGTCACATGTGAAAAACATTTTATTCATAATATTTTATAAATATATTGTAAGTTAAGATATACCATTCATATATTTGTAGCATAGCATCTGCTCTATATTTCATGATAGTTTTGAAAATTTTTATTCTTATTAAATTCTTATGAAGTTATTTATTATATTGTTTATTTTATCTTGCTATTTTTGTCATGGAATAAAATAGGAAAAAATGACAAGGGAAGAAAACATTTCTGTATGTTTTTACCAAATTATTGAGATTGAAAAAAAATTACAAGAATGATGGATTCTTTCTATTTCATTACATTGCATCTGAATGGCCTTGAGTTCTTGAAGACCTTAGGAATCACAAGCCCTTCCTGGTGGCAGCTTTTATCTTGTATTAGTCAACAGATAACCCTAACCTTGAAGATACAATAGCCTTCAGTCATTTATTTTGCCACACTTATTTTGCAGTCATTTATTTTTCAGTCATTCATTTTGCCACATCTTAAATACACTAAATGTATATATGCTGGATCTTTACCAGAAAGGTCGCCATTATTTCTTTAAAATACTTATTCTCTTACAAACCAAAAAAAAAAAAAAAATCTGTTAAATGTGCTCATATTGAACTATATTTTTCGTGACTGTGATTTTTTCCTTTAAATGGATGAATAAAATTATGAAATTATTAATCACAATTATGAGTCTCCAAAATGGAATTCATCTATATTTCTAGTTTTGAATGAGGGGGATATTTCTTTACCACATGAAAACATAAATGAAAACTTAACCCTTACCAAATCATAGTCCTAACTATAGTACCAACACTAACACTAAACATAGTAAACATACTAAACATAATCCTGACCATAATCATGAATATATATCTAAACTTACCATGAAATTTAACCCTAACATATGCAATAAGCCCAAGTTTACACAAATGTAAAATTAAAAATAAAAATAAAACAAACTCTTAAACGAAATCCTACACAAATGTAAGATTATAGTATTTTATAACACAAACCATAACACAAATGTAAAATAAAAATAAAAATAAAACAGGCTCTTAAACCAAATCCTACATATACAAATAAAGTAAACTGTAACACTAACTCTAACCATAATCATAAACCAAATCCCAAGTATATGCCTAATTTAACCCTACCCTAACCTTAAATCTTAATCCTAATCCTAACTTTAACTATACCCCAACCATAACCTAAATGTAACCAAAACAAAAATTTAATACTAATTTAAATAACCCTACTCTTAAACAGATACCTAAATATAACACTAACCCTATAAAAATTATAATCCTAATCATAAACTGAAAGTAACAAAAACCCTAATCTTAAACCTAACCCTCACAATAAAACCTAACCCTAAACCTAAACCTATTCCTAATCTGGCAATAATCCAAAACTAAATCCTGAACATAAACCTAACAATAATCCTAAACCTAATCCTAATCTAAAACCAAAACCCTAGCCCTAACCAAAACCCTATTATTCACCCTGTTATTAAGCCAAAAAAAATTCTAGTGCTAAATATAACCCCAACGTGGGCCATGCTCCTAAGCCAAATGAGACCAATATTATAAACCAAACCCTAACCGAAACCCAATTATAACCTAACCATAACCTTAACTCAAACCTTAATCCTAACTCAAACACTAATACTGAAACTAATCCTAACCAAAAACCTAATAATGTAATGTTAACCCAAACACTAACCCTAATTCCTAAACCAAATCTTAACCCTTGCCTTACCACTAAACAAGACTAAACCAAAATACAACCATAAATCTAAATCTAACTCCAAACATAACTCTAATTCTAACACACACACAAAAAAAATAAAGTTAACTTAAACCATTACCTAATGCTTACCTAAAGCATAACATCAAAATGAACCCTAACCTTAACTGTGACACTAACCCTAACCCTAGGCTAAACCTAACCTAACCTAGCTTTAAGAAAAACTTAATTCTGAAAGTAACCTTAATACTAAACCTAATCCTAACCTACCAATAAACTCTAATCGTAAACCTAAAATAAGAAAATCCTAAACCGTTCAGAACCCTAATATAAACCTTAAACCCTAAACCTACCATTAACATTTAGCCTACCCCTAAACCTAACCTAATCCCAACTCTAACACTAAAGCTAACTCTAAACCAAACCATAATGCTAAACCTAACCTAAACCTTATTCTCATCCTAATCCTAACACTATGCTAACCCTACCCTAACCCTAAACCTAACAACACCCTAACCATATGCCAACTCTAACCCTAATGTAATCCTAAAAGAAAGCCTAACCCTAACCCCAACCCCAAATTTAAACTGAACCCTAATCCTAGCCAAACTCTAACTTAAAAACAACCATAATTCTAACACTAATGAAACCTTAACCCTAAACCTAACCCTAACCCATACTAACATAACCCAACTCTAACACTAAAACTAACCTAAATCAAAACTTAACTCTAACCCTGACCCTAAAAATAAACCTAAACCTAACCCTAAACATAAAACCTAACCTTAAACCTGTGCAAACCCTAATCATAAATCTAAACTTAATTCTAACCTTAACCTAAACTTTATCATAAACCTAAACCAAATCCTAACCCTAACACTAAACAAAAATAAGCCTAACCCTAAACCTGTTGTGACAAGAACTTTGCAGCAGGAACATGATGCAGGACACATAGTCATACAGCAGGTTTACCAGTCAAGACTCTACTATTTGAGCAGAAGTTCAGGTACTATTTATTGAAAGCATAGTAAAAGCTAACCATGCAACAATGGCATGAGGAATAATAAGGTCCAGCAGTCAGAGAATGTCAAAGATTTATGAGGAACAGAGAAGGGGATATCATGACCATATATCAGAGACAATGCCATCAGCAAAGTATATGTCTGATGTTATCACAGGAAGAGTTACCCTGAGATCACCATGGCAATAGCCATGTAATCAATGAACTGCAGAATAGGGCCTATTCCCCATAGGTAGTAAAGGAATGCATTACTGTGATTTGCAGAGAGCAAACACTTCACAGTTTCCCATGAGTTTTCAGCACATAGAAACCCACATAAACCTAAGCCTAAACTTAATCAAAACTAACATTATCCCTAATCCTAAACCAAATTCAAACCATAATGCTAATGTTAAATTTAAACCTAATGAAACCCTAACCCTAATCTTATCTCAAAACCTAACTATGAAACCAAATTATAACCCAAACAATAGCAATCACCTTAGTTATAAACCTAACCAAAACACTAATTAACACTAAACATTAGTGTTTAGTGTTAACATACCTAACACTAACATAACCTAAAGCTAGACCTAACCCAAACCAGAACAAAAATTCTAACCATAACTCTAACCCAAACATAAACATAGATGATGTCACTAACATGACCGTGAAGAGTCACTGGAATTAAGTTCTCTCTTAAATATAGTAAATAAGGGAGAAGCTGCAGCAAACTCCAGCCCAAGACTCAGACATTTTAACAGCATAATGCCCAGGGGAAGCAGGAGGAAGGTGAAAGCAACAGGAGAAGGAACAACTGGGAAATATCTACCAGGACCCTTCTCCCCCACCTACAAACCTGGAACACCTCAATCAAGAAAAGAAAAGGAGGATAAAGCAACTGGAAAAAGCTGAAGCATCTGAAAACACCAGAGGGAGAAAGTTCAGCAGGTTTGTGTGGAGGGGATCAGGACTACTATAAGTCCACAGGGGTGAACCCTGTGGGAAGGGAGGGTAAGACTCGGGTTTCTTGCCACCGTTGGGGTCAGGACAGGGATCTGGCCACAGCCTGTGGGAACACCCAGTCCCCTGACATAGCTGGAGGCAGGGAAGCAGCACTCCCTCCTTGAGCAGCAATTCTCTGATATCAGAGTGGAAGCCAGGCAGGGAGTGGTAGCCAGGGTACAATATCCACCATTAACCTCAGCCAGGGCATGCCTTTGCTGCTGAAAACAGGCAGAACTGTGCTGTGAATGAGGCACCAAGACTGTGAATGTCGGGCAGGGTATGACCAAGCTAAGCTGTGCTCAGCTCCCAACCATTAGCTGGACAAGTGACAAGGCATGGCCACCATCGCTGAAACAGGCAGGACTCTGCGGTGAACAGGGTGTAAGGGTGTGACAGCTTACTCTCAGCTCCCAGCCATTAACAGGAAGAGTGGCAGGATATGGCTGCAGCTCACTTGGACAGGCAAGGATACCCTGCAGTAATGGGCAGCACATAGCACCTGGTCATAACTAGAAGTTGGGCAGTAGCAGAGCCATCACTACTAGTGCTTAGTACATTATCTGAATTGGAAACCAGGCCAGGAATGGGGCCACTGTCAACAGAAGAACAAAGCACCCCTAACAAAAGCAGGCAACTGCCACCAACAAGAACATGCATCCCCCAATCACAATCACAAGGTAGGAATCTCACCACTACCCCTCTCCCTTAGAACAGTGGAAACACAGAGAAAGGGAGTCACCAGATATATTCAAACTCACCACAATATTCATAACACCATCACCCTTGTGAAGGATTGATGCATTAGTCCTTGACCTTGTCTGAATACTAGTCCTAGGCCTCCCCAGAATGAACACCCTGAAGAAATGCCAATGTTGCAAACCCAGCGAGGGGTGTGCTGACCACTATGTTCGCCTGTCAACTGAACATAGGAGACTCGGAGATGCAAGAAACTGAAGCAGGAGCCTGGGGTCTGAAGTTTGAAGTCTGAAGTCTATTTATTAGGACTGCCCATGGTCTGTAGGTGCAGGGAAAAACAGGAAATGTGCCTGACGCAAAGGGTGGGGTACATGTTTCTACCAGACCTGGGGCTTCTTTAGCCTCTACTTGATACAAGGTAGTGGGCTGCATCTATTTGCAGGACAGAGTGCAATGTGCTCTGCTGACTTGTTTGTTGGCCTTACTGGGGAGTGTGCTTACCCATGCACAACATTAGCCAGGGCAGACAGGTGCACTTGAGGTCCTGCAGAGTTAGCCACAAGCCAATACTAGCAACATGGTGTATCTATGAAACCATTAGGAAACAAATGACAGGGAGAAGAAAAGACACAAGTACCCAAGCAAGCCCAAAGGGGCAATTTTCACAAAAAGATCAGTCACCAGAAATTAACAAAGATGTAGAAGAACCGCTTAGCTTATCAAACAGAGATTTTAAAATCATCATGATTAACAAACATAAAGAAGATGAAAAGGAATAAAAGATATGAGACAAAGAATCAATGAACTGAAGAATGAAAACAAGACTTTAATAAAGGAAACAAAAGAATGCAGGAGTTAAAAGTCTACTGGAGGAGATAAAGAATTCTGAGAAAAGCAATGAAAAAGAATAGATGAAATGGAAGAACGAATCAGCACCCTCAAAGACAAAGAAATAAAGAGAATCAAAACAGAAAAGGAAAGAGAAAAAAAGGAGAAGAAATGAAGAAACATTGTGAGACCTATCTGACACAATGAAGAAAGGAAATATCAGAGTTACAGCTCTCTCAGAACGTGAGGAGAAAGGCCAAGAAATCGAGAAAATATTCAGAGATAATTGAAGAGAATTTCCCAAGTATAAAGGAGATTAAAATAGATATAGAAAAAGTAAGAAGGACACCAAAACTACCATGATGAAAGGAGAAATACAGCAAGACACATAATAGTAAAATTCCCAAGAATCCAAGAAAAGGAAAAAATAATAAGACTGACAAGAGGGAAGAAACAAATAACCTATAAAGGAAAACCAATCAGGCTGACATCAGACTTCTCCCAAAAAACACAATGGGCAAGAAGAGGGTGGAGGGACATATTCAACAAACTCCAAGACATCAAATGCCAACTAAGAATACTTTTTCCTGCCTTTATAGAGAAAAAATAAGGACATTCTCAGACAAACAGAAACTCCACAAATTTTCACGATGAAACCCCCACTCCAAAAAATACTACAAGAAGTCCTTAAGCCAAAGCCAACACAGGGATAAATAAGTACATATCAAAACAATGAATTTAAAAGCATGAAAAGACAACAAAATGGCAAATATAGGTACCAATGTATCAATATTAAATCTAAATGTGAATGCTTTAAACACATCAATAAAAAGACACAGAGCTTGGGCCCTCCTTGGTGGCGCAGCGGGTTAAAGCGCAGCACTAAGAAGCTAAAGCTGCTTCCGCATGAGTTCGATTCCCGCCTGCCCCGGAGGTGACCACATGGCGTGGCAGACCTCTCCTGACCTGCCCGCTGCTCCCCTCAGCAGTGTACTTCGTCGATCTGCCTGTTCTGCTCTCCATTCTGTCTCTGGTGAAGTCTTTCGCCACCCCTGAGTCTCTAGCCTGTACCCCTGTTCTGTATGCACAAATAAATAAATCTTAAAAAAAAAAAAAAAAAAGACACAGAGCTTCAGGCTGGATTAAAAAACAGAACCCAACCTTCTAATGTCTCCAGGAAACACATTTACCCACAAAGATTTTACCAATAAAAGGATGGAGAACAAACCTACAAGCAAAGGGACCAAAAAGGAAGGCAGGAACTGCTATTCTTACATTAGATAAAATAGACTTCAAACTAAAAAAGGCTAAAGAGACACAGAAGGCCACTACGTTATGATTAAGGGAAAAATACAGCAAGAAAACATCAACATATACTCACCAAATGAAGGAGCACCAAAATTTATCAGGAAACTATTGCCATCTATGAAAACGTATATTAGGGAAAGTGCATTCATAGTAGGAGACTTCAAATGCCACTCTCAACAATGAACAATTCAACAAGACAAAAAATAGGCAAGGACATTAAAGATCTAAACAGGGACCTAGACCTCATGGGTCTAACAGACAACTATAGAGCACTGCACCCAAAAATATCTAAGCACACGTTTTTTTCAAATCCACATGGGTCATTCTCAAGGACTGATCACATACTGGGACACAAGACAAAATTTTAATATATACACTATGACTGAAATAATACCAACTATTTTCTCTGACAATGAAGGAATCAAACTAGAAATAAACTATGTGAAGAAGGCAGAAACCCACCTACCTCATGGAGACTGAAACCCACACTGCTGGACTACTATTGGATCAATAAAGAGATCAGGGAGGAATTTTAAAATACCTTGAGAAGAATAACAATAAGGACACAACTCTCCAAAATTTATGGGGCATGCTAAAAGCAGTTATAAGAGGAAAAAATATAGCAATAGAGGCTCACATTAAGAAACTACTAAAAGAAATAACCTAATATTCACCTTAAAGAACTGGGAAAAGAACAACAAAATAACCCAAAGCCAGTAGGCCAGTAGAAGACAGGAAATAAATGAAAGCAGAAATAAATGAATTGGAAGTTAGGAAAACAATCCAAAAAAAATCAATGAAACCAAACGTTGATTCTTTGAAAAATAAACAAATTAAACAAACCCCTAACCAGGCTCACAAAGAAAAACACAGGAAAAAAATCACAAACAGAATCATAAATCAAAGAGGAGAAATCACAACAGATACAGCAGAAATCAAAGCATAATCAGTGAATACTATATTCATAAGCAAACAAGTTCAGCAATCTAGAAGAGATGGACAAATTTCTACAAATCTACAATCATCCAAAGCTAGATAAAGAAGAAATAGAGGCGCAGCGGGTTAAAGCGCAGCACTAAGAATGGAAAGCCACTTCTGCATGAGTTCGAGCCCTGCCTGCCCCAGAGGTGACCACGTGGTGCGGCAGACCTCTGCTGACCTGCCTACTGCTCCCCTCAGCAGTGTACTTTGTCGATCTGTCTGTTCTGCTTCCCACTCTGTCTCTGGTGAATCCTCTCACCACCCCTGCACCTCTGGCCTGTACCCCAGTTCTGTATAAATAAATATATAAAGAAGAAAAAGAAGAAATAGAACAACTATACATGCCAATTATAAGCAAGGAATTGAAGGAATAATCAAAACCCTCCCCAAGAATAAAAGCCCAGGATTCACAAATAAAGTTTACCAAATGTTCAGCAGTGAACTAGTCTCTTCTGCACAAACTCATTCAATAAATTGAGAAAGAAGGAAAACTACCAAATACTTTCTACAAAGCCAACATCACACCAAAACCTAACAAAGACCACAAAAAAAGAAAATTTCAGACAAATCTCCCTAATAAACACTGATGCAAAAATCCTCAATAAAATCCTAGCCAACAGAATCCAATAAAGCATTAAAAGATTAATACACCCTATGGTGATGGCACACAGTTGATTTGGTGATGGGAAGCCCACAGAGATTACAACTGAGATGGAAAAAGACATAAAACTATGTAAATATAAATTATTATATATATATACATATATACATACATATGTGTATATATATATATTTTACATCGTTTTACAATGTAAAAATAAACTATTATAAATACATATAAACTATTATTATTATATATAATATATGTAAACTATTATATATATAAACTATCATATATATTTTTTACATCTTTTTATGTCTCCATATATATGTATGTGTGTGTGTGTGTGTGTGTATGTATGTATGTATGTATGTATGTATAAAATACACCACAACCAAATGGATTTTATTCCAGGAGCACAAGGATGGCTCAACATCCAAAAAACAATTAATGTAATCCTTCACATCATCTATCAGAAAAATAAAAATATATCAGTAAAATCATATCAATAGAGGCAGAGAAGGCAGTCAACAAAGTTCAACATTTATTTTTGTTTAAAGCCCTCAAAATCCTTCAGAATAGAAGGAACATAACCAATGTGATCAAAGCCATATATGAAAAACCCACAACCAATATTATCCTCAATAGAGAAAAGGTGAAAACCTTTCTTTTAATATCAGGAACAAGACAAGGATGTACACTATCACCATTGCTCTTCAACATAATACTGGAAGTCTTAGCCAGAGTAATAAGACAGGAAAAAGACATATAAGGAATACAAATATGGAAAAAAGAAGAAAAATTATATTTATTTGTAGACAATATAATAATTTACATGGGAAACCCTAAAAGCTCCATAGAAAAACTAATCAAAGCATTTGACCAGTTTAGTAAGGTAGCAGGATATAAAATCAACACACAAAAGTCAGTAGCTTCCCATTACAGAAACAACCAATCAGAAGAAGTGGAAATCAAAAATTAAAAAATCCCCTTTATAATTGAAACCAAAATAAATAAATAAATAAATAAAATACTTGAGAATAAATTTAACAAAAGAGATAAAAGACTATACAAAAAAATTATATAACACTGTTAAAAGTACAAGAAGATGCAAAGAAATGGAAAGATATCCCCTGTTCATGGATTGGAAGAATTAACATCATTAAAATGGCCATTCTACCAAAAGCATATATAGATTTAACACTATTACACTATTTCATTATTAAAATCTCAATGACATTCTTCAAAGAAATAGAACAAATATTGATGAGATTCATATGGAACAACAAAAACCCTCGAATAGCCAAAACTCTCCTTATTAAAACAAAAGAGAAAGGAGGTATCATACTCCCAGACTTTAAGCTATACTACAAAACCATAGTAATCAGAACTGCATGGTACTGGAACAAGAACAGACACACAGATCATTAGATTCAAATAGAAAACCCAGATATAAACCCACAGGCTTTTGGACAGCTAGTCTTTGACAAAGGAGTAAAGAATGTGCAATGGAAAAAAGAAAATTTGTTCAACAAATGATGCTGGGAAAATTGGGCTGCTGCATGTAAAAAATAATAATAATAATGAACCTAGAATACAACTCTCACCATGCACAAAAAAAAAAAAAGCTCAAAAGGGTGAAGAACTAGACCTAATACCTGAAACCATAAAATATCTAGAAGAAAATTTGGGCAAAACACTACATGTTATTCAGTTACATCTTTAAAGATACATCAACCAAAGCAAGGATAGTGAAGGAAATAATAATATAGAGCTTAAAGAGCTCTATATTATTCTATAGAAGTTAAAGAGCTTCTGTGCAGCAAAAGAGACATTACACAAAACAGACACCCCACTGATTGGGAAAAAAAGTTTTGCACACAATACTAATGACAAAGGACTGATCACAAAGACATACAAAGAGCTGATTAAACTCAACAAAAATAAAGTGAACAACCCTATAAAAAAAATGGGCAGAAGAGCTAAAGAGACACTTCTCCAATGCAGATGGTCAGCAGGCTTATGAAAAGTGTTCAGCATCACTTTGAACAGGGAAATGCAAATTAAAACCACACCAGTGAGAATAACAAATGTTGGCAAGGATATGGAAAGAAATGAAATCTCCTACACTGCTGGTGGGAATGAAAACTGGTACAACCACTCTGGGAAGCTGTTTGGAGGTTTCTTAAACTGCTAAAAATGGAGCTTCCAGATGACACAGCAATCCCACTCCTATGTATCTACCCAAAGGACACAAAAACATTGACTCAAAAGGAGAGCTGCATCCCCATGTTTATCGCTGCTCTATTTACAATAGGAAAGATATGAAATCAACCCAAATGCCCAAAAACAAATTACTGAATTAAAAAGATGTGGTACACATATACACAATGGGATATTACTCAACAATTAAAAAATGTAAACCCATGCCTTTTGCAGCAACATGGATGGAGCTGGAAGGGATCATGTTTAGTGAAATAAGCCAAAAAGAAAAAGAAAAATACTGGCTGATTTCACTCATAACAGGAGCATAAGGAACCAGGGGGTGCGGGGGGGGGGGAGCAATTGGAATAAAGAAAAATGAAAAACAATAAACAACTATAAACCAGAGACATTTTACAGGGATGAAGAGGGGAATAAGATCAAGACTGGGGTGGGTTGGGAAGAGTGCATGGGACTATGGTGATGACACATGGGTGAATTGGTGGTGGAATGTTCATAGTGACTACAACCGAGATGCACAGAATGAAGAATGATGTAAGAAATAAAATAAATAAAATTTAAAAAATAAACATAAGCCTAACTCTAACCCAAATCCTAATCCATACCCTAACACTGACCCAAATCCCAACCCTAACCCTTAACCCCAACCCTAACCCTAACTCTAAACCAAAACCTAATCCTGAAACTAAACAGAATGCTTATACTGATCCTAATCCTAACTGCAAACAAAGCCAAGCACAAACACCAAAATTGACCTTTTTGTAATTCTGAGTCTAAACATAACCCTAACCCTAAACCTACCTCTACCCAAAAATTACCCTAAACCAAACTCTAACCACAGTGCTAAAACTAAATTTAAACATACTATTAAATGTAACATTTACTTTAATCCTAATTGTAAACCTAACCTTAACCCTGAATTTAATAATAATGTTAACGTTCAGCATGACCAAACACTAATTATAACTCTAAATCTAAACCTAACCCTAATGCTAAACCAAATCCTAACCCTACCAAAAACCTAATCCAAAACTGAAGTTTAATGCTTGCCCTATCCTAACCCAAATTATAACTCTAAACCAAACACAAATCCTAAAATTAACCCCCATGCTAATCCTAAACTTAACCATAATCCCATCCAAATCATAATATTTACTCTAAAAAAAAAACCCCAAACATAACACTCATGCTAAATTCAAATCTATCCCTAATCTTAACCTTAATCATAATCATAACCATAATGCTACCCAGAACCCTAATTCTCAATTTAACCCTAATGCTAAATCTAACAATAACCCTAATCCAAACCCTTACCATAAATGTTCTCAAGGACAAGGGGAACAAAGCATTTTTTTCTTAATATCTTATAGTATATTAAATTATACATTTTTGTGATAATTGTCATGTATACAGATGTTTAGCTATAACTCAAGGGAAGAGGGGTCTGGGAAAGGATGAGCTTGTTAGCAAAAAGTTATTAGAGGTTTTAGGGAAGTAATAAATTGTGTTAGCAGTGATTGTCTAAAGAAAAGCTAATGGCAAATTTAAGGCTAACAGAGAGTAGTCAGTGCTTGTTTTAAAAAGGAGTAAATTAAAGTTGTACAGTTGTGTATTAAGCAACACCTGTGTAAACAAGGTTAAAAATTGTCCATGAGTCCTTATACCCTAGGAGTCTTATCTGAGATTTCCTTTTTATTTAAAGAAACCAAGGAAGCTTCCCAGGAGTTTTCATGCCCTGGGGTCTTATTTCTCCTGGGCCTTGCCTTTTGTCTCAGGAGAAAGAGGAATTTTCCACCGTGGGGCAGCTTGCCTGGACCAAGCAGTGGTCTTATGAGGCTAAGGCAATCCAGTTGTAAACTGATGGTTGCTCAGAATATTTTGATATTATGATTAAACAAAAAAGGGAAGTTGTAATGTAAGTTAGCAGTAGAAATTCTGATTTTTCAGACCTTTTCCTTTTCTATCTGGAATTTGTCAGTCCATAACAGTTGCATAGCTGGCCCTCCCTGGTGGCGCAGGAGGTAAAGCACAGCACGGAGAAGCTTGAGCCACTTCCGCATGAGTTCGACACCCACCTGCCCCAGACGAGATCCACATGGCACGGCAGGCCTCTCCTGACCTGCCCTCTGCTCCCCTCAGCAGCATACTTCGTCGACCTACCTGTTCTGCTCCCCGCTCTGTCTCTGGTGCATCCTCTCACCCTCCACATCTCTGGCCTGTACCCCAGTTCTGTATGAATAAATAAATAAATCTTTAAAAAAAAAGTTGCATAGCTTGTGTCAAAACAAATTGTACACTTATCTCTAATGCCAGCCCTAACCCTAAATGTAAAAGAAATCCTAGTATTAATGTTAACCATAAATTTATATTGGATTTGTATGGAATAAGTCTGTCAATCCAAAATCCCCTAGAGTAAACTGATAGAAGTATGAAATATAGCACCCTCTGGCTCATATAATGGATCAGATATGAACTAACTTCTCCCCACTGAGTTGATATATGCTGACAGAGATATGAACCCACCAACTCCTTAGAGTTCATATATAGGAATAGGATTATGAACTGAAAATCCCCATGAGGTTTATATATAGTGATTGGGCTATTAATCTACACTGCCCAGAGTGGGTTATATGTATGGGTAGGAATAAGTACCCTACATAAAAATATGAACCCATCAAGCCTAGAGGGTTCCATGTATATATGGAAGGTATATTAACCCACATAGCTCCTTGGGGTTCTTATAGGAATAAGGATTTAATCCACAAGCATCTTTAGACTCATACATAGTGTATATTATGTGTGTATGTGTGTATGTGTGTATGTATGTGTATATTTATATAGAACCCACTAGGCTTAATAAGCTCATATCTTTATGTAGGGTACATATTCCCATCCACATATACAAATCCCCCATATATATATATATATATATATTCCTATATTATATAATAAACAACGCATAGGATATATATTATCCTATATTATAAAGATAGGTATACAATGAGAAAAGAATATGACCCCATCCAGCCCCCTGGGTTTCATACACAGTATAGGGATGTAAACCCACATAGACCCATAGGATAAGGTTATGAACCTATAAATAATCCCATATATGGGAATATGAACCTACCCAGCCGAATTGTGTTCATATAGGTATAGCGACATGAACCCACACAATCTAGTTTGACATATGGGGATAGTGTTATATTTACATATAATCCACACAACCATGAGGGGCTCATATATAGGGATTCAGGATATAAACTCACCCAGTCCTGTGGGGTTCATATATAGTAATAGAAATATGAATCCACCCAGCTCCTTTTGGATATTTATAGAATTTGGTATATAAACCCACCCAAAGAATGGAGTTCTGAAAGGAATATTATATGATCTAATCCAGCCCTGTTGTGTTAATGTATAGGGATAGTGATATGAAATTACCATCATAGTATGGTTCATATATAGGGACTGGGATATGAATCCACTACCACTGTAGTTCATATATAGGGGTTGGGGTATGAATCTACCCAGGGTTTCATATAAAGAATAAGGATATGAATACACCCAGAACCATAAGGCTCACACACATTGATAAGGATATGAAACCATCCAGCCTGTGGATAGGATAATGATAGTAACGATCCCTAGTCTCATGGTTTTCATATATAGGGATAGGGTATGAACCCACCCAGACTAGTGAGATTCATCCATAGGGGATAGGAATGAGGATTTGTAACCACCCAGCCCCACTGGACCATATACAAAGATAGTGAGATGAACACACACAGTCCCCTGAGGTAAGTGTAAAGGGATATGTTGTTGGGCCCAATAACTGGGCCTTGTTGCCACAAAGGAGTTAGAGACCTGGTTTGGGCTGTCAGTGGAAATGTATGTCCTGTGTCATAGGCACACTTTCTCTGATCCCCCACCTGCCCTTAATCTCTTGTCTTTATTTCCTAAGCTCAGTCTTATGTTGCTACCTTGGACTCAGCCTGACAGTTTATTGACTCTTTATGTCCTTTACCATGCCCATGCACAGAGATAACAGGACCCCCTCTTTCTCAGAGACAAGTCTCTGAGAATCCCAAGTCCTATGACTGGTCTTCCTGGGTGCTATAAGTACAGGAAAGTCAACACTCTCCAACCAGCTTTAGAACCAAAAGTCTTCCTTTCCTACAAGATGTACAGCACTCCCACCAGCATTGAGAGTCTGGCAGAGAAGGAGCCTGAGCCACTTGCTATACCTATAGCCCTATCAGCACCATTAAACAGGAAAGCACCAATCAGACATTTCTTTGCTGAAAGACTCAAGGAAGTACATGGAATCTACTGATCTGGCTGTGACTCCTATGGATGACTAGCACAAATGAATTCAAAACAAGCTAAGCTTCCAGCTTTTCCAAGGCTTGACCCAGTTCTCCCACGTCCAGCACCCTTGTCATATACAAGATCATCAGAGCAGAAATCAGTTATCCTGAAGCCCTCACTGACCACTGATAATGTGGTCAATGACAAGATGTAACAATAAAGATGAGACATATTTTCCACTCACATGGAGACACCCACTGTCCCCACACAGTAGTTAAGAGCCCAGACAGTCTGTGAGAAGCCCTCCAAGCAGTGACTGATCCCACTTTCAGGAGTTCCTCATGTTGTCAGACCTCAATCAGGAAATGAATACACTAAATATCTTTGTCTTGGCCAGGACTTTGCTATCCCCCATATGAAAAGATGACTTGAGTTCCTCCTGGAACTGAGAGTGAGATTATTCAGGGCACAAGAAGCTTCTGTAGGAGCTAGTCAGTAACTTCATGCCCTTCCATGCCTCTGTACTCACAGAATAGCTCCTGTCACAAACCCAGTCAGGACCCTGGAGTTCCACAGTGAAGTCCTCCCTCACCAGATGCTTCAAAATTTATCTCTAACATTTTATCAATAACCAATATGACCAATTTGTCCCATAACTTATAATTTATAATTCTGGATTTTTTAAATTTCCTATGGGTAGATATTCTTTTGTAAAAAATAAAACTGAAAATGTTCTGTCAAATTTGTGAGGTATTTGGTGTTAACATTTCACAATGTGCAATATCGATATTTTAGTAACTTTGTTGATAATTTTTAAGAATGGAACATACTATCCAAATTTGTATAAACTGTGTTCTTGTGTACCTTTCTTGTATGAAAGCATTAGAATCTTTAAAAATAAAAGATATCTAGTTCACAGGCTGAAAAAGTTGGAACTGCTAGTATGAAACCATGTAAAAATACTAAGAATTCATTCTGTAAGTCAAATGTTCATGACAGAACTTTTCCCTTAGATAATTATCACATTTCAGGGTAGAGTTACAATTTTATAATCAGCTTCAATATTATCACATGATAAAATAATGTCAAATTGAGCATAAGAGCTTTAAAGAAATAGCACATATTCATTATGTCATGTAGTACACTGAAAGTTTAGCTGACATGTTTATTTGTTGGGGTTGGGAAAGGAAGACTGTGACTTTCTCAGTGAAGGAAGTAGTATTAAAACTGCATTACTTAAAAAATCAGGGGCCCGGACGCCAGGAAGCTCTGCAGAGGGAGACTGACTGCACAGCTGCAGCTGCTTTTTGCCGAGCCCTGCTACAGCCCAGGAGATAAACTGAGACAACTCAGCTAGGGAGAAGAAACCAAATTGTGGGAAAAGACTGCAGCTCGAACCAGAGACCTGAGGATATGATGCAGAGGTGTTGCCGTCCTTTGCCTCAGCAGCTCCGACAAAGCCTGAATATAAACTGAGACAACACAGCTAGGTGAGAAGATCCCAAGCTGCAGTGGGGGGGCAGGGGAAAAAAACTGCTCTACTTAGAGCTCGGGAGGTGGAGAAGAGGAACTGCAATTGGGGCCCATCTAATCCTACCCACATCTCCTACCCCCAAAACAGAGATCTGAGACTAGGCGACATTAGGGTTTGGTCAGGTCTTGGCACCATTTTTAAGGCGTGGTCAACAAAACTCACAAAGCCCCTGAGTTAAAAAAAAAAGGGGGGGGGACAATTAGACAGGACCCAACCACAGCCCAACCCTAGGAAAATACAACAATTTTAACAATCTTCCATGGGCACATTGAACTTAGACAGGCCCTAGGAAGTGCCTCAAAAGGGGAGACTTGCTCAGGGGTCTATCTGCTTACCACATCTACCCAAAAAAAATGTAGTAAAACCCTGGAGTTAAAGAGATACAGCTGGGCTCAGTGAGAGGACCTCAGGCAGTGGGGAGGCATGGCTCAAGGAGGGACTGTTTGGACTGAACAAAAAGAGCCCTGAAAGCTCAGAGGGAGGACTGACAGCTTGCTCAGCTGGGGGGATTTCAGCCCTCTGGCACTCACCTGCACTCCTGTGAGGAGGGGGAGATCCCACCCCCACAACAGAGGCCCGAAGACTTGGGAGCCAGAAAAGCTCACAGTACTTAGAGTGTAAACCAAGCCAGCTACCAACTCAGCCAAAGGCCTAGCTCCAGGGAGACCTACAAGACTTCTAATTCATCCTAACCACCACGGGCACACCAAGCATAGAGGGAACCTGGGACATCCGAGGGCTACAAAGATCAACAGACACCTTCCAGAAACACAGCCTGAACGTGTTACTAGAAGAGGCTGAACAACACAAGAGTCCCCTGTCTGTTACCAGCTGATACAATAGACACAATTACACACAGTGGGGTTGGTAAAAACAACACAACTCAGAATACACTCCACAACTGAAGTGTCTGAAAGTCTCTCAGCTATTCCAGAAAGAACATCAAAATAAATAAATAAATAAATAAATAAAATGCTGGTCAATAATAGCAACAGCGTGTCTCAGCGGTGTTATTCTAAAAGTATTAGAAAATGCACAACAGTGAAAAGAAGACAAACAAATATTCAAGCAAGTCCACAGGGGGGAAATTCACCACAAAAAGATCAGTCAAAAGAAACCACCAAAGAAATAGAAGAACTGCTCAACCTACCAGATAAAGAATTCAGAATCATCATGATAAACAAGCAAAATTAAATGAGGCAAGCCATCCAGGATTTGAAGAATGCAAACAAGGAAATGAATGAAAGAAATGAAAAAAATATGAGAAAAGCAATCAACAAACTGAAGAAAGAAAATGAAACATTAAAAAAGGAAATAGAAGAAATGCAGGCAATGAAAAGGCCACTAGAAGAGATACAGAATGGTGAGAAAAGTAGTGAAAACAAAATAGATGAAATGAAAGAATGAAATAGCACCCTCGAAGACACAAAAACAAAGAGAATTAAAAAAGCAAAAGAAAGAGAAGTAAAAAGGAAAAATAATGAAGAAACAATTCAAGAGCTATCTAACACCATTAGGAAAGGAAACATCAGCATTATAAGTACCCCAGAAGGTGAAAAGAAAGGCCAAGGAATAGAGAAAATATTCACAGAGATAATAGAAAAGAAGTTCCCTAATATGAAGAAGGAGATGAATGTAGACATCCAAGAAGCAAGAAGAACCCCAAACTACCATGATGAGAGGAGAAAAACAGCAAGACATATATAATAAAACTTCCAAGATTACAAGACAAGGAAAAGATAATGAGAATGACAAGAGGGAGGAAACAAATAACCTACAATGGGAAACTGATCCGGATGACATCAGACTTCTCTGAAGAAACACTATGGGAAAGAACAGAATGGAGGGACATACTCAACAAACTCCAAAGCATTAAACGCCAACCAAGAATACTCTAACCTTCCTCTACGAAGAAAGAATAAGGACATTCTCAGACGAACAGAAACTCCACAATTTCGTCATGACTAAACCCCCACTGCAAAAACTACTACAAGAAACCCTCAAACCAAATCCAACAGAAGAATGAACAAGAACAGTTCCAAACAAGGAATAAAAATACAGAAAGACCAAATGTAGGTGCCAGTATATCAATATTCTCTCCAAATGTAAATGGCTTAAACTCATCAGTAAAAAGACACAGAGTTGCAGGATGGATTAAAAAACAGAAGACATCTTTCTGCAGTCTGCTGGAAACACATCTAACTACAAAAGATAAAAACAGGCTGAAAATAAAAGGACGGAAAACAATCCTACAAGCAAATGGACCAAAAAAGAAGGCAGGAACTGCTATACTTATATGAGATCAAATCGACTTCAAACTAAAAAAGGTTAAAAGAAATACAGAAGGCCACTACATTATGGTTAAGGGGACAATACAACAAGAAGAAATAACAATCATCAACATATATGTACCAAATGAAGGAGCACCATGAAAATGTATATCAGAGAGAATACATACATAGTAGGAGACTTCAACACGCCACTCTCAACAATGGGCAGATCAACAAGATAAAAAATAAGTAAAGACACTAAAGCTCTGAACAAGGACCTGGGCAAAACGGGTCTAGCGGACATCTATAGAATACTGCACCCAAAAAATCTGAATACACATTTTTCTCAAATCCACATGGATCATTCTCTAGGATTGACCACATATAGGGTCACAATATAAACATCAATAGATACACTAAGGTCGAAATCATACTAACTGTTGGAGAAAGCCAAGAAGGTAAAAGAAAGTGTTTTAAAAAATGCTATATGCTAGAATGATTTGCTAGGCTTAATATCATTTTAATATCAGTAATTCTCTTTTATCTAAAATATTCTTAAACTGCTGTGACTCCGATCAGGAACCATATAAAGACCCTTTTACCATGTCTGGAAATTTGAGTCCCACAAAAATTGAATTCTATTCCTTTTTGTCCTATTTTTAATTTCTCTGTAAACCTTCTCTTCTGACCTCTCCCAAGATACAAATTCCAGGTTGTGCACAAGGAGACAGGACATACCTCCTCAACCAAACTGTCTTCCTGACTTTGATGCCTGACTGCCATCCAGTCCAGCTCATCTCTCTTTGGGTCTGATGGACTCATGTGGCAGCCTTTCCTGGGAATGCACCTACACCAGCTCGGGGCAGGTCGACAAAATGTGGCGAAGCTACATGAGTTGGGCAAAAACAATGCAGAATCCAACACCAAAAGAGATGTCCTATGGGATGGCTGCAACAACTTCTCTTATCATGAATAGTCCCTCTATTAGGTCCCTTAATATCAGTCATAGCTTTCTTTACTATAGCCTTATGCATGGTCCACGGGTGCAGGCTCTAACCAAGGTCGCAATAAATCAGCCCCTGTTACACCCCACAGTCCCCTATATTCCTTTGCAGGAAGTCCACGACTGCCCCTCATTCATGCAGGAAGCAGCCATGGAGAAACCACGTCCCTATTCCTAATAACTAAAGAAAAAGTGGGGAATGTTGGGAGTGACAAAAGATTTACTCACAAGGACTGAATTAGGGTGGTAAAGGCCTTGCATCCAAGGACTGATAAGGTAGTAATAAACTCACCTTGCATCTGGGATGGGACTAGCTGAAGGTGATAATGAAATGGGCCTCACATCAAGGACACAGTGATGTGTCACCCCCTTTGGAATCTGAGTTTAGAATCTATACAAGAGAACCTTCCCCTTATTGAAAGGGCAGTAGCTGTGGCCCCACTCTAGGGGCTCCATCTCAGCTGCTGTCCCCGGGGAGCAATAAACTCTGCTTGCTCAGCCTTTCTGCCTTCCTTTCTTGTGGCCGGTCACAGAACTTGGCAACAGACTCATGGCGTCCGTCCCTCCTCTCCGCCTTTTCCTTTCACTATTTTCTCCGACCATGAAAGAATCAAACTAGAAATAAAACATATTAAGAAAATAAGAAAAACACCTACCACGTGGAAACTAAAACCCACACTATTGGAAGACCATTGGATCAATGAGATCAAAGAAGAAATTAGAAAATATTTGGAGAAGAATGACAATGATAACACAAGTCTCAAAAAGGATGGGACACATTAAAAGCAGTTATAAGCGGAAAATGTATAGCAATACAAGCTCACATAAAGAAACAAGAAATAACTCAAAGAAACAATGTCCCATCTTAAAGAATTGGAAAAAGTACAACAAAATAACCCAAAAGCCAGCAGAAGACAAGAAATAATAACAGTCAAATTGTAACTGGGTGGTCCCTAGGAGAAGGGAAGTTCCAGGTTCCCTGCCCCACCCAGAAGGAGGGTGGAACTGAGCAGAGAAAAAGGAGAGAGAAGAAGAGAGAAGGAAGGCAGAAGGCAGGAGACAGATGGAGAAGGAGACCTAAGGA
>NW_004567124.1:36020981-36040171 GCF_000260355.1 Condylura cristata | reverse complement strand
AAATGTGCAAAATGATGTAAAAATAAACTTTTGTAATAAAAAAAAAAAGAAATAGAAGACACAACGTAGTAGAGAGATAGTCCCTGCTCATGGATTGGAAGAATTCATATTATCAAAATGGCCATTTGACAATAAACAATTTACAGATTCAAATGCAACCCCAATAAAAAAATCTCAATGGTATTCTTCAAAGAAATAGAACAATATTGATAAAATTCATATTGAATCACACACAAAAGAAACCAAACAGCCAAAGCTCTCCTGACTGTTAGGGAGAATGAAAATTTTACTCTCTCAGACTTCAAACAAAACTACAATGTCATTTTAATAAAAATCACATGAGAGGCAAGATGGCTGCATAGGACCTGAGATGGTTACCTCCAGGTGCACACAAGACAAATAATCCTCAAAATGGATCATAGGCACATATATGAGAAGCATCAGTCCTACTGAGGGCACCATGGACTTGCTAAATCAAGGTTAATTGAGGGAGACTCAGCAATTGGGGAGCACTGACTGGGGAGCTCAGATTGGGGAGCTCAGATTGGGGAGCTCAGATGCGGGAGTGTGGAAGCAACTGGGAAGTGCCCACAGCTGAGAGGTTTGCTACTCTCCTAGCTGCTCCCAGCCCACACCCACACTACCAGCCCATAGAGCCCAGGGGGTAGAGAGGTTTGGCAGCTACAGCTTGGCAGCATTGGTTTGGCAGTTACAGAAGAAACCTGGGACATCAGAAGTCTACTAAGACCAATAGGTGGGCAAGTGGGAGCCACAGTGCTGCTACAGCAGGGCTGGCTTGCAGGGAGGCTGTAACAGGTACAGGTTTCACGGACTCCGCCCCCACTCCATGCTGGAACTCCAAATCCCATCAGTACCAAGAAGAAGCACGCAGGGACGTGGTGAGGGCGGAGCTGAGCAGCGAGGTTGGGATAAAACCGGACATGTGGGCTCTTGGGGTCTCTTGGCCTGGTGGTTCGCAGCTGATCGTTTTGGCGCTCAATTGGTTTTCAGCATGCCGGTGGAGTCCACGTCAGCAGAACTGGTAGGACATCCTAGTTTCTCTCCCTCTTTCGCTGCGTTATCCCTTTACCTTTCTCCTTATAAATAAATCCATTATTTAACCTTTTGAAGTGTGTCCATAATACGATTGAATCGTAAGCGCACGGGTGAAGACCCACAGACAGGCAACCCAATTCACATTGGGGTGCCCTGTAACAAGGCTAGCTGGGGAGCTTTCCTTTTGGTGCTCCCTTCCTCTCCCTCCCCAGAGACCTGTGTGAATAAGCCCAGTTCTGCAAACTTACTAGAAGACTGATGCCACCACCAAAACAAAATCACCATCCACAGTCACCTGAAACTGTTACAGGGCAGGGAGAGAGGGGCACCACTAAAACCTACTCTAAATGGGTTCTGCCATCAGCCATATCAAAACAAAACATATAAAACTTTAATGAAAAGGGATTTTAATACAGTGAGTATACAATAAAGAAGACAAAGAATATATTTTCTAAATCAAACACCTGAAGTTACCCATCCCCTTGTGAGTAAAAATCAACCTAGAAGGGGTTGGCCTTAAGCAAGAACTGAAAGCCTGAAGTACCTTCTGGCCGGGACCAATCGAAAAGGGTCAGAAATGGCCAGATAAATCTGGGAGGAAAAGAGCACAATCAAAATCAATATAAATACTGCCATAGTCACCTCCCTACAGGTCTCTCACCCACATCCACCTTAACCAGTCCAGGGTCAAGAAACAAGCACAGTTTCTTCCTCACATGCTTGCTGCTCCATGAGGCCTCCTCTGGTTTCCTTTTGGCTCACCATCCTGCTTCCTTCTTCTCTTCAGATTCCTTCTCCTTTTTCTCTGCTCAGCTCCACCCTCCTTCTGGGTGGGGCAGGGAACTTGGAACTTCCCCTTTTCCTAGGGACCACCCTAGGAAACAACAAAACCAGATAACTTACCTGAGACTAGTCCAAAAGGCTTTACCATTCGACAACCAAAGGAACTGCTGTCAGGAGACTTTTCGGGCCAGTCCCTACAATGGAGGCCTCTAGATACCAGGAGCCCCTGGGTGGAAAGAAACCTCAAGAGCTCCCTTACTTGCCCAACTACGTCAGGGGACTAAAAAGAAGACAAAACAAAACTGCAAACTCTGGGAAAACTACTCTACTCAATCATCCGGTGCTCCCTGGGGAGCACCTGCCTAAAACCACAAGGACTAGCTAACTGGGAGCCATCAGACATTTGAGAGGCAATTGCTTGTTTGTTTGTTTTGTTCTTGTAGTGCTCAGCTGGTAAATTTCTGTGCCCTTCCTTCATTTTTACACTTGTTTTCTGTCTCCTCTAGCTTTCTCTTCTTTCCCTTTCAACATTATTATTACTGCTGTCTCTTCTTTCTGTCACCTCCCCTCCGCTTCCTCCTCCTTTTTCTCCTGTATGCCCATTTAACCTTCATGCCTTCCTAACACCTTCCTTCCTATTACATTTCCATATCACCTTCCCTTTCCCCTAACCCCTTCTCTCACTCCCTACTCCCTCTTTTTTTTTAAGGATTTATTTATTTATGCATACAGAACTGGGGTACAGGCCAGAGGTGCAGGGTTGGTGAGAGGCTTCATCAGAGACAGCGTGGGGAGCAGAACAGGCAGATCCACAAAGCACACTACTGAGGGGAGCAGCAGGTGGGTCAGGAGAGGTCTGCTGCTGCCATGTGGCCACCTCCTGCGGAGGGGATCAAATGCATGCTGAAATGGCTTTAGCTTTTTAGTGCTGTGCTTTAACCCACTTCGCCACCAGAGAGGACATCCCTACTCTCTTTTAACTCCATTATCTTGCTGAGACACCTAGAAGAGGCAAGAACTTCAGCAGAGAAAATCACCCCTTCCAGGCACTACTTGCTGGAACCTCCCTACTTAGACTAGGACTCAACGTGTTACTGAAAGAAGCAGGATCCCACAAGAGACCCTTGGCTATCACTGGTTGAGATGACGGACCCAATTTAACAAAATGGGGGCTGGAAAAACAGGAGATCTTGAAACAAAGCACAGCTCACAACATCTTCCACAACTAAAGTGTCTGGACGTGTACCCAGCCTCAGAGGCTTAGACACTAGGCAGTCATATTCACACAACAGCAAGAATAATTAGAAATCATGCCCACCAGCAACAGCAGCACAGGAGTTCTTAAGACAGAGCAAAGCAGAAGACTAACAGTAAGAAGAAAAAACACAAGTGATCAAGCACCCCAGAAAGAAAGCCATTCCTCTGAAAACAATATAGTAGAAACAGAAGAATACCTCCACCTAAGAGACAAAGATTTCAAAAAGGCCATAATTAAAGAGCTAAAAGAACAATTAGAAAGATAAAAACACAATCAGTAAACTGAGGAAGACAGTGAAGGATCTAGCGGATAATCAAAGACAGGTGGTGGACCTGAGGAAGTCTGGGGAAAGCCAAGAAAACAGAATGGGAAAAATGAATCAGCGTTCTTGAAGATTCAGACATAAAAAGAACAAAAAAAGAAAAAAGAACTAAAAAGAAAAAACAAAAAGACACTTTAAGAAATATGAGATGCAACAAAGAAAAGAAATATAAGAATCATAAGTGTCCCAGAGGGCAACGAGAAAGAACAGGTAGCTGAAATACTGTTCAAGGAGATAATTGAAGATAATTTCCCAAACATCAAGAAGGAAATGAAAACAGAAATACAGGAAGCAAGAAGAACACCAAACTACCACAATGAAAAGAAAGCTACATCAAGACACATACTATTTAAATTCTCAAAAGTTCAACACAAGCATAAACTAATGACGCTGACAAGGGGGAAGAAACAAATAACACACAAAGAAAAACCAATCAGGATGATGTCAGACTTCTCTGAAAAAACAATACAGGCATGAAGAGAATGGAGGGACATATTCAAAAACAAATCCTAGTCAACAAATTCCAACCAAGAATACAGAGTTCTCCTGCCTCCATGATGGAAAAATAAAAACTTTCCTTGACAAACAAAATCTCTAGAAATTCACTACTACTAAACCTCCACTACAAAAATTACTACAAGTTACCCTAGAACTAAAACCAACAAAGGATCGAATAGGAAGACAAGAACAAGGTAAGGAAAGAATCACAAAAAAGAAAATAAAATGAAAAATACAGATTTCAATATGCCAATATTAACTCTGAATGTAAATGGTCTGAACTCACCAATAAAGAGACACAGGAGATAAGTATAGATTAAAAGTAAAAGGTCGGTGGCCCTTCCTGGTGGCGCAGCGGGTTAAAGCACAGCACTGAGAATCTAAGACGGCTTCCGCATGAGTTCGACTCCCGCCTGCCCCGGAGGTGACCACATGGCGCGGCAGACCTCTCCTGACCCGCCCGCTGCTCCCCTCAGCAGTGTACTTCGTCGATCTGCCTGTTCTGCTCCCCACTCTGTCTCTGGTGAAGCCTCTCACCCTCCACATCTCTGGCCTGTACCCCAGTTCTGTGTGCATAAATAAATAAATCTTTAAAAAAAAAAAAAAAAGTAAAAGGTCGGAAAACAATTCCACAAGCAGATGGATCAAAAAAGAAGGCAAGAAAAGTTACATTCATATCAGATAAAGTAGACTTCAAACTAAAAAAAGTGAAAAGAGACACAGTCATTACATTATGATTACAGTGGTAGTATCAGGAAGCCATAACAATCATCTTTGAGGAATCATCTAGAGAAGCAAAGATAAAAAGCTAACAATATCATACTAAAAGGTTTCTGTACAGAAACAGTATCAAAACAATGAAACATCCTACTGAATGGGGAAAAAATTTATATACCATATGATGTATGGCACTGATAAAGATCTGCAAAGATCTTACATAAATGAACAAAAGCAAAAAACCCAGTTAAAAAAATGGACAGAAGAGCTAAAAAGACACTCCTCCAAAGAAGCAATACAAATGACCAATAGACATATGAAAAAAGATTCAACATCACTAATTATCAATGAGGTACCATCTTACACTGGTGAGAATCACCCATAATAATAATTAAAAAAAACAAAAACAAAAAAGCCGTGGCCCTCCCTGGTGGCGCAGCGGGTTAAAGCACAGCACTAAGAAGCTTAAGTCACTTCCACATAAGTTCGATCCGCGCCTACCCTGGAGAGGCAGACCTCTCCTGAGCAGCCCGCTGCTCCCCTCAGCAGTGTACTTTGTCGATCTGCCTGTTCTGCACCCCGCTCTGACTCTGGTGAATCCTCTCACCCTCCACATCTCTGGCCTATACCCCAGTTCTGTACGAATAAGTAAATTAATCTTTAAAAAAAAAAACTGTAAACAATAAACAGTCTCAGAGAGGACATGGGGAAAAAAGAACACCCTTACACTGTTTGTGTGACTGTAAAGTGATCCAGCCACTATGGAAAACTGTGTGGCAGTCTCACAAAACACTAAAACTGTATCATATGACACAGTGATCCTATTCCTAGGTATCCTCACAAAGAACGCAAAAACACAAATTCAAAAAGAAACCTGTACTTTTATATTTATTGCAGCACCATTTACAATAGGCAAAATGCCCCTGGGGCCCTCCTTAGTGAAGGGTTAAAGTGCAGCACTTTAAAGTTATCAGCAGCCACTGCAGTACAAGTTCAACTCCTGGCCAGTGAGGTGACCCATGTGGCACAGCAGACCTCTCCTGATCCGCCTGCTGCTCCCCTCAGTAGTGTACTTCGTCGATCTGCCTGTTCTGCTCCCCACTCTGTCTCTGATGAACCCTTTCACCCCCCCCACACCTCTAGCTTGTACCCCAGTTCTTCTATGCATAAATAAATCTTTTTTAAAAAAAAAAGTTATGATAAGCTGTCTTAGTGGGGCACTGTGACTTGCTGTTGGAGATGGCCCTTCTCTTAAAAAAAAAAAAAGTTGTATATCACACAGTAGAGTACTATTCAGCAACCACAAAAGGTAAACTCATGCCATTTGTGGCAACATGATGGATGGAGCTGGAAGGGATTATGCTAAGCAAAGTAAGTCAAAGGAAAAAGATAAATATTGCTTTATTATATGTAGAATATAGAGAAACCAAACAAAATTTCAAGAAAAAGTCAAAATGTGCACATTGATCACCGATCTGAGGCATATAGCAAGGGAGGGGGGAAGAAGAGGGCATATAGCAGAGGAGGGAAAAGCACAAGGGACAGTGGTGATGGTTCATGGGTGATACGGTGGTGGAAAACTACACTGAAGAGAGAAACCATACAAAAATGAGCAATGTAAGAAAATGAATAAATTTAGAGAAAAAATTAACTAGACAAGCAGTGAGAATTCCACTTCCAAAATATGGTACTACTATTGATGGAGGAAAGAACAGAAAGAAGGCATCACAAGATTGACTCACATAGGAAGTTAGGGTAAAAGGGGATTAGCATAGCCACTGACCGAGCTATAGAAACCAAGATACTTAGGAGCCAATGCCTAGATTACAAAGCATAAGATCAAAGCTGGTAGTAGGCTGTTGTAGGTGATATCTAGAGTACAGACCCAAAATGTGAAAGATAAAGATATGGATATTGAGTCCATTGTGGAATCTCTTGTCCCTTCCAGAATCTACATAGATATCCAAAATCAACAACAAACCTAGGCTCACAAGGAGTGAACCCCTCCCGAAGAGAAGTCTATATCAGTGCAGACTCTGTACTGGCCCCAGGGCAGCAGTCCTCTGCCCACCTGTGACTATGCAGGTGCTTCTTTCCACCCCCTCTCTCCCTCTGCCAGGCAGCAGCCTCCTGCCTGCCAGTGATCTGTTCTATATACCAGGACTTCTCTATATTGACCTCCCTCCCTCAGCAGAGGCCCCTCTCCTAAGGCCATCTGTGTGCAACCATGCAGGCCTCTCTCAACAAAACTGTCCCTTTGGGGCAGCTCTTCCTGCCCCCTTATGCCTATGCATGTGGACTTTACTCTTCTATCCTTTCCCTAACAAACTTGCTCTTTAAATTTAACTAGCGTCTCTGTCTCTTGGAGAAACTTGCCTGGGGAAATTGCCAATTGACCCTGAAAGGGGAGCACAGGTGAAACCTTTCCCAGAGTGAAGCCAAGGACCCTACTCTCCAAACCCACTAAGTCTAAAAAACTAGATAATATCAACAAAGAAACACAATTACAAATTAATTATAGAAGCAGAAAAATGCTGAGAAATACTATTTAAACAATGTAAGCAGTCTTTTATTTGCTAACAGTTTGACAGTACTTACTCCATAATTGATTGTGAAATAATATTCAAAGAAACATAATGAAGCACAGATTTGTATAGTCTTACTTTCTTTGAAAATCATCTGGTAATTTTCTTAGGTAGGTGAGGATAACCAGGTCACTTGGAATAATTATAGAGTCACACATTCCATTCACTTTTGTCTTCTTGATCAACTATTCCTCCTAGCAGCATTCATTCTAAAGGATATATATGTTTCCTAAGTGAAACATATGTACAGAAAATGTCTTGTCTGTATAATTCATTTTTTAAGTATTTTAAGCAGAAATGACTATTTTATTGATATGATTATTGACCTGGTTAGAGTTTTGACAGTATAGATTTCCCTCACTCGGATGTAATTATCAAAGCACTCCCACAACCAAATCATCCACAGTCCTCCACATTGGTTTTCCCTCCCCCAGTTTCAGCCTCCCCTTTACCCCTGCCCTGGTTGCCTCAGATAAAGGTCCACTTTGAAGGACTGGATTTAATATTTGTCTTTTTCTGATCCTTTGTTTGATTTCTCTATATTACAATATAAGTGACACCACTTTAAAAAAAAAGATTTTATTTATTTATTTATGCATACAAGAATTAGGGTACAGGCCAGAGGTATGGGCTGGTGAGAGGTTCACCAGAGACAAAGTGGGGAGCAGAACAGGCAGATTGATCGAAAGACATTGCTGAGGAGAGCAGCAGGCAAGACAGGACAGGGTCACCTCCCTGGCCAGGAACTGAACTTGTGCAGCAGTGGCTACAGATATCTCCATAGTGCTGAGACTTAACCCTTGTGCCACCAGGGAGGCTTTTTACCCTTCTGAAAAGGAAATTCATGTAAGTCACTAAAATAATGATAAATCATGGGGGGTTGGGGAAGGAGGCAAAGAGGCTGCAAATGTAATGTTTTAAACTAGAAGGAAGTTTATTTCTCTCTTATATAACAAGAGAAGGACATTTGCTTCATCAATATCCTGTGGTTTCTAACACTGAGCCAGGTGGCTGCATTACTCTCAACATCTCCACTAGCAAGAGTTAGGGAGTGGGTCAGGGAATGAAGCATATGTCCCCTCTTTTTAAGAACAAAGATTTGGAAGTGGGATACCCCATTACCCATACTAGGTTGTTTGACTACACTTATTGAAACTGCAACCCTGAGGAACTATCACGGTATGGGTCCTCATTCATGCTCTTATAATTGCAAGCCATAATTCCAACTTAGAGTATAATTATAACAGAAATAAAAGAAAATGAAAGTTTCTAAGGCCACAAATGACAATTTCCTATCCCAGATGGCATCTGCAGTGTCCAGTAGTCCAACCCAAAAACTGCTCATGAATGATGGTGTCATCCCTCTGATAAAACCTTGGAGCTAGCAGTATACCGATTAGCGGTGAACCAGACCCAACTCCCTGTGGTAGCTGGAGATAATCACAGATGGCATCACTGAGGAAACACCAGAGCATCCAGGAGCAGCAGTCCAGAGTCCAGGCTGGGCAGCACAAGAGGTAATGACAAGAGACAGCTCTATAGGTGGCATGGGCACAGGCTAGCTGCACCAGTCACCAAGTGATGTTGAGGATCAGGCAATGATAGATAGCTTAGAGCCATCGGACACAGACCAGCAGTGCCAGTCAACAGGTGATGTCGGGGCGTAGGCCAGCAGCATACAACTCTTAGAGATGCATCAGTCAGCAGGAGGTGTTGGTAGTTCCAGACACAGGAGCAGTGGTCAGATAGTGATGCTGGCTGTGCTGGAGGCAGAAGCAGTGTTGAAGCAGTTCCAAGGGATAATGAAATCCTCCCAGGTGGTAAGGATCTGGACCAGTGTGTCCACAAGTCTGTCTGCTACACCAGTTTGCATGGCTATCAGTGCCCGGGTTTCACCAGTACATGAAACCTGATCTGCATCGAGACTGGCTGTCTCACATGGGAACCTGGGCAATTTCTGCTGCACTATGGAACTAGGAACTGTGGTTCCCAGTGAGGAAAGTCAGAAAAGGTAGTCTCTGATTAGGTGGCCATATGGCCAATGAGCAATCTTATTTTGAAAGGGAAGAGAATGAAGGGGGTTCCAGTGGCAAGGACAGGCCTACTATCGATTCACACAAATGGATAAAGAGAGTCCAAGGAAAAATCATTGGATAAAGAGAGCCCAAGGAAAAATCGTTGGAGGATTTTTCATGATTTAATTTCTCTCAATGAACTGGTACACAAGCACACCAGGCAGGGAGGCTGACATGCAAGGACATAGGTACAGTTCAGGCAGGTGGGCTGGGTGGCAAGTAAACAACTGAGCTTCCCATTCCCCCCTGAATCTTTACCCTCTTTCTCTGGGCTCTTTCTGGTGTTCTCTCATGGACTTGCCTTTCTGCAGTCATGCAACTCACCACCCTGTAGGCATTCTATATGACACTTATGCACACCTATGCACACCTATACCTACACCCATGCTCCAAGTGTCCACAGTAAGACATGTTTGCCCCACACCCACACTCCCAAATTCCCTCTGCATTAACATAATCAGGAGCCACATAATCAGGAGCCAGATTAATTCGGTTATCCTGCAATCTACTCCCTAAGAGATTTTTTGCTGTACAATCTGCCTATCATTCTTCCACAAATTACCCTTTGTGAATGGGGAACACTGTAGCCAAGACCCACAAACGCAAACAGAACCCAACTAAGCCCAGTCCACTAAGGACACAACAACTTAGGGGCAAAAAGACAGGTTGTTGGCACCAGCAGACAATCCATCAAGTCAGTCAATGAAAGCACTGCTGCATACAAGGGGGGTTCTACAACTCTATCCACTCACAGCAATCTACCATCACATACCCAGAGCCATAATGCATCCTGGTATTCTCCCACCACAAGCCATATCCATCTACCTGAAGGGTGTATTCTGCGATTGGTGATACACACTCGCTATACTCTCACTTTATATTCCTCTGGGGGTAATCGCTCAATCCCCAGAGGGTAGTCTCACAGCTATCACTCCAACACTTGACTTTCATATAGCATCATAAAGCAAACCCCTGATCTAAGGCCAACCCTTTGCACGTGCAAATGGGTTGGGGACCTGTGGACAGTAAATGCCAAATGCAGCCTCTCTCTGGTCCCCACTTTGGAAGTGGTCTCTCCCACAGCCATGTTCCTGTCCATTCCCCCAAACTCAAAATTCACCCTTACTCAAAAGTGGACTGGGCCTCACCCACAAGTGATTTTAAGAGGCTAGCCTGCCTTAAGCATACCTTTGGCTGCTTACCTGCTTCAGACTTCCTGATCTTGGTACCAACCTTTTGCCTTATTAAGTTGACATTTTTGACACACCAGCTTTATAGCTGCAGAGGCCCTAGAGTGGGCTTCCTTCCTCAGCCAGCCTTAGGCTACTCTCACGCCTGCCCCTGCCAGTACTCTAATCTGTCCATTGCCACTCTCAGCTATGCCCTCCATGGCTCCTTGGCTGGTAGAGCACAGTTACTATGGCCATGGGAGTGCCAGGCAGCACACAGGCTGCTTTAAGTTGCCAAGGCCCACTGGCTACCCCTTGATTCTCATCTCCTGGGGTATTCAAATGATCCCATCCGCCCCCAGTTAGTTACTATGGTCATGACAGCCAACCTCCCAAAGCCCCCCACCCCCACCCCTTCTGGGAGAACTGTTTATCCAAGTCTATCAGTTTTTTTAATCTATGTGTAACCATTGGATGAGCTCTGAGTGGCAGGTGGGGGTAATGACTAAATAAATGAAGGCCTTTGCAATGATTGTTGAGACCATCTCTGTTGGCTTGAGGTCTCTAGTGCCAGCATCTTTAGCTCTTCTTATAGCTCCTAGATTTTGGCCACCACCTGTGCTACCATGGCGATTCCAGTATCGTCTGATGCAATTGGCAGAGCTGTCAGGGAACAGTCATCCCCTAGCCCTGCTTCTGAGCAAGCATCCTATCTATCCAGTGCCTTCCTCACTGTGTGCAGAACCCCCTCCACCCCTGCCGGTGACTCACCCACCTCAGGCCACCTCTGAGAAGATGTCCACAGAGAGGAGGCTGGCCACTGAGCACTAAATGCTCACAGCCCACAAATCCTCAGTGCCTCACAAGGTCTTCACAGGGCTCTATACTGATCTACATTGAACCCCAATTCTTGTGGCAAGCCTCCAGGCTGGCAAGGAAAAGGCAGGCAAGGAAGGGGACCTAGGAGGCTGGGAGACCAGGAGAAACCAAATCTTCCAGCCCCTAGCAATCTTTACACTCATCTTTCTCTGGGTGTCTCTGGTGTTCTCTCAAGCATGCTCTTGCTTCTCTGTTGTCACACAGTGTCTCCTCCCCTAGCTGTCCTCTGTCTGAGTGACATGGCCTCATATCCCTGGCCTCTAGCTCAGGTTTGCCCAC
Source organism: Condylura cristata (assembly GCF_000260355.1). Classification (NCBI taxonomy): domain Eukaryota; kingdom Metazoa; phylum Chordata; class Mammalia; order Eulipotyphla; family Talpidae; genus Condylura; species Condylura cristata. The sequence goes on along the minus strand of NW_004567124.1, from coordinate 36,028,550 downwards.
TTACACAAGCCCCTGAACCCATGTTTGTGTGTTGGCAAGCACAGAAATCCCTCACCAACACTCCCAAGTGTCTTCTGCACTAGCATGATCCATCAAGGCCACAAATGATAGCTACAGAGGTTAGTGTCATAAAAAGTCTGACTAATTCAGGAGATAATGGGGAGTACAGGGACAACTGTAAATATGCCCCAGTGAAAAATCTGCATCTGCAACTCTCTTTCATGTGGGTGAACCCTTGAAATACAGGAGGTGTGGGGGGGGGGAGGGGAGCAGAGTGTGTGCATGCTCTGGAAAACCCATAGCAATCACGAATGTAGAGATGGAATCTCCTCCCTTTGGATGGGGTATCTTGGCATATTTATAATATTCCCAGAATTGGCTGGGGAATTGAACTACAGTTGCCTGCATGGCAACCTGTTTCCGTTCCCTGTCACTGCCCCCCAAACTTATTAGTGCTTCCTGAGGTCATCTCCAAAATAAATTGCTTGTACTGCAATCTTTGAGTTTACTTCTGGGAGAACTCAAACTAAGATCAACTCTAGACTTCCTGGATATCCATAAAGAAACTAAATAACATATTTAGAAAGTAGAAAACAGGTGAGTTTTCCAATTGAGGACGACTAAAACAAAGTATTTCTCTTCACCTCTTCCCTCCACCCCCAACACCAATAAAATAAAAAACAACCAAACAGAAAACACCACTTATTTGGCACGGCCTAGTATAAAGTTCACAGTTGTTCTGCCTTCAGGCCTACAAGCTTCCTGGACACTTGATTCCCTTGAGAGCTAGCAAAGTGCCTTGCACTTGGGTGAGAGCCCCCAAAATCAGGTTCCAGGTCTCCTGTCCACTTCTCTGGTTTTCTACCACAAACATGCAAACATGTGTCTTTTTCCAGGCTTGCTTTTCATCTCCACTATGTATAACCCAAGGCAGCAGAATATGTTTGTGAATGTTAAAAACATACCTGCGTTGAGTGGGTCAGGGCCTCTTCCATGACCTATTAGGTCTCAAGCAGTGTGTTTTTTACCTAATTTTATAATATGAGACTTCATTGTTACCAGAGACCATACTCTACAGGTACTTTGGCACTTAAAAATTCTACATGTGTGTAGAATAAGTGAGTTAATCAGGCTCTTTACACGACTGGCCTCTGTGGCTGTCACCTGCAGCCTTGATCATGTTGATGCAGAAGGTGCTTGGGAGGGAGGACACCCGGAGCATAGCTGGAGGGGTTTTCATAAGTGCGCACACCTGGACGGAAAGGCCAGGGATCTCAGGGCAGCATCACTCAGTGAGGAAGATGGCTACAGAAGGGCAAGTGATGAGTGACTACAGAAGAGAACTCCAGAGAGAGAGGCCAGAGAGATCCCAGCTGGGGTCTGGGGGACTTGCTAGTCACCAGCCCCCCAGGCCCTTTGCCTGGCTAGCCAATGTGTCAGTAGATTATGGCAAACCCCAAACACAGAATGAAGTTGACATATCCATAATTTTTCACTGGAAATAGCATGACCTGGAAGCCCAAGAGTTTGGGCATCTGAGGTCTTGATTCTCCATATTTGAGCTCTGTAGAGAAAGCCCAAAGGCAGAGAAAGCCCAAAGACAGTCAACAATGACCCCAAAGCCCCTTCAAAAAACAAAAAACCAGATAACAGGCAAGTTTCTGGAGGAAAAAATTATACAAAATCTGTAACCTCGACTCAAAAACAGTCAGTTTCTGAGTTCCACTTATTTTGGGTCCATTCTGTGACAGAAATAAAAGTTATTGGCCATTTCAGTTGCCTTTGCAAAATCCTTCTTTGATATACCTTTCTAACTTAAGTATGAATCAATTGAAAACTATGTCACTTTTTAAATCAAATTTTATTGATCCACTGTTTTCTTACAAAGCTGCATAGTCATTTAGGGAGTCCAGCTTCACAGCTCAGCATATGCACCTGCTTTACTCACCCTCTCCTGAGGTTCCAGTGCCAATGCCTATGTTCAATAAAAATAATTCAAAAATTATAAGTTCAGAGAAAGCTGAAATGGCCTAGAAAGTCCCCACTGAGAAATGACCACTTAACATTTGGGTATATCCCTCCAAAAATATAAACAACAACATTTGAATAACTACTGTTATACCATCTTGTGGCTAGGGCGGCGAGAGGCTTCACCAGAGATGGAGTGGGGAGCAGAACAGAAGAACACTGCTGAGGGGAGCAGCGGGGGGGTCAGGAGAGGTCTGCCACGCCATGTGGTCACCTCCGGGGTAGGTGGGAATCAAACTCATGCTGAAGTGGCTTTAGCTTCTTAGTGCTGTGCTCTAACCCGCTGCGCCACCAGGGAGGGCCTTGGGTTCCTTTTTGTCTATTATTTTATAAAAGGAGGTTGAATAGATATTTTAGCTAAGCCTTTGTGTAGTGGAAGGAAGGCAAAGGGCAGGTTCTCTATGGATCTGGCCTATGGTAGGGAAGTCTCCAGTTCTGTATGTATAAATACATAAATCTTTAAAATAAATAAATAAATAAAGAGTCCCAGAGCCCTCAGTGGCTGCACCATACTCTGTGATGCTGCCCATATATGCTCAGTCTCTGGCTCAGGTGTGCCCACTCTCATCCCACACCATACTTCCGGTGCCCACCACCAGGCATGAATATCCTGAGCCCACACTCCCAAGTGCCTCCTGCATGCAAAGCCAGAGACCAACTGCACAAAAGCCTGAGCAATCTTCATTTACCCTACTTTGTTTTTCATTTCATTTGCAAATAACTCTAAAAGTTATTTTAGAGTTATTTTATTTTAAAAGGTATATAATGATACTATTTTCACATCAAAAAATTAAGCAAATCCATAGTATTGTTAAGTATTTAATATTCAGTTTTCTCTGTCTCATAAGTGTTTGCTGCTTTTAGTAACATTCACTTCTGTTTGGTAATTAAATCTTGAGGTACATGCTTATTTAGTTCCCTAAGATGACAAAAGCTAACGGCCATTTTCGTGGTCCTAAATTTTCTTGATCTTTCTACAAATAATTTGGAACATGGGTCCCCCTCTAACTTCTCTGATGACTCCTCTTGCACTAAACTCTTCTTAGTGGGCCTTCCTCAGCGTCCCTTCCATGGCCCACCCACAGTTCTATATACCTTGCTCTGACTTCCCTTGTAAATGTCAGGCCTATGATACAAGTTCTATACCTGAGGTTCCAACAGCACCTCAAAGTCAGTATTGTTCCCTAGGTGTATCAATAGTATCACTACCCCCCAAACACTGCTTTAGAAAATGTAAAGTTGTTGGGGACCACCCCCGATTTCAGGCGAGCGGCTGACACAGGCAGGGTCTCAAGGTGGAAACGTCGGTGAGGCAATATTCTAAAATTGGGGAGAAACGGGGAGTAGGAGTGAGGAAGACCCAGGAGTCGGAGTTGAGTGCAAATCTTCCTGCTCTGCCTTCAGCAGAGGTTTATTTTATATATTTCAAGCAGGCAGGAGGATGACATTAGCATACAAAAGGGGCTGAGATCACAATCACCTTTTTTCTAAGAATAGTCTGGGGTTGTTTTGACCTTTACTTGAGATTATAACATTCTAAAATCAATCAAGGTTAAAAACAGGTACATAGGTGCACAAAGTTTAAGACTAATATTACTATAGTGAAGATTGATAAAAATAAAGTCCTTTAAACCTTATCTATTACTTGATGTTTTTTTCTACCTGAGACATCTTGGGAGGCAGGAAGAGGAAATTTCTTGCAAATCAAATTTCGGAAAAGTTCTTTGAAGAAACTTGCTAAAAGGTTTTAAGTGAGTTTCCTTGAGGTCTAGACAGTAGAAAGCATAATTTGCTCTGAATAGGAGACATAGGTGAATTTCCTTATCTAAAGACTAGATAGTAGAATCCTGAAAGACTAGTCAGAATACTTTTGTGGATTGCTTTAAGGTGTAGAAGGTAAAAGACCTGACTAGTTCTAAAACAGGCAACCAGGATGAATTTCCACATCTAAAGGCCAGACAGTAGGAAGTTTGAGTAATTCTTTAGAAGCTGAATAGAAGGCTAGGTGAGATAGTAGAATGATAAGATTTGGGTTTTCCTCCATCAGAAACAGCCCTTTTGCTTTTATTGATCAGTCAGTTGTCAAGTAACTTTTGACTTCAGAGGAATTTCTCACCCTGGTGCAGTGCTTGCTTGTCAGGGCAGGCAGGCCTTCTGCGGCTGAGGCAATCCAATTGTAAGCTGAAAGTTGGTCAGAATATTTTGATATTACGATTATACAGAAAAGGGAGGACATAACATAAGTTAGCAGTGGAAAGTCTGATTTTTCAGAGCTTTTCCCAATCTACCCGGAATTTATCGGATGATAGACGTTGCATAGCTTGTGTCAGTAAAGTGTTGTGTTGCTTTGTTTAAATTCTCCCTCTATGCTTCCTTCAACTTGATAATTTAGCAGCTCTACCTCACAAATAGCCCTTGATTCAGTGTATTCCTTTCCATTCCCACTGATATTTCTCCTATTTTGGTATTTCCCACTGTAATGAGGGCAGGTAGCAGGGCAAAGCAGGCAAATTGGTAGGGGAGGGGAGGGCAGGAGGTTGGCAAGCTTCCTAGACACCAGCAAATCTTTACTTTTAGGCTTTTTCTACAAGTGGTCTCTTCCTCTCATAGCCATTCTACCACTCTCCATTGCACTACGCCACAGAGACCTCTGCCATATGCCCTCCTCTGTGATGCTGCCATTATAGCCTCAGTCACAGCTCAGGTGTGCCCATTTATGGGTGTCTGCACCATACTCCAGGTGTGGCATCAAGTATGTGTACCCCAAGCCCAAGTTCCCAAGTGCAACTAGCATTCAAGGATACAGGTGTTAGCCAGAGGCCAATGGTGCAAGAACCTGAGCAGTCTCCATTTACCTACACTTGCCAATTACTTAGACTGCTCCAAAAGATTTTTGATGGAGTTGGTAGGGGGCTTGATAACCTCAGAGCTAAGTGTGACTTGCCCTATTAAAGACAGTCTGGATTCCCTTCCTATTCTTGTAGCTTTGTCACAGTTTAAAACCCACTATATAATCCCTAATTCCAGATTTACCTTCTTAAAAGTGATGTCTCACTTAATGAAACTATGGCTCAAGGAATTTTAGGGCTCCAAAATCAGGTCTTAGCTTTCTCGCAGCTCCCCACAAGACAAGCAACTGAAATCTTGCATGGTCTCTGAACATGATCATAATTTTATGAAGGTAATTCTGGAATTATTTTCTTCCTCCTTTGCTATGCAGTACTTCAGTAGTTTGTATTTTTTATTACATGTGAACAAAGGTTGTCTTTTTTTTATATATCTGTAGTAGACATTGTGGTTGACTCCTCAGATGCACTTCATTCCAGACAGAGGGAATCTGATGAGTGATCCCACTCAGATACCTGCAATTGAATTAGGAGAAGGCATGTGATACATTTTTGATCATTGACACAGAAGGGAAGTCTGTTGGGTAGTTCTTGAAAAGGACCCCATGTCTTTGAGAAACGGGGAACAGTCCTTTCTGGCTTTGTATATTATCAGGCCTGGGTGTGACTTCTGCCACCTTGCTGTCTGCCAGATTGAGATGAAAAGAACCTGAGCTCCTTATAGTTTGAGGCTCTAATCAACCAATCCTACAGCCATCCCTGACTTTACACTTCTAATGAGGTAAAGTAACAAATACCTTAATGGCCCAGCCACCTTAAGTCACAGTTTTCCATTATTTGTAGTCTAAAACACCACGTAGTGGTGTTTCCAACAATAACTTTAAAACCTCTTGACTTTAGGGGCTATATCTATTTATTTCTCCAGCCCTCTTAGAGTTTTGCTACAGCCAAATTAATCAAAAAATGATTAATATTTGCATATATGTGTATATTTCTGAACCATCACTAGTAAAAATACTTTCAGTTATGAAGTTCTTCATTTCTCATAGCCGTTAGAGATAACAAGATAAAGCTTGGTAGATTTGGATAACTTGTTCAGGGCATTTTATTTTTCAGTCATACCAACTTTTCAATAGTCCCCTTTGTCTCAAATCCTAGTCTGTACTTGCTGGATTACTGAGGACTGAAGAAAAAAGAAAGCAGCCAGTCACTCAGGTGCTGAACCCAGCAGGAATGCCAACATACTATTCTAGCTGTTTCTATCTCGGTGTTCTGGTTGGGAGCCCCTCTTCCAGTCCCAGTCCACACAGGTAAGTTGGTGGAAGCACCATGTACCCCATGAGCACAATTTACATGCAGAGATCTCTTTCTAGAAAATGGGATGATAGCTTTATTAGGACACTCTCAAAGGGATCTTGGTCACCATAAAGGCTAAGAAGTTGTATGATGCCATATAACATTTCAGAAGTAAAGAAAAGTAAAAATTGTTAAAATGTTCTGCATTTATCTCAGTGGTCAGATTTTTCTTGCTGATCTCTTATTGATAACGAAGGAGAAATTTAAGCACCAGGGAGGGCAAGGTACCTCTAGTTGTTACAGAGGGCGAGGGTGGAGCTCTCAAAACTGTTTGCTCTAAGTAGGTTCAGCTATCCATCACATGAAGACAAAAATACTCTAGTGCATAACATCTTTAATGAAAAGGAATTTTAATACAATTAGTGTTGAACAAAGAGAAGGGAAAGAATATAGTTTCCAAATCAAACACCCCAAATTACACATCCCCTCTTGGGTAAATGCCTGCCACGAGTCTAAGGCAGGGGATCCATAGTAAAGGGACACTAGGGGCCAGGCACATCTGGGACAAAAGGTGTCTCCCCACAGGTGTCTCCCCCACATCTGTTTCACCCAGTCCACGACAAAGAAGCAAGCACAGCTTCTTCACATCTCTCTGCTCCAAGTGCCTCCTCTAGGTCTCCTGGCTCCCTTCCTCTTTCTTCCTCCCCTTCTCCAGCTTCTCATTTTCTAGCCCGGTTGCAGACACAGAGGTTGCCCCTCACACACATTACCAAATACACTAGTCACAATGATTGCCTGACAGGGTGTGCTGTATCCCTTTGGACTGCCCAGAAACCCTTCACCGTGTTCTACTATACAAAAGACCTGCTGCCCAGTGCGTGGGGATGGGGGGAGGGTGGCAGAGCCGGAAGGGGGGTTAGGGGAGAAAGAGAGAGAGAGAGAAAGTGAGACTGACTTGTGCGCAGTTAGAGAAGAAAGAAACCATGCGAGGTAGGAGTGGGCAGCCAGTAGGGATCCAGTCATCACTGTGAGCAAAGGAGGGCGCAGAGCACGTTAAGGTACCGCCGGTAGCCAGGCTACACAGCAGAGGAGGCGCGGACTAGGTGCGAGGAGTTGAGATGAAGCTAGGCGCGCCACCCGGGTCTCCCAGGGTCTGGCTCAGGTGAAGGGGTGGTTGGGCGAGGTGGCCGAGGAGACGCCCAGTGCGCCCGCCGCCCTCCGCTGGCGTGGTGGGGTCCAGGCCCGAGGCCAGGGAAATGCAGGGGCCCCAGTCCCCGAGGGTGGGCCGGAGCCGGCACCCGCATGCTGAGCGGCTGGGGTCCGTGGGTACGAGGCGCGGAACCAAGGAGCCGCGCGGCCGGGGTCAGCTAGGAGGGCGCGCGCGGAGCCAGCGGGCACG
>NW_004567124.1:36006335-36020881 GCF_000260355.1 Condylura cristata | reverse complement strand
GGTGTCGCGGAGGCGCTTTGGAGCGGCGGGGCCGCCACCTCCGGCCGGTGGAGTCGGTTGCGTAGCGGGCGTACGGCCTGCTGCCACCCAGCTGCGCCTCGGTACCCCGTCGCCATCTCCCAGCCTGGTCCGACGCGGGAAGCGGCGGCGGGAGAGGCGGAGCCGCCAGAGCGTGGCCCAGGCCGGCCCCGCGGGGCGGTGGCTGCCGAGACGGCGGCTCCGGGCCCTGCTGGCCGAGCGCACCCCGCCCACCGGAGATGAGCGGAAGATGTCCGTGTCAGGGCTCAAGGCCGAGCTGAAGTTCCTGGCGTCCATCTTCGACAAGAACCACGAGCGCTTTCGCCTGATCAGCTGGAAGCTAGACGAGCTGCATTGCCAGTTCCTAGGGCCGCCGCCGGCGCCGCCGCTCACCCTGCACTGCAACATCACGGTGAGGCGCCAGCCGCGGCCTCGGCCGGACAAAGGGAGCGGCCCCGAGCCCGGCTCCCCTTCCTGGCGCGGCGCGGGTGGCGCCGGTGCGAGTCCGGCTGTTGGGGCGGGGGCGCCGGGCCCCGCGCGGCCCATGGCCGTTGCCCCTCGGCTGCGGAGACCGGGCGGTGCGCACCGGGGCGGCGCTCGAGGGTGGCTTCGGCCACTTCGTCTCTCGGTAGATGCTTCCGGAAAGCCAGCCTGGAGATCCGACGCCGCTCGCGGTCTAAAGGCCGGTGGGGGGTTCCCGGCGAGGCGGGACCTCCGGGAGGTGCAGACTCAGCGTCGGAGCCCGCAAGCACGGTCCGCCTAGAGCTGTGGTCCCGAGAGCAAGTTGGCTCACAGAGCCGCTCTCAGGCTTACTGTTTATTGAAACAGAAAGCCGTTACCAAATGGTCAAAATAATTGAGAAGTAGCTTTTCTCATGAAAGTGTGCGACGTGGTTTAGGGTGCCGGTCCAGACAGCTGGAAATGCGGCCTCTTAGACCCGAGTTCGGGCTAGGGAGCCAAGTCCTTCGAAGTAGACATTGAGCCTATGGCTGTCTACCTCCCAGTGCCTGACCCTGGGGTTCATGGATCTGGCACTGCGGATTTTGCAGAGGCCTCGAAGTTAAGATAGTTAATATTAAAGTAGTGCTCAGAATACCTGGGGAGAAGTTGTGCATTTGCGAACAGCAGAACTAAAAGAAACTGCCCATTAGTGCTGTACTGAGGAAGCAGTTCATGCACTGCACATCTGGGTTCTAAGGCACTGTCGCTGCAAAAGTTGGCAGAACTGCTTTCAGAACTCAGTCTTCTTGGAGGAAGACTCTTGAATTCTAAAGAATGATCAAGGTCTAGGGTATCATGAAAGCCAAGGGAAAGTAATTCATATTGATTTGGCGTGTGGGGACCTTAGAGCAGGATTTGAGGAGAGGCTGACAATGGAGTTAATGCTCCCCATAGGTGAGCAGAATTTTGGGAAAGTGATGGAAAGGCATTTTAGGTAGAAGGGAACGCTATTCAAAAACGAACCCAACCTTGAAATATGGGGGCTACTTAAGAGTAGACAAGTTATGAGGAGACCAGAAAGGCCCAGGATAATAGGCTAGTGAAGGAGATTTTCCAAGAATGGAAAACAGGAAGCAGCAGTAATGGCTGAGACTGGCCTGAGTGACCTGGAGGCTGAATATACCTGGAGAAGCTGGGGTATGATCAGGAAAAGGTAGGGCTGGTTTGAATGCTAGGATATTGACTAAAGGGGAAGCCACCTTGTTAATTAAGTAAATTGGGAGGAAATGTGTTCGCATTCAGTAGTTAAAGGGATTCATCCCTCTGTAGCAGGTAGCAATGGGAAGTGGTGTGGTCTTAGTTATCTAATGGCTGCTGGATGGTGGTTTCTTGTAATGGTTGGGTGAGATGCCAGCCGTGCCTCATTGAGAACCATATTGGAGGTTGACAGTGGTTGCTACACACGTTTGGAACAGTGACTTGGATTAGGCAATAACAATGGAAATGGAGCAAGAACTGTAGTAGAGAAATTAGTAAAGGAAGTGGGGGTGAGGGGGCGGGAGGGAGGCTAGTATAACCTTATCTTTAGTAAAAACTATTCAAATTAAGATGCTGGTGAATTAAGACTAACATCGAAAGGTAAGGTGGAAAATGCTTAGGTATACAAATTGTGTTAACTTCTAATTATGGAGAAATAGCGAACATACAAAAAAAGCTGGACAGTGTAGAAGATCTTTGTACTCAGTCTCAACAGTGGTAAACTTTTAACCATGTTAATTCATCTCTACTGCACTTCAGATTATTCTAAAGGTGATTCCAGACACATCATTACCTCAGGTTTATGTGCCTTGTTCACCTTGAAACCAGTTCATCAGGGGAAATAGTAAAGAAAAAATGAGGTTGGATTTCAAATGTTCATGACTGCATTTGTGATTTGCCATTACTTAAAAAGTTGTAGCTTTTTATGAACTTGTTCTGTCCTTTAGTTTTTCCTCTTCTTCCCAAATATTTGTTGAGCTTCCTACAACCAAACCCTGTTTTTCCCTGTGCTTAGCAGGAATAACCTTTTCTAGTTTGTCATGTTTAAAGGTATGAACTAATTAACTCCTCACACACATGCACATCAATTTCTGTTAGAGGAATAATTCTCTAAGAAAACTCAGCCCCCTTTCAGGTTTTTGCAACCAGAGTTTTTTTCTGTGTGGAATGTGTCTCTTACCTGATTCCTACTTCCCCTGTCTGACCAGAAAAAAAGCCTCAAGGCTTTTCTGCTCACACTTTGTTTATGCTGATATTTATGTCCCTTTCCTTCTTTAGTCTTTACTGTTTATGCCTTAAGCTATACTTATGCACAGTTTTAACAGTTTTGGAATTTTTTTTTTTGGTGGTATAAAAGAATATCTCTATGGCATTCACCTTCCACTTAGTAAATGGTCAGTAAATATTTGTTGTGTATATGAACCACCACTTTGGCTAGAGTGTAAGTTAATTGCTAGAAGTTTGTTACAAGTGCAGAGAAAACTTCAAGAATAATTGAGAGTGCATGTATATTTTGAAGGTTACTGAGGGCTTGATAGGAAATCTGTAATTTGACTTTATATAAAAGTTTTAAGAAGTAAAAATATATATTTTTTCTAGTCCAAGGGATTGAACAGAATTTTTCTTTAATCAATTTTAAATGTGAAGGAAGAGAGAGTATCATTTTCAACTTCAAGGGGTCTTTTTTATTTCCTGTGAACTTATAAAAGGTTGTCTTGAAAATTTAATTCCATTTTAAGTCACTAGAATGTAAGTCACTAACTTACATTATCATTACACTTCAAACACAGCTTCTTTTAATAAGCTGTGCAGCCTTGGTGTAGAGGCTTTAAGTCCTTCAAAATAGCTAACATAACTTTCTCCTTTTATGGACTCCATGATATTTGTCAGAAATCACAATTTCACAATGAAAAGTTCTTTCCCTCCTTCCCCAGAAGTAAATTAACTGGTAAGACAAGTGAAGCCTCATACTAAATTGTTTGTGTGACATAAACCGTTTCTCTTTCTGTATAAGTAGCTATTTGCCAGAGTACTTGTGGTGGAAGACTTTCTTTGGTTCAGCTAAATTAAATTTCTTTTTGTCATTTCCAAAATGTGTCTCCCCTACCCTCCCAACCCCTCCCCAACATGATACTAAATTTAGAAAGAAAAAAAAGTTGAATTCAGAGTTTCAGAGAAAGAGGTTTAGTTTTTATCTAGTAGTTGAGACCTTAAATCATGTCTTTTGCTGTATTCTATCAAATAGATAACTTTTGCCTTATAAATAGCTTATATAGGAAACATCTTTAGCAATGATAATGTTCTTTGTAAACATAAAAGTAATGGCTCACCTGTGACTGAATAACAGTTTATTTGAAAATGCTTTATACTAGCTTTTCATGGAAAATAGTCAGTGCTATTGATTTCTTAACTGTGCATGTTTCTATTCTTTACACTGATAAAAGTAGTAGCCCCACCAAATTATACAAAGGAAATAATGAACAAACCTCAATAAAGAGTCTTAAGAACTTTTCTTTGGTCTATCTTCCTGGGATAGATTGCCTTTCCAAAATGAACTCATGGAAAATCTTCTGGAAATATCAGAACTATGTTGTTAATCACCTAAGTGGTATTTTCAGACCAGAACATCTTTGTTTTCATTCATATGGCCAAATTATAATGTATAGTCAAATTCCTACTCACTAGCTAGCCTTCTCATCCCATTTTTTATGTCCCGGAAAGGAACAGATACATGGAGAAAGGGCTTAGGTTTCTAGTTTATGAATGGTGTATTCCTTAGTAATTTGATTTTCTTTTTTTTGCTAGACCTGAAAAACGTTAGTGTTAGATAAAAGGTCAGTTCATTGAGGGCTGGGGAATTGAATTGAAATGGTTACTGTTAAACGTAAAACACTACTGGAGAGCTAAAGAAATGAAGCAAAGGGTTCCCTTATTTCAAAATCTGATAACAGTGTTCTTTGCTCTTCTACATGCTCTTTCTATGGACATGGCAGGTGAAGAACCAAAGACACGATTTATTGGTTTCTACAGATTTGGTGGTTTGAATCCTTTCCAGTAACTTTGTTTTCTTTGCCTTAGTTCACTTACAATAAGGTTTGATTAGCTGTATTTTGCCACTCAGAACACTTAAGCATTTTGCAGATCATGTGTTATGCATTTTTCTTTTATCAAAATTTAGTGTCTTTGCTTCTATGGATTCTAGGCATGTTAGACAATTATAAAGTGATTAGCAAGGAGCCATTACACTTTTTTTTTTTTTACAATATAATAGTTTATTTTTACATCATTTTGTACATTTTTTTTCATCTCAGTTGTAATCTCCATGGGTTTCCCATCACCAAGTCACCCCTTGTGCCATCACCATAGTCCTGTGCACTTCCCTCCCCCCCCTTTTTTTATCCCATTCCCCACTCCACCCCCACAAAATGTCTCTGGTATATGGCTGTTCATTATTATTATTTTCTCACCTGGTCCATTATACTCCTGCTATGAGTGAAATCATCCGGTATTTTTCTTTTTCTTTCTGGCTTATCTCACTAAGCATGATCTTTTCCAGCTCCATCCAAGTTGCTGCAAAAGACATGTTTCTTTTTTTTTTTGGTTGCTGAGTAATATTCCATTGTGTATACGTACCACATCTTTTTAATCCAGTCATCTACTTTTGGGCATTTGGGCTGCTTCCATGTTTTTCCAATTGTAAATAAAGCAGCAATAAACATGGGGGTGCAGGTATCTTTTTCAATCAGTGTTTTTATATCTTTTGGGTAGATACCTAGGAGTAGGATTGCTGGGTCATAGGGAAGCTCCATGTTAAGCAGAACCTCCAAACAGTTTTCCATAGTGGTTGTACAAGGTTGCATTCCCACCAGCAGTGCAGGAGAGGGTTCATTTTTCTCCACATCCTCCCTAACATTTGTTGTTGCTAGTTGTTTGAAGATTTGCTCTTCTCACTGGGCTGAGGTGGTACTCATTGTGGTTTTAATTTGCATCTCAGCAGGGAGCCGTTACACTTTTTGGGTAGTTTTTCATGTTTGAGCATTTAAGATTTTATTAAGTTTCTGTATGATAATTCTGTCAGTTTATTACATTATCCATCCCATATTTATTGAACAGCTGAGTGTGAAAATAGTGTTTTCTATAGGGAATTAGAATTGTTGACCTCTGAACTCTGTACAGGGAGTGTGTCCGCTTATTTTCAAAGTTACGAAATCCTGAGATGGTTCTGTCCTGTCATGGAAAGATACCAGAAACTGAGCATTGTGGCTGGCAGTTTTGCTGGCTAGTGCTTGAGAGTCACACATTAGTCTCTTAGTGGATTCATTTTGAAAGTAGAGAACATTATTTCTGAACAAGACAGAAAGTTATTTTCTTAAGCAGTGATACACAGAGAGCTTCAGTTGTGTTTCCTCAGATTAGGACAACAAAAACAACATTTTCTTGTGGTAATAATGGTGGTGAACTTGCTTAACATTTGTGCATTTTGGTAACCTTTATGGTCATGATCATAGACATCTTAACCTGAATGTCTTAAAAATTACTATAAAGCTAACAGTGGAATGGTGGTAAAACACAGCTCCTTAAATAGTTAGATGCTTGGATAATTATTCTGTTTTTTAGTCTGATTTTTTTTTTAAAGATTTATGCATACGGAACTAGGGTACAGGCCAGAAGTGTAGGGGTGGTGAGAGGATTCATCAGAGGGGAACAGAACAGGCTGATTAAGTACACTGCTGAGGGGAGCGGCGGGTGGGTCAGGAAAGGTCTGCCACACCATGTGGGTCACCTTTGGGGCAGGGATCGAACTCATGCTAAAGTGGCTTTAGCTTCTTAGTGCTGTGTTTTAACCTGCTGCGCCACCAGGAAGGGCCCAAGTGTAGAATTTTTGTAACTGTGCTTAAAAAAGTGAGCTGTGGGGCCCTCCCTGGTGGCACAGTGGGTTAAAGCAACACACTAAGAAGCTAAAAGCTACTTCTGCATGAGTTTGATTCCCACCTGCCCCGGAGGTGACTACATGGCGTGGCAGACCTCTCCTGACCTGCCCGCTGCTCCCCTCAGCAGTGTACTTCGTTGATCTGCCTGTTCTGTTCCCTGCTCTGTTTCTGGTGAAGCCTCTCACTGCCCCTGAGCCTCTGGCCTGTTCCCCAGTTCTGTATGTACAAATAAATAAATCTTAAAAATAAAAAGAGAGAGCTGTCTGTGTTTGAAGCACTTAAACAGTTTGATATAAGAAAACTGAACTTAATACTGGGATTTTTGAACACCATGCACTTTTTAAAATTAGCATATCATGGATTATTGTAAAGAGGAATGTAAGGAAACTCTCCAAGATAGAGAAATATAAATCTTAAGTATTAACCTTGTGAAAATGTAAAAGCCTAAAGTTTGTGAGTGATTGAAAATACTAAAGAAGAGGTTTAGATGCTGTTCATAATTTTAAAAGTCTTTCACAGTAGACTTTTAAAAATATGATCACTGAATAACTTTGAACATAATGTAGAATTTTCAGTTTATAGAGGCAGTGAATTGCATATAGAAAGCAAGGCATCTTACTGTTAAAGAGAGAGAGAGACACCAATTAAACAAAATTGGAAAAGAAATCAACTGTAATTCTACCACTATCAAATTTTGGCATTTATCTTTCTGGTTACCTGGTAATTTGTTTTCTCCTCCTCTTAAAAAAAAAGTTTTATAAATCTGTTTTAACACAGAACTGTCTTGTAGCTTTGTGTCATAACCATTACTCTACAAAGTCTTCAATTACTGTGTGCTATTCTATTGTATGGCAGTAATAGTCAGCCACATTTTCTAGTATCAAGCATACAGGGTTTTTTTTTCCTATTATAAATAATACTTTGAATATTTAATAACTATAGCTAAATTCTTGTGCAAATAAATACATAGTGTTTTTGAAACTTTCAGTGATGCCTGCAATTTTTAACTGATGAATTGTTTCCTTGAGATACTGTAACAATTTATATTATACAGGAACTTTTATAAATAGCTTTGTCAGATTGGTGAAAGTGTGAGCAAGTGTGCAGTGAAATGGGTTTTCTGCACAACAGAAAGCATACTTAACCTGTGACCCTCAAAAAAACAATTTTGTTCTTGTTACCCTCTCTGTTTTGCAAGAGAATGCTAACTACAAGAGATTGACTAGGCTTATGCTTGTGACCAGGAAGAGAACTATAGTTTCAGAGAAAAGCCAGATTTGGCAGGCTTAGCCCTAAATCTGACAGGTAATTACAGGGAGTGGGATGGATTGGTAGAAGCCTGTGACCAAGTTTTGGGTCACAGGGAGGGTGACATAAGAAGGTGGAAAACTAGCTGTAGTGGAATCACATAGGTTAATGAGGAATGGTGAAGGAATGTGTCTTCCAAGGAAGAAATTCTCAGGAGGGGTGGGAGAAAAGTAACAGTTCTCAAGACTCTTATGCTATTAAATACAAAATGAGGGGTCAAAGACCCTCATGTGGATTGTCTATTGATAAATTACATTAGACAAATGTTTAAAACATTCATTAAAATTGATTGCATGTAAATGTGTTTTTTAAATCAAAATAGCTATATATTTTTTTAAGATTTATTTATTTATTCATGCAGAACTAGGGTACAGACCAGAGATGTGGAGGGTGAGAGGATTCACCAGAGACAGAGTGGGGAGCAGAACAGGCAGACCTCGGAAGTAAACTGCTGAGGGGAGCAGCGGGCAGGTCAGGAGAGGTCTGCTGCTCCATGTGAATCTCCTCGGGGCAGGCGGGAATCGAACTCATGTGGAGGTAGCTTAAGCTTCTTAGTGCTGTGCTTTAACCCGCTGCGCCACAAGGGAGGGCCCATAGCTATATTTTCTAAATGAAAAGATTTTACTGAGAACAATGGCACAATTTTATGTATTTTTTAAATTGAAAAAAAATTTTTCATCTAACAGCATTCAAAATGCTGGAGGTTGTAAATTGGCAAATAATTTTAAAGCAGGTGTTTGTGCATAGCACAAATTAGTTTTATATGGGGATGGGAGTTTTTCTTCAGCTATCTCTGATATAATTTATATAAAATAATTATACTGTTAGCTAAATACCTCTATAATTGCAAAAAAAGAAAAAGTTGGAACTGTTTTGACACTCTGGCCTTAAGACCACATTGTGAGAATTGTAACCAAAAAAATTTGCTGGGACTAGTTAGCATCTATATTTTGTTTTTCTAACCTATGAGAAGATAGGCTAAATAGTGGGTTTAAACAAGTATGCTCACATTCTCAAAGTGGGGCTGTTATAACATAGGTACAAAATGTTTATACAAGAATACAATTTTGTCTTTTTCACCGTTTGAGATTTGCACTAATGATGCATACTATATGGGTAAATTTGCTTATGCAAAAGTAAATTAGACAAAAACTAATCTACACAATGAAGTTCTAAAAACATTTTTTTAATAATTAAAACACAAAAGTAAAATGAAATGGTTTAGATGGTATATTCCCAACTAAGCTAAAAAAATTGAAGAGGAAAATACAAAATTAAGTAATTTTCTTTAGGAACAGGATTAATTTTGAAGATAGTTTAGCCTTTACTTTTATTTAGCCTTTTACCTTGGGACACAGACAAGCTATAGGAATGATAGTACAAAAGTAAATCACTACTAAATAAGTATAAAGATGTCCTTAAATAGTTTTTTTTTTCTTTAAGGAATAAAGAATACTTTAAAATACTCAACTTTTGAGACTTCACCTATATTACTATTTAGATTATAGTTCCCAGAACAAAGCTTTTTAAACTGTGTATAAAATTGTTGTTTTTCCATGACTAGAAACTAGTTGTCCTGCAATTGATACCTAATAATAATGACTTTCCTCTAATTCATTGTAAAAGTAGTACATACAAACAGTTAAATGACAAATAGGTGAGTGCTTAGTTCATTAATTTTTTTAAAGATTTATTTATTCATACTGAACCCCGGGTACAGGCCAGGGTTGGGTGGGGGTGGTGGTGAAAGGATTGACTAGGACAGAGTGGGGAGCAAAACAGGAAATCAAGGAAGTACACTGCTGAGGGGAGCAGCAGGCGGGTAAGGAGAGGTCTGCTGCTCCATGTGGATCACCTCCAAGGCTGGGGATTGAACTCACACTGAAGAGGCTGCTGCTTGGTTGCAGTGATGCACTTTAACCCACTGCGCCACCAGGGTGGGCCTTAGTTTACTAATTTTTAAGTCATTATATACTTGTGTATGTATATAGTGTGTGTATATATATAGTAATAGCATTTCTTGATAGTATTCAGTTTGTATGGTGGAATGAAATAATGAAAATTTTTGGTGTTTGATATAGTTATCTTATGCTGTGTAATAAACCTGTTCCTTTAGAAACTATGTTCCTCCCTATAACCTAAGATGGGATGGAAAATTGTTAGGGAAAAGGCAAAATATATGGAACTGCTTTTAGGGCTTCTTTCTTTTTTTAAAGAGTTATTTATTTATTCATACAGAAACTGGGGTATAAGCCAGAGGTGTGGGTTGAGAGATTCACTGGAGACAGAGTGAGAAACAGAACAGGCAGATGTACTGAAATACACTACTGAGGGGAGCAGTCGGCAGGTCAGGAGAGGTCTGCTGTGCCATATGGGTCACTTCCCTGGCCAGAGATTGAACTCATGCTGCAGTGGCTACAGAGAGCTTCATAGTACTGTGCTTTAACCCCTTGAAGCACCAGGGAGGGCCTTAGGGCTAATTTCTTTTTTTAAAAAAAGATTTATTTATTCATACAGAACTGGGGTACAAACCCAGGGGTGTAAGGGTGGTGAGAAGAATCACCAGAGACAGAGCGGAAAGCAGGACAGGCAGACAGGACAGGCAGATCTAGGAAGTACACTGCTGAGGGGAGCAGCTGGTGGGTCAGGAGAGGTCTGCCATGCCATGTGGATCACTGCCATGTGGATCATCTCCGGGCTGGGGATCAAACTTGCACAGAAACAGCTGTGGCCAGTTTACAGTGCTGTATCCTAACCAGTTGCGCCACCAGGGAGGGCCCAGGGTTAATTTCTAATGGAGAAAATTCTCAAAGTAACTTATCTAATTATATTGCTGAGGAAGCAAGAAGCAAGTGAGTGGAAGATTTTTAAAAACTTAACTAGCATTTGTAGGGATTTAATAACAAATGAAATTCAGAGTGGTTACTAAATAAAGAACAAAGAAATTTAGAGCTGTTACCAAATAAAGATTAGAAATGTGACTTTATTATATCAGAAGGCAGAAGTAGTACTGCTTAGATCTACAGTCAACTTCCTGGTTAGTTTTGTGTGTGTGTGATTTCTTTGCAAAGGAGGGAAGTCCATCTTCCTTGGTGCTTTTTTCCCCATGCTTTATTTCTCAAGCAATAACTTTTAATTGCATTCTGTTTGAAATCATTTACTTAACAGGTACTTGCTGCTTCATTTTTAGACATGTAAATTATATAACATCAGGCATAAACCATAAATCTTTATTTAAAAAATGAATTCTGAATTCTGATGTGTTTTCCTTCCCCTTGATATGTTTTATCTAAATTCATAATCATCTCATTGTTTAGTGGTCTGGCTTAATTGCATATCTTGCTGGTCTGTATGTATTTTATTTAACCTAGGTGTCTCTATAACAGGAATCTTACCCATCTTCTTCACCAATATGGTTTGTGGACTCTGATGACCCAAATCTGACAACTGTTCTAGAACGTCTAGAAGATTCTAAGAACAGAAATTCGGTGAGAAAAATAAACCAAACTTCTCTTTTTTTCCTCCTTTAACATTATACATAGAATTTAAGTGCTAAGAGATCATGTAACATAAAAGCCTGATTAAATTAGATTATTTGGTAATTTAGGAGGAGCTAAAGTCCAGGGTTTCTTTTTCATGTTGTTTTATTTTAGTTCTTCAGATTTAATTTATTGCCTGGCTTTCTCTATTTTTTAATCTGTAAGTACAGTCTTAATTTAGGTCAGCAATTGGATGGTCTCTTTTCCATGAATTCTAAGCATTTTTGCTAGGCAAGGTGGAGGAGAAAATGCGAAAAAGACATGAGCAGAAATAAAGATAAAATGACATTAATTTTGGTGTTAGGCAATTGTTTTTGATGCCAAGAGTTTATAACCTTGCAATAAAAGCCAAATTATATAAATAAAAAGTATTTTTAAAAATACATAAAGAAGTGTAACTTTCCATTTTACGACAGTTGTCAAGACTAATTTTCTTTGATTATGAACCTAATAAGTCACCATTGTGAGAGAACTGGTAAAACAAAAAAAGGGGAAAGAAAAATCATCTGTAATTTCTCTACATGCTAGCCATCATGTGAAAAGTGGTTATATTTTTTTATTCGTGTTCTTCCCCCCTTGCTAGTAAAATACATTTACTGTATACATGTGTTTAAGTACTTGAGGTCATAATCTACATTGTGTCATATCCTTTTTGGAGTTTTAAAAACTGCATTATTATTATATTTTGTCATTATGTCATAAAAATTACTATAGAAAAATGTCAGTCATTACTTGAAGGTGATATGATTGTTTATCAAAAAAAACCTGAAAAACATTTTTAAGACAATTAGTTAAAAGCTTTACTATATAAACATCCATAGTTTTCAGAAATATCAGCTATAGCCATATAGAAAATATGGTGGAACATTAGAACAAAATTTAAATACAGACTTAGATGTGTTGGACCTGTAGCAAGAGAACTACTAAAATTTGTAAATGACTTGAAAGAATTAGCTACTGTGTTGTTTGATGGCCAGACTCTATATTATAAATGTCCGCTACATGTTAATTTATAAATTGAAGGTAATTCTAGTAAAAATCCTGACAGACTTTCTTCTGGAGTTTGATAAAGTGGCACTAAATTTTGTTGTGAAGAGTAGTGAGAGACTTGCTTAACCAAATACTAACTACAGTAAAATTTTGTATAATGACACTGAATTGGAGAACATTAGGAGTTTTGATTCCACAGTTTTATAGTTGAGAATTTAGAATAAAAAAGGTATCTTAACTCAATATGGAAAGAGTAGATTGTTCTACAAATAGTATTGGGAGAACTGAGCATTTGGGAAAGTTTAGAACCTTCAGATTTTTGTCAGCATATTGTAGGTAGGTTAAATACACCTGTCCTTAAATTCAGAACTGCAGAACATCACTTTAAAGAGTATTAAGAATGAAGGCTAGTCTGGAGAGCTATGAAGGTTGGGGACAAAAGTTAAAAGCCAGACAAACACACGTTTGTATGTTCTGAAGGGAAAGAGTGCTTACATAGATAGAAGCCCTGTGGCTGCACTTCCTCTAATGACCTAGTGATGGATGTTTGGTGAAAAGTGATGATGAGTGGAGTTATTTTGCAGTGTCTAATATTGTCCCTTAAAAAATGCTCATAAAGTAAAATGACACTGGATATAAAGTAAAAAATTGTTTCTAATTTTATAGTAAATGTTTACATAAAACAAACATTGACCATATCCTCCACTCTTTCTTTTAGTCTTTGTGTGTTTAGAAACTTAGTTTGTTGACAAAATAAGCTGTATTCCTTTATCTTTAATTCACTTAATTCATCATAATCTGGATTCTGCCTTCATTATTATATTAAAACTTTATCTAGTTCCAAATTCACAGACTCCTTTTTGAGTTCTAAAATTGACCTGTTGTATCATTCATTACTCTTGATTGTTCCCTATTGAAACAGTCCTTCTTTCAGCGTATATTTACTTAACATCTGCCAATACAGAACTAGCAAAATAAAAATTACTGTGTGTACTTTTATGATAGAATTTTGAGTTGTAGTTAGAAATAATGTAGCCAGTCTTTCCACAAGAATATGTACAGGGACTCCCAGGTGATGTGAGGGGTTAAGTCTCAGCATTATCAAGCAATTGCCAATCACTGTGGCATGAGTTCAATCCCTGGCCAGGGAGCTGACCCACATGGTGGAGCATACCTGTCCCTGCTGTCTGTAGTGAATCCTCTCACCCACTGCTCCTCTGGCCTATAACCCAGCTCTTGTATGCATAAATAAATAAAATGAATCTTAAAAAGAGTACATACAACTTTCTAGCATCTTTAAAGGAAAAAGCAGGGAATTCTATATTATTTATAACCTGGCACCTTTGTAAACAGTGTTGACCAAAAAATTGAACTGCTGATTTTTAATATATTACCTTCCCCACTTCCCCCCCCCATAAGAAATTGTTATAAAACATAGAAATTTACTGATGCTAGGCTCTGTAATAAAAGGTGGTTATAAAAAACAAGGTATATGTCCCTATCCTCTGGGAACTGGTAATTTAATGAGGACCTTCAGGTAACTGTCTCTTATATTTATCTCTTACTAATCTGCCTTGACCTCCTGAGCTCTACTTTGTTCTGCTTCTTCTCATTCTGAATTTTCCCTGAGTAATATCTCCTACTCCCATTACATAAATCATGGCCTATATTCCAGGGATTCCTATCGCAAGCTAAAATTTATTTTCCAAGTTTCAAAGCCAGCCATCTGTATATCCTATAGATTTAGGCACTTGGCTGTGCCTTGGCTGTACATAGTGATTCCATCTCAATTTAAAATCATCAACCTCCCAGCACTCCCTGACCTCCATCATATTTCCATCAGTAATTCTCTTTGTGATGCGCTTGTGAATGAGGCAAGTTAATAATGGAACTTGGCATCCATGCCTTACCTGTGAACTAACTTTTGAGTTCTTTTATACCAGTTTTTCCTGGCACTCTCACCCCATGTATTAGTAACTTTTAAAGACTTATCTACCTTCTAAATATTTCTTAAATCTTTCTTCATGATCTTAGTTTCTTTTTCTCAACCCTCACACACTTATTTTGGGAGTATGTAAAGTGAAATTCCTGCAAGAAAACAAGAAATTCCTGTTTTCTGTCATTTCTGCCTCTCCCATAGCATTCCTATAGTTTTTCATGGCCCAGGGATTGGAGAATGGGCTTTGTCCAGGTCAGCCTGCCCCATCTTTCTCATGTACTTAGCACTAAACACAGCTTTTTAGATGTAGAGCAAATCCACAGTGGGCTTTGCTTGAGGATT
>NW_004567124.1:35966197-36006173 GCF_000260355.1 Condylura cristata | reverse complement strand
CGCCATGTGGTCGCCTCCGGGGCAGGCGGGAATCGAACTCATGCGGAAGTGGCTTTAGATTCTCAGTGCTGTGCTTTAACCCGCTGCGCCACCAGGGAGGGCCAGAGGATTCTTTTTTTTAATCCTAATTTATTGTTCAGCTTTCCTTGTGTTTACTTGCTCCTTTGTCTACTCTGAGGAAGCATGTTCTTTGCTTTTTTTTTTTTTATAATAGTTTATTTTTACATATTTTTGTGCATTTTCCATCTCAGATGCAATCCCCTTACTTTGCTTGTTTAACCCATTCTCATCCATGTATGTTTTCTCAGTCCTTTATCAACTTGCTTATTTTTCTTAATCTTTTCCTTTGCTTAGCGATGTTGAAGAAGTTGTTCTGACCACGTGAAGTCACCTCATTAGTTCTATTAAGTATTAACCATTTTTCTCTAACCATAATTGGCCAAGCTTGTACATTGAAGACAGTTTTTCAAAAACCATGTTTGTGTATATAATTTGTCGTGTTTACTTGCTTCAAGTAAATACGATTACTAAGCAACTTGGATTTAAACATGGAACTTGAAGGAGTTATCTTAGTTTTCCTGGTGCAGTTTTCTTTTCTTTAGACAAAATTAAGGTCTACTAAATGTTAAGTGCTTTCACAAAAATCAGTCTTTACCATTATGAGGAGGTTTTTCATTTCCTTGTACGAATGGGGAAACTCAAACTCCAAGAGCAAGTTTACTGTATTCTAGGTCATCTAGATTTCAGGACTCTGAGTACGAGACCTCATTTGACTGAACTTTCAAATGAATATGACTGTAGAATATATGATTTTTAGAAACTACATGAAACAACATTGCTTGTTTTTATTTTTGTTAACCTAAAGTTGTAAGTTTCTAAGCAAAGTTAGCAACTGAAAAGCAGTGTCTGGCACTCTCCTTGGTCTGCCTTTCAGTTAATTTTGTTCTGCTAGGTGTCATTTGTGGTGATTGCATTTGAGCCATATTGATTTTCTTACTCTAGCAGTCGGTAAAAATAGTTCTAAAAATAGTTTTTAAAAACTGTTACTTTGTTTGTAGGCTGTAATTGAGCAGTGATACTCTTTTTCATTACCTACTGAACTAGTTACAGTAATTGTAGAGTTACTCATGTCTTCTAAGGATTAATGTGATGCTTATTTACTGAAATGTCTTTCTAGCTTCGTCAGCAATTGAAGTGGTTGATATGTGAACTCTGCAGTTTATATAATCTTCCTAAACACCTGGATGTTGAGATGCTAGATCAGCCACTACCAACGGGTCAGGTAATGTAAAAATTCTCTAGTACGAAAGTACGAAAGTAAATTGTCTAAAGTAAAAGTAGTATGATTTTTCTTCTCATTATTATATTAATGAGGTTACAACTTTATTTGAAGTTAGTTTGCTTTCCTGTTGAAATGTTTTGTTGCGTTTTAGGCATTAAAAATAACCTTTTTATTTTGTGACACTGCTGGTAGTGACTATACGATCTGTAAACAATTGCCCCCTCCTACTACTACCTTTTTGTTGCCGTTAATGACCCTGTTGCCTTAAGTATTCCTCACTTCAGTTGTTAGTCTTTGCTTACTCATTGTTTTCTCCTAGAGTACCAGCTCTGTAAGCTAGGCTCATCTGTCTTCTTAAGGCCTTTAAGGTTTTATCTCCTCCAAGCAGCAGAAGTGCCCACTTGCTCATCACCAACACTGACTTTTCTGGATTTCTGGATTTACCAATTTAGACATGAATTATTGCTTTATACCATAATAGGTAATATTAATTTCTTATACTAAACACCTCACCTTCCTAAAACACTACACGTAGTCATATGAAGAAACACTATCATTAGGATTTTGTAGTATAACATTTTCTACTGAATTTCCTCTCTTGCATAGCTTTTTCTTTTGCACTGCCTGCCATGATGATGATGGTAACTCTTAGTTTAAAAAAGTTAATTTTCGATCCCCTTTTATTTTCTCAGTAGAGAATCCTTAAATTCTTTTTTAAATGCATATTTCCCTTATATTCTTTTTTTTTTTTTAATTTATTTATGCATACAGAACTGGGATATAAGCCAGACGTGCAGGGGTGGTGAGAGGCTTCACCAGAGACAGAGCAGGGAGCAGAACACGCAGATTGACAAAGTACACTGCTAAGGGGAGCAGCGGGTGGGTCAGGAGAGGTCTGCCATGCCATGTGGATCACCTCTGGGACTGGGAATCGAAATTGGACTGTGGCAGCTGTGACCAGTTTACAGTGCTGCGTCATAATCCATTGTGCTACCAGGGAGGGCCTCAACCCCTTTTCTGTGAGACCAACATCACTTTTGGAGCCTTTGGTTCTTCTGCTCCAGTCTTGGTGTAGGGTGTTTTCTGGGCTGGCTATACAGCTATTATCTTCAAATATTTTTTGTTTCCTCTGTTAGAGTAAATCAATTATTTCCTAATCTTATGTCATCTTTCTCAACTTACTCTTTCTTATCTTGCCTCAGTATATCCTCAAGTAGCATGCTAAGAAGGTATGAAGTAAAAACATGGCCAGACCACCTTAGGTTTGAATCTTGATTCTGCTTTGGGCTAATTTCCTAGTCAATATGCATCAATTTCCCCTTTGCAAAATGAGGGAAATGGTAGTAGTGCCCTGCGTGTAGTAAATGGTTAATAAATGTTAACTATTGAATAGTGTCCCCTACCCCCTACTTGACTGGCAGTTGGGTTGAACATACAATTCTAGGTTGAAAATATTCTTCTCTTGGAATTTATAAATCTGTGTTATATTTTTTAGCCAATGGTATTGCTGATTCCTGGTGCCATCTGTATTTGTGTGACTTTCTGGGTGCTTTTAGGAGTTTATCGTTTCCAGAAATATCCCAGCGGAATATTTAGCTATGGTTTTTTTTCCCCCTCCTTGCTGAGCATGGGCC
Source organism: Condylura cristata (assembly GCF_000260355.1). Taxonomy (NCBI): domain Eukaryota; kingdom Metazoa; phylum Chordata; class Mammalia; order Eulipotyphla; family Talpidae; genus Condylura; species Condylura cristata. The sequence goes on along the minus strand of NW_004567124.1, from coordinate 36,003,257 downwards.
TTCTTAAGCAGTGTTCTTGAATATTTTTTGTTTTTGTAGATGGGTAACTTTCATTTTAGAATGCTTACTAATGGAGTTATTTATTTTAAAAATATATTTATCTTATCATCCTTCATTCTTGTACAATGATGATTTCCCCAAGAAATTCCCACCACCAGTTCACCTGTGTACCTTTTTTGTGCTCTCCCTACCCCTGTCCTGGTCCTGCTCCTTCCTCCTCCCCTATAGAATGTCTCTGATCTATAGTTGCCTGATGATTTTGATTTTATTATAGTTAACCTTTCCCCCCCTGATTCCTTATTTGGTTCCTCTGCATTCCTCCAATAAGTGAGAACATTTGATATTTTTCTTTTTTTTTTTCTGGATTATTTCACTGAGCATAATTCCAGCTCCATCCATGTTGCTGCAAAGGGCATAGTTTATCCTTTTTGATTGCTGACTTATATTCCATTGTGTAAATATACCACACCTTCTTGACCCAGTCATCTACTTTTCGGCATTTGGGCTGTTTCCAAGTCTTATCTTTTATAAATAGCATTGCAAAAAACATAGGGGTGCAGGTATCCTTTTGAAGTAATGTTTTTGTGTCCTTTGTGTAGATCCCTAGGAGTGGAATTGCTGGATCATGTGATAGCTCCATGTTTAGTAGTCTGAGGAACCTCCACACAGCTTTCCATAGTGGTTGGACCAGTTTGCATTCCCACCAACAGTGTAGCAGAGTTCCTGTTTCTTCAAATCTTTGCAACATTTGTTGCTTCTAGTTTTTTTTTGATATGTGCCATTCTCACTGATGTGAGGTGGTATCTCATTGTGGTGTTGATTGCATTTCCCTGATTACAAGTGATGATAAACATTTTTTCATATGCCTGTTGGCCTTTGCATTTCTTCTTTGGAAAAGTGTCTTTTTAGCTCTTTTATGCATTTTTGACTGGATTGTTTTTTTGTTGAGCCTTATGACTCTTTGTAGATCTTTGAGGTCAGTCCCTTATCATTAGTATTATGTGCAAAACTTTTTCCCCAGTCAGTAGGGTGTGTCTTTGTTTTGGCTAATATCTGTTTTTCTGTACAAACTCTTTAATTTAATGTAATCCCAATTGTTTATCTTTTCCTTTATGTGCTTTACTTTAGGTGATGTTACTGAGATGTATGTCATGTACTCTTTGTCCTATTGCTCTTCTATATATATTATGGTTTCATGTCTTATGTCTGACTCTTTAATCCATTTAGAGTTGATTTTTGTGCATGGTGTGAGGTAGTAGTCTAGCTTCATTCTTTTGCATGTAGCATTCCAGTTTTCCCAGCACTGTTTAATGAACAAACTGTCTTTGTTCCACTGCATATTCTTTGCTCCTTTGTCAAATATTAGTTGCTCATAACTACGTAGGTTAATTTCTGGCCTCTCTAGTCTATTCCATTGGTCTGTGTGTCTGCTTTTGTTCCAGTACCATGCAGTTTTAATTATTGTGACTTTGTAGTATAGTTTGAAGTCTGGAAATGCAATACCTCCATTCACCTTTTTATTCAGAACAACTTTGGTTATCTGTGGTCTCTTGTGGCTCCATATGAATTTCATCAACAATTTTTTTCAATTTCTTTGAAGAATACCATTGAAATTTTTATTGGAATAGCATTGAATCTGTAACTTGCTTTTGGTAGGATGGCCATTTTGATAATTTTAAATTTTGCAATCTATGAACAGGGGTATCTTTCCATTTCTTTGTGTCTTGTTTCTTTTACAGTGTTTTATAATTTTCTTTGTAGAGGGCCATCACCTCTTTTGTTAATTTTATTCCCGTTACTGATTTTTTTGTTTGTTTCAATTTTGAAAGGAATGGTTTTCTTGATTTCTTCTTCTTCAGATTGAATGTGTGCAAATAGGGAGGCTACTGATTTTTTTGTGTTGAATTTTGGATCCTGCTGTTTTACTAAACTGACTGTTTTTATTAGTTCTGTGGAATTATTGGGGTTCTCTGTATATCATCCTATCATCTGCAAATAGTGATAGTTTTGCTTCTTCTTTCCCACTTTGGATTTTTTATGTCTTTCACTTGTCTTATTGTTCTGCTAGGACTTTTAGTATTATATTGAAAAGCAGTGGTGAAAGTACATATTGTTGTCTTGTTCCCAACTTTAAGGGAAAGGCTTTCAGCTTTTCACCATTGAGAATGACCTTAGCTTATGGGTTTGATGTATATGGACTTTATAATGTTAATTATGTTCCTTCTGTCATGAGAATTTCAAGAGCCTTTATCATAAATGGATGTGAGATTTTTGTTGAAGGCTTTCTCGACATCTATTGATATGATCACATGGCTTTTATTTTCTTTTTGTTGATGTGTGGGGTTATATTAATTGATTTTTGTATATTGAACTATCCTTGTGTTCCTGGAATAAATTGTACTTGGTCATGGTGGATTATCTTTTTGATGCATTGTTGGCTAAGATTTTACTGAGAAATTTTGTATTAGTGTTTATTAAAGAGATTGGTCTGTAGTTTTTTGTGTGCTGTTCAGTTTTGCTATTAGTGTAATGTTGGCTTCATAAAACATGTTTGGTAATTCCCTTCCTTTTCAATTTTTTGACAGAGCTTTTGTAGGAATAGGCACTAGTTTGTTTCTAAATGTTTGGTAGAATTCAAATTTTTTTTAAAGATTTATTTATTTATGCATACAGAACTGGGATGCAGGGGCAGTGAGAGGATTTACCAGAGACAGAGTGGATAGCAGAACAGGCAAATTGACAAAGTACACTGCTGAGGAGAGGTCTGCCACACCATGTGGATCACCTCCAAGGCAGGGATCAAACTCATGCTGAAGTGGCTTTAGCTTACTGCTGTATTTTGACCTGCTGGGCCACCAGGGAGGGCCAGAATTCATTTTTTTTTTTTAAAGATTTATTTATTTATTCATACAGAACTGGGGTGCAGGCCAGAGATGCGGAGGGTGAGGGGATTCACCAGGGACAGAGTGGGGTGCAGAACAGGCAGATCGACAAAGTACACTGCTGAGGGAAGCAGCCGGCAGATCAGGAGAGGTCTGCTGCTCCATGTGGATCTCCTCCAGGGATCAAACTCATGTGGAAGTGGCTTAAGCTTCTTAGTACAGTGCTTTAACCCACTGCCCACCAGGGAGGGCCCAGAATTCATTTTTTAATCCATCGGTCTTGGGCTTTTGTTTCGGGGGAGAGATTTGAGTACTGTTTCAATTTCACTGCTTAGAATTGGTCTGTTTAGGTGTTCTATTTCTTCTTTATATAGCTTTGGATGGTTGTAAAGTTGTAGGTTTTTGTCCATCTCTTCTACATTATTGAACTGTTGGCAAAGAACTGTTCATAATAATCTCTGGTTATTCTTTTGATTTCTGCTGTGTCTGTTGTGATTTCTCCTCTTTTGCTTGCTATGATCCCATTTATTTGTGCTTTTTCTTGTTTTTTCTTTGTGTGCCTGGCTATAGATTTGTCTATTTAATTTATTTTTTGTAGAACCAACTTTTGGTCTCAGATCTCTTGGTTGTTTTCTTTTTTTTAATTTAGTTTTTTTTTTTTAAGATTTGTTTATGCACACAGAAGTGGGGTACAGGTCAGAGATGTGCAGGGTGAGATAATTCATCAGTTGACAGATTGGGGAGCAAAACAGAAAGATCCACTGATATACACTGCTAAGGGGAGCAGTGAGCAGGTCAGAAGTCTGCCACGCCATGTGGGTCACCTCCCTAGCCAGGGATTGAACCCATGCTACAATGACTGTGATAGCTTCACAGTGCTGTGCTTTAACCCACTGTGCCACCAGAGAGGGCCCATTTATTGTTTTCTTAACTTTTATTTCTGCTTTGATTTTTATTATTTCTTGTACTGGCTTTTTCCATTTCTTTGAGGTGGGAGATGTTTCTTGGAGTTATTTGTTTCTTGTTGTGAGCCTGTATTGCTATAAACTTCCCACTTCAACCTGCTTTTGCCAAGTCCTATGTGTTTTGGAGAGTTGTGTCCTCATTGTCTTTCATTTCCATGAATATTTTTTAATTTCTTCTTTGATCTTCTCATATATCCAGTGGTCTTCCAGTAGTGTGGGTTTCAGTCACCATGTGGTAGGTGGGTTCCTTGCTTTCCTTTCATCGTTTATTTCTAGTTTAATGCCTGCACAGCCGGAGAAGATAGTTGGTATGATTTTGATCTTAGTGTGTCTGCTGATGTTTGTATTGTATCCCCGTATGTAATGAGTTCTGTAGAGTGATCCATGTGCATTTGAGGAAAAAGTGTACTCTGATTTTTTTTCAGTGCAGGGCTTTATAGATTACTGTTAAGCTCATGAATTTTAGGTCTTTGTTTAGAGCTGTAATGTCTTTGCTAATTTTGTCTTATTGATCTCTCCATTTGTGAGAGTGGTGTATTCGTTTTCTACTACATATGTTTTCTCTAATGTCTGTTTTCAGAGATATTAATATGTCTGATATGTTTTGGTGCTCCTTCATTTGGTGAATATATGCTAATGACTTATGTCTTCCTGATGAAGTGTCCCTTTAATCATAATGTGGTGACTATCTGTGTCTCTTTTAACTTTTCTTAGTTTGAAGTTTATCTAATATAACTACAGCTGTCTCTATTTTTGGTTCATTTGCTTATAGAATTGTTTTCCATCCTTTTTTTTTTCCAGTCTGTGCCTATCTTTTATAGTTAAATGTGTTTCCTATAGACAGCAAAAGTTCGGTGTTTTTTTTTTTAAACTAGCCTGCTCCTCTGTCTTTTATTGATGAGTTTACTCCATTTACATTTAGAATTAAAATTGATACACTGACATCTGTGCCATTTTGTTTGTCTTTTTGTGATTCTTACCTTATTCTAGTCTTCCCTATTCATTTATTTGTTGGTTTTTGCTCTAGGGTTTCTGCTTACTAATGGAATTTTATACTTTCTTGCTTAATATTTATGTCTCATAATATCTCTCTATTAATTACCTTTGTCTTTTTAATTTCAAATTCTGGAAGTTTTGTCTTCCAACTTTTGTGTATTTATAACGTTGTTTTGTTATTTCTCCCTATCCATTGCTCTCAAAATAATGGCTTAAAATAACAAATTATGGCCCTCCCTGGTGGCGCAGCGGGTTGAAGCACAGCACTGAGAATCTGGGGCCGCTTCTGCATGAGTTCGATTCCCGCCCGCCCCGGAGGTGACCACATGGTGTGGCAGACCTCTCCTGACCCGCCCGCTGCTCCCCTCAGCAGTGTACTTCGTCGATCTGCCTGTTCTGTTCCCCACTCTGTCTCTGGTGAAGCCTCTCGCTGCCCCTGAGCCTCTGGCCTGTACCCCAGTTCTGTATGCACAAATAGATAAATCTTTAAAAAAAAAAAAAAAAAAACAAATTATTCTCTTTCAAGATTGTGGCAATTGATTTTTCTGCTGGTCTCCTGATAATTATTGAGACGAGGAGTCACTAGATATGTGAGACTGCATCATATCTATGATGAGTTCATTAGGTATGTGTCTGAAAGGTTGATGTTCCCCACATAGTCTCTAAATTCTGGGCCTCATCACGTGGCTTTTTCATCAAGTCAGTAGTCAGAATCTTTATTTTTTGCTTCTCAGAGCATAAAACTAGAAACCGCGAGGCCCTAAGGCTTAGATCTAGAACATCTCCAGTTGTCATTTTTGTCTTGTTTTTTTGTTAAAGGATTAAAGCGAGTATGGGAGGAAACCATGTAAGGAGTTGAAAGTTGGGAGCTCTGGTTCACTGGAGTCCTCTCCAAAGTTTTCAGGAACCTTTTCTTATTTTCTGATTGTTCCTTCACAACATTCTGTTTTCATTTTCATAGATATATCATCTGTAAGTCTCATTAAGGAATTCTTTTTTTGTTTTTAAGATTTATTTATTTTTGCATACAGAACTGGGATACAGGCCAGACGTGCAGGGGCCATGAGAGGCTTCACCAGAGACAGAGTGGGGAGCAGAACAGGCGGATCTACAAAGCACACTGCTGAGGGGAGCAGTGAGTTGGTCAGGAGAGGTCTGCTGCACCATGTGGTCACCTCCGGGGCAGGCAGGGATGGAACTCATGCTGAAGTGGCTTTAGCTTCTTAATGCTGTGCTTTAACCTGCTGCGCCACCAGGGAGGGCTTTTTTTTTTTTTTTTTTTGCATACAGAGCTGGGGTACAGGCTAGAGGTACAGGGGCAGTGAGCAGATTCACCAGACACAGAGTGGGGAGCAGAACAGGCTGACTGACAAAGTATACTGCTGAGGGGAGCAGCGGGCGGCTCAGGAGAGGTCTGCTGAGCCATGTGGATCACCTCTGGGGTAGGGATCAAACTCATGCTGAAATGGCTTTAGCTTATTAGTGCTGTGCTTTAACCCACTGCACTACCAGGGAGGGCCTGGAATTCTTTCAATACTCTGTTCCCTCATTCCCTACCATCTGTTTTCTAAATTTTGTTTTCCTAGTTTATCTTGATTTCCCTAGTTTTTATTTTTAAAGACTTTCCCCAAATACCTGTTCATTCTTATGCATTTTCATATTTTGTTCTTCCTTCCCTTTTTTTCCATTCATATTTGAGAGAGTTACTGAAGTTGATTGGGCATATATTTTTTTTTTTTTTTTAAGATTTATTTATTCATACAGAACTGGGGTACAGGCCAGAGGCTCAGGGGTGGTGAGAGGCTTCACCAGAGACAGAGTGGGGAGCAGAACAGGCAGATTGACGAAGTACACTGCTGAGGGGAGCAGCGGGCGGGTCAGGAGAGGTCTGGCTCGCCATGTGGTCTCCTCCGGGGCAGGCAGCAGGCGGGAATCGAACTCATGCGGAAGTGGCCTCAGATTCTCAGTGCTGCGCTTCAACCCGCTGCACCACCAGGGAGGGCCGGGCATATATTTTTTAAAGTTTTATTTATTTATGCATACAGAATTGGGGTACAAGCCAGAGGTGCAGGGGCAGTGAGAGAATTTACCAAAGACAGGACAGGCAGATCGATAAAGTACACTGTTGAGGGGAGCAGCGAGCAGGTCAGGAAAGGTCTGCAGCGCCATGTGGGTTACCTCCAGGTATTGAACTCGCACTGAAGTGGCTGCACTAGCTTGCAGTGCTACTGCTTTAACCCGTTGCCCCACCAGGGAGGGCCATGATTGGGCATATTTTGTGGCCCGGACTTGTCAACTGGTAGCTTTTAGGAGGGATTTATGTTCACTAGGTGGGCATAATTTAGAAGAATACTTCTGGATGTGCAACCTTGTAGTCTTTTGCTTGAAGTAGATGTGTGTCCACCTAGGTTCTGCTTAAAGAGTTGGAGAGTAATGTGCTTTTTGACTGGATGATGTGTTCTTCATGTAGGCTTTTGGTTAATCTCTGTTTTTAGCCTTGTCATTCCTTACAATGTCCAATATACTTAGGATCTTGGAACGAACTCAGAGCCTCTCCCAAGTAATGCCCAACAAATTACCTCCTCAATTTCTGTACCCCTTTAACCTATGACTTCACTTGGTTGTTCCATTAATTACCATTCCTTGATTCACTGTCATTTTCTTACATGAATGAATATTCTTTTCTGTTGGAAGCCTCATTACTTTTCTTGTTATCAGTGTGTGTTTATATAATGTTTATTCACTGAACTTCTAGTGGAGACTCAGGAGAGAAGCTGGGAGAAAAATAGTCTGTGTTCATTTTTACTTCTCTGGAATGTTTGCAACTTACAGGTTTTACTTACCATTGTGCTATGGACATAATGGATTTGCCTTGTTCCTACATATAATTCCATGTAGGAATATAACATAACTTAAAGTTTTATTAAGGAAGTTTCTACTTTTAAATCTTGCATTCCTATAATAAGCACTCAGCACCTCTATAGGTGACAGGATAGGATATTATGTTTCATTGTTTAACTTTTCCACTTTAATATAGTAATATAATTGTTCTTTTTTATTAGACTCTTCTTGTTTCATTTTGGTATCATAATTATGCATTTTTAAGATGACATGGAAAACTATGTGTTTTTTCTGAATTCTAGGACAGTTTAATTTTCAACCAAGGCAGTTTTGCTTCCCATAGGACATTGGAAATATATGCAGATAGTTTAACTGTCACAATGACTTGTGTGGGGGTGTTCTTGGTATTTTTGGGGTGAAGGGATTATTACTAGAAATCCTACAGTGTCAGGGTAGTCCCCAATAACACAAAATTATCTGGTCCAAAATCTCAGAGTTCTTTGGGTGAAAGCACCTCATAAACAAACAAGCCTGATCTGTTTTGGGGATAAGAGTCTCTGACTGTCTTTTGTCTTCCATGTATTATTCTATTCAAATTTCCACTTCTATCAATTTTAGTGACTTTAGAGTCTAAACAAATAATCAAGCTATTACAGGAACTATTTATATTTTATCTTTATGTTTATAAATCTGTTTATTTCTAAAGTAAATTTTTTACCTTGATTGCTTGTCATAGGCTTGTTTTACTGGTCTTTTGAAAGAATCAACTTGAAGTTCTATTTTTTAAATAATGTTTTCTAATATTTTCTTTTTTATGTATTGTTCATGTCATAATTGCTTCTCTTTTTTCATTTTATTTTGCTTTTTGGATTATTGGCCTAGTGAGATTTAAAGTGCTTTGTAATCAAGCATATTAGGGTAATCCCCGCGGGTTTCCCATCACCAAGTCACCCATGTGCCATCACCATAATCCCATGCATTTCCCTCCCCGTTTTTGATCCCATCCCCACTCTACCCCCACAAAATGTCTCTGGTATATGGTTGTTCATTATTTTTGTTATTTTCTCGCCTAGTCCATTATACTCCTGCTATGAGTGAAACCATCCGGTACTTTTCTTTCTCTTTCTGGACTATCTCACTAAGCATGATCTTTTCCAGCTCCATCCAAGTTGCTGCAAAACACATGTGTTTCTCTTTTTTTGGTTGCTGAGTAATATTCCATTGTATATATGTACCACATCTTTTTTATCCAGTCATCTACTTTTGGGCATTTGGGCTGCTTCCATGTCTTTCCAATTGTAAATAAAGCAGCAATAAACATGGGGGTACAGGTATCTTTTTCAATCAGTGTTTTTGTGTCTCTTGGGTAGATACTTAGGAGTGGGATTGCTGGGTCATAGGGAAGCTCCATGTGTAGCAGTTTGAGGAACCTAAACAGTTTTCCATAGTGGTTGTACTAGTTTGCATTCCCACCAGCAATGCAGGAGAGTTCCTTTTTCTCTACATCCTCACCAACATTTGTTGTTGCTAGTTGTTTGAAGATGTGAATATGGCTGTCTTCTTAATCAGAGATGTTTTGTTTAAATTCATTTTGTTCTCTGGTCTTTGAACTGAGTGATTGTTTTCTGTTTTCTTTTTATAAAGGGGAGAAGGATCTTTTTTTAATTCCCAGAAGCCTCTTGCCTGTTATCTGTTTTTATTTAATGGATGCAGTATCTTAATTACTGGTCAAGATTCCAGTTAAGAGTTTTTTGTTATCAGTACAAAAATCCTGTATTAAATCCTTCATTAATAACACTTCATGTCACTTGTCCTACTCTTCAGGTTGGTGCCTTTCTTTCAGATTGCCAGCTTTCTTCAGATAATAAATATGGTGTTGGGTCCTTTGCCTGGACAGACCTCCCCACCTCCCCCACAGAATCATATGCACACTGTTGTGTGGAAACAAAGAATGAGCCATGGGTGCTGGAACAGAAAAACAGGAGGCAGGAAGTGTTCCTGCCTTGTGTTTGCTACCTTGTGTTCTTAACCCCCATGTTATTGTCACATGTTATTGATGTACTTGCTGAGAGCTTCTGCCTACCCCCAGCCCCAGGCTCCATGCTGAAGGGTATAAATAGGGAAGGAGAGAAAAATAAAGGGTGCCTTTGCTTGCTGACCAAGAAGTGTGTGCTTTAATCCTGACGTCCTTCGCTCAGACCATCTCTGCTGTCGTGCTGGCGCGGCAAACGGTAATACTAGTTACCTGCTCATTCATAGATGAGCTGTTGATCAGTGTCAGTTGTTGATAATGAGTTTTCCTTAGCAATTGTCACTCCTCTCTTCCCTGGCTTCCCCCTTCCTTGTTTGCACATGTGTGCTCTGCCAGTGGGGAGGCCCTGGCAGGTGTACTTCACAACTCCTGAGTGAAAGGAAGAGATTGTGTCATGAACTTTTGCTGCTACAGTGAGTTACATTTAAAAAGTCTTCATTTCCACTTTGGTTCTGGCATCCACACTAATCGACCATCAAAGCAGGCCTTCTGTCTAAGAGAATGTTCTTTATTAGCTTTAATTAGCACAAATAATCCAGCCAGCTCTATAGGCTGTAGGGGAACTTGTTTTTTGAACTTTGTCAAAACTAGGTATGAAGGCCCTTACTTAAAACCCAGTCAGATCCATTGTGAAAGAGTGTTAAATTGTGCCTTATAGAAAATTGTGGTAATATGTAATAAAGTTTGTGAAATAGTGATCATTTTATAACTAACTTTGGAGAAGTGTCTTTAAAATACATGTGACTTTTCTCAATATAAGACAATTAAGTTTATGCAAAGATTTAGCCATTTTAAAGTTTATAAGGTAAATATTTTGAGGAATAAGTATTGGGATATTTATTTTAAAGGACAAAATAAAGGTCACTGACTTACATATAACATTTGTATAATTTTTTTATTTGAAATTAGGTTATGTTTAAATTCTTCAGTGTTGCTTTGTTTAAAGGTGTCTGTTAAATCAAATTATTCAAAAGTGATTCTTTTCAAAAAGCTAAAAAAAATTACAAAGCTGTATTTAAAATAGATATTTTAATTTTAATAAGCTCTGCTATTGGGACTGCAGTGATAGTTTTCCCTGGAGTCTCCCTGTACTGAGTGTGTGTTTACTTGTTCCAGAAAGCCTCAGCAAATTCTATTTCTTTGCAGAATGGGATAACAGAAGAAGTGACTTCAGAAGAAGAGGAAGAGGAAGAAATGGGTGAAGTAGGTATTTCATATGATAATAACATTTTGTTTATATCTTTATTTTTTAACACTGTAGACCTTCTCTAAAAAGATTTTGTGAACCAGTGTTATTGTAGCACAATGAAAAGCACATTGTACTTAGAACTGAGTAGAGCTTAAAATCTGGCTGTACTTATAGTTTGCTTACCTACTGTCCTTGAATTTAATTTTATGGAAAATAAGAGATCTTACTTTTAGCACTAAATTTGTACTTATGTTTAATAGTAACCAGTATTAACCTATAACTTAACCTTGATTTGGTTGTATTTAAGAGGGCAACCTAGTTCCAGAGGTTGAGCATTTGAAGGAAAAGAGAATCTTAAAACTTTTCAGATATACCTCAGCATAAGAAATGGAACTTATTGAAAATTCATCTAAGAATTCCAAAGACATGAGCTTAAGGCCAGTTTATTTGATAGAATTTTGGGGGCATTCGGACTCTGAAGCCTTGAATTTAAATTACACTTCAGAATGAAGATCTATGAGTCTTTATATTGACCAGATAAAAGGTGTTTGAATTCTGCAGTCTTGGCTTTAAAAAATGTCTTTGCTGTTTTAAATCTTAGAATTAAGTAAGGTTATTACATTAATTTCTTGAATTTGAAAATTTATCTAAAACATTTAGATAGAACTAAAAAACTACCTTTGGCTTGGTTTTGTGAATCTGGGAGTAAAATAGTTTTTAATGTCCATTTAGAATGACTTTCTTGTAGCAGAGGTTCTTTTTAATGTTTTCATGCAATTTAACTTGAGTGAAATAACTGCATGAAAACATAAAACCTTTTCCATAGTCCACTGGTAGATGTGTATTCAAAAGTTTATGTAGCTTTTGTTTTTATTTCTTTGCTAGATAATATAAAAAAGGGACAACAACATTTAAGGAAAATCTAGAAAAGTAGGAGACTCAACTTTGTAGATATCAGATTAAGACACATGAAAAGAGGGTATTCTAATGGCTAAAATAATGTGGTTAACCTGGTGAATGGTATGTTTGTGTGCAGTGGATTATAATCTTTGGGGAAAAAATACTGATATGCTTAAGTCACAGAAATTAAAGTTGGCTCAAATAGGCAGATGGTACTCTTGATTAGAGACAAACATGTTTTATATTTGGTGTGATAGTTGACAAGAAGGCCTTAGCAAAGAATAATGTGCTGAGGATATTGTTTTATGAAGATGATAATGAATTGTGTACTTGATGATTAATAACTCCAGTGGAGAAGTTTTATGACTAGGACTTTGAGGTTGAAGGTAGAGGAGAAAGATAAGCCAACTAAGGGCATTTCTCAGAACCCTGAGGAAGACAAGTATAGGATGGAAGATCAGGACTATAAGGTGCAAACTAGGTGAAGGTTGCTCCATGAAGCATGGACTCATGGACAGGGTATGAATAATGAAAAGTAGGAATAGGAGTTGAAGAGATGGCAGTCCAAAAAAAAACCAGATCATTGGGTGTGGATGAAGTGGTCACTAACCTGCTCCAGAAATCAGCAAATTAGTCTGTTTGAAGAATGGAGATAGTACTAACTACTCCTTTAGAAATTTGGTGATTGAAGTAAAGAGAAATAATAGAAAAAGGTTAGGATTTTTAAAATTTTGCATAGATTTATATGCAGGTTAAAGCAGATGATATGTGAACAGAGTGTACAAGGGGATGTGATTAAAGGTGTTGACCTAAATATATATTCATATTCTTTTTTTGCCCTACTTATCAAAATCAACACCCTGCAGAAAATGTGGAAAAGAAAAGGGACTAGAGTTAATTATTACAATTTCGGTATGTGTTCTTCCAGTCTTTTTTTTCTTTGTTTATTTTGGCACAATTGAGATTCTGCATATTCATTTTGTGGTGTGTTTTTCATTTCATTATTAATATAGAAGAAGCCATTATGCTATATTAATATTTAGTAGTCTTCCAGTATTCCATCGAATTGAGTTAACTGTTTTGATATTTTTATACCAGTAGATTTGTGTATGTGTGTGGTTATACATATTTATACCTAAATTTGCATTCACATTTTAGACTAGGTTGGCTTTTTTTTAATGGTCTGTTCTGCTTATTTTTTTTTTTTTTAAGATTTGTTTATTTATGCATACAGAACTGGGGTGCCGGCCAGAGGTGCAGGGTTGTTGAGAGGATTCACCAGAGATAGAGTGGGGAGCAGAACAGGCAGATTGAAGAAGTACACTGCTGAGGTGAGCAGCAGGCAAGACAGGAGAGGTCTGCGGTGCCATGTGGATCACCTCCAGGGCCGGGGGGATCGAACTCACACTGAAGTGGCTATGGCCAGCCTGCAGTGCTGCGTCCCAACCTGCTGTGCCACCAGGGAGGGCCTAGGCTAGGTTTTTTGTTTGTTGTTCATTTTAAACAATGGATTTCTAAAAGTTGAATTGCTGGAACTAGTGGTTCCTCATTAACGTTCTTGATACTTGATGCTAACCTGTTTCAGAACTGTCTTGTAATAGGAGATTGAAAAAATATCTTATTTAGGAATAGTTACAAGTTTATAAAGCTACTACATATTCTTTACTCAAATTCAAGTATTAAACAAAATACAGGATATAAAAAGAGGAAACTGGACTTTTCTTTGTCACCATAGAATCATGTGTTCTCTCTTTTTTTTCCCAGTTAAGAATAGTTTTACTTTTGTCATAAGGTAGAAGAAGCTAACATTTTTCATATTTTTGTAGGATATAGAAGACTTGGATCACTATGAGATGAAGGAAGAAGAGCCTGTTAGTGGGAAAAAGTCAGAAGATGAAGGAATTGAAAAAGAAAATTTGGCAATATTGGAGAAAATTAGAAAGACTCAAAGACAAGATCATCTAAATGTAAGTATGTGTAACTACCTCTAATTTGGACTTTTGTGGTTAAATAATTGAGCTAGCCATCTCAGTGGCCCTTCTCCATTCTGAAAGATTGGCACAAGGAGAAGAAATACAGTGGGAGAGCATTAAGTATCAAGATAAGCACAGTTTATTTGTGCTCTCAGGTGAGGTACAGAGAACTGAGAAAAGGGAGTCCAAGAAGCAATGCCCCCGAGTAGGGTAGGGGGGTTTTTAGGCTCGTCAGCAAAGTGAAAAGTTGTTTTTTTGAATAAGTACAGTTCCGGGAGTTGTTTGTTCCATTACTGCTGATTTATATTGAGGACCTTCTTTCTAGTTCCAGGTGCCTACAGGCGTAGGTACTGAAGTTTCAGTTCCCAGACCCTGAAGTCTTGAATTTAGCCATGTTTTGTCACCCTAGTTTTTCAAACACCTAAGTTTTTTTGTTTGTTTTGTTTTTTAAGATTTATTTATTTGTGCATACAGAACTGGGTACAGGCCAGAGGTAGGTGCAGAGGCGTGAGAGGATTCACCAGAGACAGAGTGGGGAGGAGAATAGGCCAACTGAAAAATTACACTGCTGAGGGGAGCAATGGGCGGGTCAGGAGAGGTCTGCTGCACCATGTGGGTCACCCCCAGGGCAGGGATCAGACTCATGCTGAAGTGGCTTTAGCTTCTTAGTGCTGTGCTTTCACTCATGGCGCCACCAGGGACGGCCAGTTTTTCATCTTTTGATAGCTACTTTTTATCCTGTTCATCTGCTTTTCCCTTCCTGTTATCAACTTCTGTTCCCTGTATTCTTGTTTCCTGTGTTGCTTTCCAACCTGTTTATACTGTTTTCTTTGTTTACCCTCCTCCTATGGCATGCATATATATATTTGTATATATATATAAATTCAGTCTCTCCTACAAAGTACAATTCAAATTGTTCTCTGTGAGGCTACCATCAGGCCTATTTTGCCTGACCAAACCCGAAGTAGCTTTCTCTCATTTTAACAACTCTTTTTATGTGGAACAGCATGGAAGAGCTAACAGAACACTTGAATTGGTAACAGACACCACTATGTGACTTTAGGTTCCTCAACTTTAAATGTGCAATGCATGCTTTTTGAGAGCTGCTCTGAAGAATAAATTGAGAATTATACATACAAACCCCTACACTGAGTAGGAAACCATCAAATGAGAATCAGGCTATCTGTCTCAACACTACTTACTGCCTTATAGTAGAGCTATTTATCAACGCCATGAAATTGAGTACCAGTTCCTTTGTCTTGTGCAAAGGTTTTAAACTAGGAAATGAACTATTATGCAAGGAAATGCTGAGTTTTGTAAACAGGTATATCTCTCCCTCTTTCACTCTTAACTTTCTATTATTAATTTAATTGACAGATTAATTTTTAACCTGTTTTTTTTTAGCCTGTTCTTGATTATTAAAAATAAAATGTGTTGGCATCTAAATTAATGATTCCTAGCATACTTTCTATGGCTTGCAGTTGTTTCGTTTGGTATAATGAAAATGACTACAAATTATTGAACATTCTCACAGATACTGTGTTCAAATAATTTAAAATTTATGTACATTCCCATATAATCATTATAATCACTATGTGCAATATTCTTCCTATTTTATAGATGTAAAACTAAAGTCTAAACCAGTTAAATAGTGGGTTCAAGGTTACCTAGGAGGTAATATCCTTGTAACTTGATTTTTTTCTTTAGAGGGTAATATAAACATCTTAGATTTTACATGATGAGTTTTCTTAGTTAAGACATTGTAAATGTTTTTGTTTTATGATAAATAGTTCCATTGACTGGACTGTATACTGTATTCATCTGTAGAGGAGTTCTAACACTGGTAGGAACTAAAATGTTGTATGCAAGCAATCATGTTTCTCAATTTCTTAATATGTAAAACTGTACCTTCAGGATAACATTCTTATAGTCTGATTATGCAGCTCTCTTTTAGTTGTTAATGTGTCATGGTGAGGATTTTGTAGTATTTTCATAATTCTGTAGAATTCTTACACACATAATAGTATAGACAAAGTCAAGAACACTGACAATACCAAATGCCAGTGTGAATGTTCAACAACATTGCTGATGCAAAATTAAATGCCAAAATGGTACAGTTACTTTGAAAGGCAGTCTCACAGATTCTTACAAAAATAAACATGCTTTTACTATACAGTCCATGTATGTTTGGGATTATCTCCCAAATGAATGGAAAACTTGTATACACATAAAAACCTGCTAATGGGTGCATGTGCAAAAACCTGCAGCTTTATTCATAATTGGCAAAAATTGGAATCAAGTAAAGTATCCTTTAGTAGGACACTAACAATAGTATATTGTTACCTGCTTAAAAAAAAAAAAAGAAATGAGTCCTCAAGCTGTGAAAAGACACGGAAGAACCTTAAGCTCTTATTGCTAAGTGAAAGAGGCAAATCTGAAAAGGCTACAACCCTGTATGTTTCCAACTAAAGACATTCTGGAAAAGGCAAACTGGAAATAATAAAAGGTTTAGTGGATGCCGTGGTTGGAGGAAGGGGAAGGATGATTAGGGCATAGAAGATTTAGGATAGTAAAAATGCTCTATTAGATACTGTAGTGCTGTATATATGTCATTAAACATCAAAAGTGATCCTTAAGTAAATTTTAAGTGAAAATGTGTCAGGTTAGGTTAATCATTTATGAAAAATACACTCTTCTAAGAGGGATTTTGATAATGAGAGCTATTGCATTAACAAAAACATTAATGAAAAGTTTTCAGTTGATGGAATTTGAAATAGACTCATAGTGAATTCTCCGGGCTATAGTGTTCTGGATATATTGGCTATTTTTTCCACATGTTAAGAAATAATAAATGAACCAGACTTGTCCCCAATTTTATATTCTTGTAAAAACTTTCTAATTCTTCATTTAATTGAACTCAGCAGTACTGATTTGTTAGAATGTTAAATGGTGACCCATTTAAAATTTTTTTTACTAGATTCAGTAGCTCCATATTAACAGCAAATTTTATGTTTCAGGGTGCAGTATCTGGGTCTGTGCAAGCTTCAGATAGACTTATGAAAGAGCTCAGGGACATATACAGATCACAGAGTTATAAAACAGGTAAGCATCTCTGATCTTCACCTTCTCTGTTGTGCTTATCCTTTTGTCAATTTTCTAATAATAAAGTTCATTTCTCATACCTTAACTGGACAGAAACAGAAATGTTAACTTTATTTATGTGAAACACAAATTTAATTATGTAATGAGAAAATGTAATGGATAGAATATGATGAGCTTTCTTGGTTTTTCTTTTTAAATTCCTTTTATGACTAGGTCACAATTTTTCTTCTTAGTCATAAGAATTATTTCATGACTTATCTTCTGGGACTAGCACAATATTGGCTTTGAAAGGCAAATAATATGACTATATATATATTTTTAAATATTTTTATTTATTTACTCATACAGAACTGGGGTACAGGCCAGAGGTGCAAGGGCAGTGAGAAGATTCACCAGAGACAGAGTGGGGAGCAGAATAGGCCAACTGACAGAGTACACTGCTGAGGGAAGCAGTAGGCAGGTCAGGAGAGGTTTGCTGCGTCATGTGGGTCACCTCCAGTGCGGGGATTGAACTCATGTGGAAGTGGCTTTTAGCTTCATAATGCTGTGCTTTAACCCGCTGTGCCACCAGGGACGGCCCAAGATGACTCTATATTTTATAAGCAGAATTATGACCAAATTGATTTTGATTATTACTTTTCTTGCTTAAAGAAAAAACATTTTGTGATTATGTTTATCAATTCTTGTTGAAATGGTCCTAAGACAGAGCTGTAGCCTTCCAACGTTAGTGCCCTGGTCAAGCACAGATCGCTGTTTGTGGGTTCTTACCCCTGTATACCATACAAGACCACTCAGACTCAGTGAACAATAGTGGGGTTTATCTAGCTGGGGGAAACAGTTTCCAAGACCACAGGTAGCTCGCTATCTCACCCCAGATAGTGTCCGCATTGTCCAGAAGACCCAAACAAAAGGTTGCTCATTCAAGATGGCAATGTCCCATCAAGAGCCTGGAAGTCATGGCACACCAGGAAGCAGTGGCCAAGATCCAACTCATGGTGACAGCTAGAGTTGCTCAGAGGTAGGGATCACTGAGATCACACCACAGAAGCCCATAGCAGTAGTCTGAAGGCAAGGCTAGACAGCATTGGAAGCTGGACTGAACAGCGACAGAGGCAGTAGCACTGGGAGGCAAGGCTAGACAATCAGAGGTAGTGGAAAGCCCTTCAAGGTGATTCAGACGCACAGTGCCAGTCACCTGTTAACAGTGCTGGACTGCACTAGACAATATTACCAGTTACCACCAGTCACTAGGAGGTGGTGTCTGAGCCATCAGTGTTAACAGTTCTTTGTGAGTTGTTGGCCTACATCAACAACAAAGAGGTCTCCGAGACACTTAAACCCAGTGCCACTGGTGCTCCTTTCAGGCAGTGTCAGAGGTAGGGCCTGAGACTACTGCTAGGCCTCTGGCCTGCTATATAGCTTCTCTTCTTTCTTTGCTGATTGTTCTTTTATAGTCTCCCACCCTGCAAGCTTATTCAGAACATTTTCAATCCTAAGTGACTGGACCTCTTAGAATCAGTCAGCCCATTCTTGATTTTCAACCTGAATTATGAACTAGTAAGCTCTCACACCGTTGTCTATTCTATGATCCACATGGCAAATTTGGTGTCTGCACACAGCCTAACCCTCAGGGCAGGTTCATGGACAAATAGATAATGGACTTGAGAGCCTCATTGGGGCTGGAAACTCTCTGCACCCCGTAGTCCTTCAGTGGGGCCATGAGTATAAGTGTAGAATGTAGAGCTTGGACCTGCAGCAGGACTGCAGGATGGGCTCCACTGGGAGCCCACACTTAGGCCTGGGACAACATGGCCTTCTTTGTTGTCTGCGGGAGCCACAGTGCTGAATCTGCCCCCAGTGGGGCTCCGGGCTTTCCCCTGCATCCCTGAACCTGAGGGCTCCAGGGAAACCTTGCCTCTGAAGTCCCAGTGGGCTACATGGTAGGGAAACCACTGCTGTGCTGTATCACTGCTGGCCTTTACCTGCAGCTTTAGCCTGAGTGGAGCCATTGGGTAAGGTAGTAAAATATCTGCCACTTTCTGATGCTGAGATTATCCCTAAGAAGCTTCCAGAGGTGGTGTTCCCTGTGCTCAAATCTGGTTATGGAGCCTGGACATCACTGAGCCTCCCTGTAGCCATCCTGCAAAGTGGTGGCTTCGGGAAAATTCCCATTTTGTCCTCAGCATTCAAACCTGGCTGGTGCTCAGTGAAAGGGCTATCAGTAGGTAGCTACTCTGGCATGAGCAGTTTACTGCCACCACTTTAATGATTCCACTGCTTAGACAGCTCTGGGAAAAAGCTGATCTTGCCCTGTGGCTTATGCTGCAAAAATCCAGATTCGTTATTGCTCTAAAGTTAGGGGTATTTTTTCCCATTTCATAACTTGATTTTTAAAATGCTCCCTTTTTTACCCAAAAAGACTTAAATATTGTGGAACCTTCCTAGTAGATGTAAAATTCCCTTTTAATTGTTAATTTTTATGACTATTAAATAAGGGAAGGAAGCACTGATTTGTTTGAAAAGATAGAGCAATGATATTTTCAGAAATTCTCAGAGTAATCAAATTTCAATTAGTGTTTGCTAAAATAAAAACTGAAAACAAGCCAACCCTATCCCCCATTCACAGAGAATCCTTATCATTGATGGCTTCAAAATATTTACACATAACTTAGTTTTTCAATGTTTTTAAAAAATATTTATTTTTATATAAATATAAAAAATATTTATTTTTTATATTTATATACAAGAGCTGGGGTCTAGGCCAGGGATGTAGGGCAGTGAGAGGATTCACTGGAGACAAGGTGGGGAGCAGAATAAGCGATTAACTGAAATAAACTGCTGAGGAGAGCAACAGGCAGGATAGGAGAGGTCTGCTGTGCCATATGGATCAATCCCTGGCCAGGGATTAAATTCGTGCTGAAGTAGAGCTTCATAGTGTACCACCAGGGAGGCCCAGTTTTTCCATGTTTTAATAGCAAAATTTTTCTTTTGCTCCTTTTACATCAGAATAATAGTTACAGAATGAAATGAAAAGTAATATGTCCTCTTATCTTTGCAGGAATTTATGCAGTGGAACTCATAAATGACAGTTTGTATGACTGGCATGTTAAACTCCAGAAGTAAGTGGTTTTTAATGCTAATCCACTTCTTTATAATGGTAGACTCTCATAATGGAGATTCCCTGTGCAACAGCTTCTCCCTAGCCCTCATTTGATACTTTTATACTATGTGTTTTTCTTAGAACTTTAGACCCTATTTCTTTAGAATAGTTCTCAAGTTGTTGAGCTTTTCTTAGGCTTACTAATAAGAGAGAAGTTGAATAAGAAGCACCAACATTGGGATACAGTGTTTAATGAGCTAGACAGTTAGTAACTATGTAGATAGTAGGAGGGCTCATCAGTCCCATAGGGAACAACAATCACCTGAGAAAGTGTAGTCTGGCCCATAGGCAGCAGTAGAGTTGGTGCAGTCCCCTGTAAGCCAATACCACACAGCCTGGTGAGTGAAGCATAACAGGTATAGAGAGCAATACCAACACAGGAGGGTACCTTTTGGCCTTACACACAGCACCAGAGACTGCATGACCCCTGGTGGGGCTGTACTGAAACTTCCCAGCCTCCCGAGTGAAACCAAGCAGGTAAGAGAGCCCAGCAGCCCCATGGGGAGCAGTGACCACCTGGGAAAGTACCTTGTGGCCCACACGCAGCACCAGAGACTGTATAAACCCTATCGTGCCAGCATCGACCGCACCCAGCACTATATGTGAAGATGCACACATAGGGGAGAGAGCAGCAGCACACAGACTCAATTACCTCCAGTGCTAGCACTCATCAGCCCATCAGTGGGCTTGAGAAGATTGGTGTAACAGTGCTGGACAGGCTCAGCCACCAGTCCCCAATTTCCCAGTAGGAGCACCTTGAAGGCATGCTACCAGCACCACTGGCACAGTGGCCCTGTGTATAAAACAAATCCAGAAGCAAACCGCATGAAGAAAGAAAATTACAAATAGCCAAGGCAAGCTCTCTGGGGAAAGCATAACCTCAAAAAAGGAAATTAGACCCTAAAACTCAACAACACGGACATGGAAGAATTTCTCTGCCTGACAGAAAAGGAATTCAGAATCACCATAATTGAAAAATTTAAAGAACAAGTAGAAAATAATGATATGAGAAATATAATAAATGAACAGAAGAATGAAAATAAGTTGTTAAAGAAGGAAATAAAGGGGACTGACATCACCAAGAAGGCAACAAAGGGCCCCTAAGTAGCGTTTTCTCCCACAAAAGTAATTCACAGGGACTAGTAGCAGACATTTCCCAACACTGGACAGCGGTTGATGTCCTAATTAAAGCAGAGGAAAGGTGAAGGAGGAACATGCAAAAATACGGGACAAGGGGGAAAAAAGAGATTTGGCCACTGGCAATCCTTCTACCTGGTCCCTGCCCCTACCCACAAAGCCAGCATAATTCACCCAAGGGCAGAGAAGGAAAGTTCGGAGGCCACGGAAGAATCCTGGGATATCAGAAGGCTACAGAAAATAACAGGTTGGCAAGTGGGGTCAGCAGTGCTGCTGCAGCTCAGGGCTGTCTGGCAGGGGGTTTGCTAGGGAGCTCTTCCTTGTTGGCATTCCCCTTCCTCTCTTTCTCCAGAGATTTGAGTGAATTAACCCAGATCTGAAGACCTACTAAGAGACATCTTGGGCACACCTAGTGACCAGAACAAAACTACCAGCCATATTGACCTGTACATGGGAGGTTATTGCAGGAAGAACATACCATTTAACCACCAGAGGGAAAACCATCAGCAGGAGCCTTGTAAGGACAATCCCTACATTGGGGGCCTCTAGATGCCACAAGCCTGCAAGTGGAAAGAGAACTCAGAAGCCCCATGTTTTCCCAACTGCCTCAGGGAACTAGAAAGAAGCAAAACCCAAAACTCTATTGGGGGAATTTCAGACTGTTGGGCATGCCACAATTTATGACTAGCCTTTCAGAGTGCATACTGTATCCACCAAAAAGGGAGACTGCAAACTTTGGGAAGACTGTTGTACCCAGTCATAGAGCACTCCCCTGTGGACCAGACTAAAACATCAAGGACTAATCAACTGGGAGTATTCAGAGGTCTGAGAAGCAATTCTTCCCAACCCATTGATGTGTTTGTTCATTTGTTTCTTTTGTTATTGGTCAACTGGTGGTCTGTGCCTATTGATGTGTTTGTTCATGTGTGTGTTTTGTTTTGTTATTGGTTAGCTGGTGGTCTGTGTACTTCCTTCTTTTTTAACCTCAATTTTCTGTCTCATCTAGTTTTCTCCTTATCCCCATTCAACATTACTATTACTGCTTTTCTTCTCTGTCACTCTGTCACTTTCCCTCCATTTCCCCCTCGTCTTGCTAGTTCTCCATATAACCTTCACTTCACCTTCCTTCCCTTCACATCTCCATAACATCCCCCTCTTTTAAAACCCTTACGTCTTCTCTTATTCCTTCTGTCTTTTAACTCTGGTGTTCTTCTGAGACACACCTAGAGGGATCTAGAAGTTCAACTGAGAAAATCATTCCATCCAGATATCTCTTGCAGCCTCCACAGACTAGGCCTCAATGTGTCTCTGGAGAATCAGGACCCCACACGAGACCCTTGGCTTCTACTGGGTGAGACAACAGATCCCATTTCATGCAGAGAGGGTGAGAAAAGCAGGGAATCATGGAACAAAGCACAGCTCAGAACATCTTCCAAAACCAAAGTGTCTGGACTTGTACCCCGTCACAGTGGCTCAGACACCAGGCAGACATATCCAAACCACAGCAAGAGAAATCAGAGGCCATGCCCATCAGCACCAGTAGCACAGGAGTACTTAGAACAGAGAAAAGTCAAAGGCAGGGAAAGAAAAAATTTCAAGTGATCAGGCAGGCCATTCCAGAAACAGTATACCATTGAAAGAAAGTCATACTCCAGAAATCAGTAATATGGACACAGAGAAATATCTCCACCTAACAGACAAAGAATTTAAAAAGACCATGGTGGAAACAAAGAGCTAAAAGAACAAGTGGAAAGAGACAAGAATTCAGAGAACTGAGGAAGAAATTGAGGGAACTGTAGGATAATCAAAGACATGTGGAAGAGCTCAAGAACTCTGGGAAAAGCCATGAAAATAGAATAGAAGAAATGGAAGAACAAATCAGTATTCTTGAATATTCAGATATAAAACAAACCAAAAAAGTAAAGGAAAGAGAACTACAAAGGAAAAAGATTGAAAAACACTTCAAGAAATTTCAGGTCCCACAAGGAAAAGAAATGAGTCATAGGTGCCTCAAGGGGTGAAGAGAGAGAGCAGGGAGCCAAAACACTGTTCAAGGATATAATTGAAGAGCACTTCCCAAACATGAAGACAGAAATAAAAATAGAAATACAAAAGTTCAGAATAACATCAAACCACCACAATGAAAAGAAAGCTACAGCAGGACACATAATAGTAAAATTTCCAAACATCCAAGACAAGGAAAAAATGATGAAACTGACAAGAGGGAAAAAACAGATAACATAGAATGCAATCAGATGATACCAGGTTGAAGAGAATGGAGGAACATACTCAAAAGCAAACTCCAGGTCAACAAATTCCAAACAAGAATACTCTACCCTGAGAAGTTCTCCTTCCTCTACAATGGAAAAATTAAAACTTTCCGTGAAAAATAAAATCTCCAGAAATTCATCACCACTAAACCCCCATTCCAAGAATTACCACAAGGAACCCTAAAACTAAAACCAAGCAAGAGAGGAGTAAGTAGGATGAACAGAATAAGGAAAGGAATAGAATCACCAAAAGACAAAACAAACAAAAAAAGGTGCCAGTATGTCAATATTGACTCTGAAAGTAAGTGATCTGAAGTCATCAATAAAAGAGACACAGAATCACAGGCTGCATAAAAAACCAGAACCCAGCCATTAGCTGTCTGTAGGAAACACAATGAACTAAAAAAGATAAACATAGATTGAAAATAAACAAATGTAAAACAATCCTAAAAGCAAATGGACCAAAAAAAAAAAAAAAGAAGGCAGGGACAGGTATCATATCAGATAAAATAAACTACAAACTAAAAAAGGTAGAGACATAGACAGTCACTACATTATGATTGAGGGGACAAGCCAGTATCATTCTTAATGGTGGGAGACTAAAATTGTTCCCTTTTACATCTAGTGCAAGACCAGGATGTCTTACTGTCACCATTGTTTTTCACTATAATACTGTAAGTCCTACCTAGAGCAATTAGACAAAAGAAAGACATAAGAGGAATCAAAATAGAAAAAGAAGTGAAACTGTCACTAGTTATGGATGGTATGGTAATATATACAGAGAACCCTAAAAATTCCACAGGGAAACTAGTTAAAACAATAAATCAGTTTAGTAAATTAAATTATAAATTCAACAAACAAAAACCAGTAGCCTTCTGATATGCAAATAGTTTATCTGAAGAAGAAATCAAGAAAACCATCCCATTCACTATTGTACAAAAAAATGTAATACCTGGGCATAAGCCTCACAAAGAAGGTGAAAGACATACACAAAACTACAAAACATTGATAAAAGAAATAAAAGATGATACAAAAGACTATCCTTGTTCATGAATCAGCAAAATTAACCTTATCAAAATAGCCATCCTACCAAAGTCAATTTACAGATTCAGTGCAATTCCAATAAAAATCTCAATCTCTTACTTCAATGAACTAGAAAAAAATATGTGGAACCAACACCAAAAAAAAAAAAAAAAAAAACCCTCAAATAGTCAGAGCTCTTCTAGCTAAAAGAAACATGGAAGTATTATACTCCCAGATGTCAACCATAGCAATTAAAACAGCATGGTACTGGAACAAACACACATACACACACACACACAGTGGACTCAAATTGAAAGCCCAGACATAAAGCCATGCATATACAGAAAACCAATCTATGACAAAGAACCAAGATTACATATTCAAGCAAGTACAGTCTCTTCAGTAAATTGTGCTGGGGAAACTGGACTACTCCATTTAAAAGTGAAACTAGACTACTACTTCACACCATAAAAAAGACCAACTCAAAATGTATAAAAACCTGAATGTAATAACCTCAAACCACAAAATACATAGAACAAAACAGAAAACACTCCATGACATACACCTCAGAAACATCTCCAGAAGTAAAGAAAATGAAGGAAAAGGAAAAGATAAATAGCTGTGACTATATCAAACTGCAAACTTATGTACAGCAAAAGAGACAGTAACCAGAACAAGGAGGAACCCTGCAGATCGGAAGGAAATACTTGCACTGCATACAACTTACAAAGGACTGATATCAAAGATCTAACACAACCAAACAAAAACAAAATAATCCAGTTAAATATTGGACAGAATAGCGAAGAAAAGATACTTCTCCAAAGAGGAAATGCAAATAGCCAACAGGCATATGAAAAAATACTCAACATCATTTATAATACAGGAAATGCAAATCAATACCACAGTGTACCTTGATCCTTTGTCATAGATTGGTTGTACGTATATGTATGGCTTTATGTACCACCTCACATCAGTAATAATACTCTGCATTAAAGAAGTAAGCTGACAATAACAAATGCTGGTGAGGATGTGGAGAAAAAGGAACTCTTTCACATTGTTGGTGAAAATACAAACTGGTCCAATCATTACGGAAAGTTGTGTGAAGAACCTTTAAAATATTAAAGATGTATATACCTTATGCCCTAGTAGTTCCACTCATTCTACACAAAGGACACAAAAAATTTGTTCAAAAGGAAACCTGTATTCCTAAGCTTATTGTAGCACTCTTTACAATATCCAAGCTATGAAAACTAACTGCCTCAAAACATGACTGGATCAAGAAAATATAGTGTATGTACACAGTGGAATCCTACTCAGCAAACAAAAATGATAATCATGCCATTCACAGCAGCATGAATGGAAGGGATTATGTTCAGTGAAAATTTTCAGAAGGCAAAAGAAAAATATCAGATGGTTTTACTCACAGTAGGAGTATAGTGAAGCAGCAAGAAGTCGGGTGGAGGAGGGGAAGACAAAACTAGTAAGCTAACTATACAACTGAGACATACCACAGGAGAGGGATAGAGAGAAGGGTCACAAAAAATTGGAGGGAAGAGCACAGAAGACTATGGTGAAGGTTCAGAGTGTTTTGGTGGTGGGATTTTATGGGGATCATATACAAATATTACATAAATGTGCACAGTGTAAAAAAATAAATAATAAACAAGGCTATACTTAATAACCTGGTGAGCTTGATGTGGTAACTAGTTTTTATTTGAAATAAAAGTTAGAGGTGAATATTTAGCACACTTTGGCAAATTTAGATTTTCTTATTTCATTTTTTTCTGATCCCACCTGTGGTAAATATCTCCTTTAGGAACTGAGTGACAAATCTAATTTTGGAGAAACAGTATATGAGATTGAGGTAAAATATGTTCATGAAACTATTTCATTTATGATGAATGCCTAATTTTAATTCTACTTTAGGAGAATAGATTTAAACAATGATGTCTTTTTGGTCTGTGGAGGCTGTAGTGATTTGTTTTTCCAGGGGATCATAGAGCTATTTGACCTCTCTTTTTGGAACCTAACTGTAGGGCTTTTGTTTTGTAGTTCTGATTCAACTGGTTCATTTTGAGCTTAGTAAGAAAAAGTCTCTGTGACACTCCTGCTTGAATGATTTTTTTGTTATAATTCATAGGGTCGATCCTGATAGCCCTTTGCACAGTGATCTTCAGATCTTGAAAGAAAAAGAAGGCATAGAATATATATTGCTTAATTTCTCTTTTAAGGTAAGACAATCGTAAGGGTACTTTGTATGCTTCCAATGGGAATGTCTGTACAGCTGCTTTGGAAACAATTTGTTATTACTTGGTAAAGTAGATGGTAACTCATATCCTATGGATCAGGAATACTACTGATCCGTATCTTGCAAGAGATCAGCACTTAGGTATAAGAGGATACCTATACTAGAATGTTAGAGTAGCATTGTTTCTAATAGTTCAAACAGAGTGTAATCCAAGTGTTTTATCTCAGTAAAGTGGAGATTTGTAGTAGTCATAGAGTGGAATAGAGCTATATGCAGATGGCTGTATCTTAAACACAATGTTGAGCAAAAGAAACCATATCCTATTGAAAAATAATCAAATATCTCCCACAAATTAAAAGCCCAGTTCCACTTGGTGTTTCAAGTAAATTTTATCTCTAGCCTCTAAAGGAGGTATTACATCCATTTTGCTCAAATTATTGCTAAAACTCCAACTAGAGGGTCTATTTCTAAGACATCATGTCAACATTACTTCAATACCCAAAAACAAAGATACCAAAAAAAAAAAAAGAAAGAAAACTGCACACCAATATTTCAGATGAATAATGATGCAACATTCCTCAGCAAAATCTAGCAAGTTGAATTCAGCAGCACATTAGAAGGACCATAAACCATAACCAGGTGGAATTTATTTTTGGGATTCAAAGGTAGTTTGACATATGCAAATGAATCAATGTACTACATTACATCCAGAAAAGAAAGGATAGAAACTACATGATAATCTATAGATTCAGAGAAATCATGTGATACACTACTAATTTATGATATGAACTAAATAGTAGTAGAAGGGATCTATCTCAACATAATAAATCACAAACTTACAGCCAATATAATAATTTATGAAAAACTGAAAGCTTTTCTTTTAAGATCAGGAACAAGAAAAGGATGCCCACTGTCAGCACCTCTGTTTAATTTAATTTAGCTGGAGCATTCAGACAACTGGAGGTTTAAAGAATCCAGATTTGAAGTTAAACTGTCATTATTAGCAGATAATATGACACATATAGAAAACCCTAAAGGCTATGTCAAAAAGCTAGTAGAAATGATCAGTGACAGTAAAGTGGCAGGTTACACAATTAACACATAAAAATTTGATTCATATATATATACATAAAAGTAAAAAGTGGGAAGAAAATGAAATGAAGAAAAACATTTCATTTATAATTACATCAAAAAGAATTAAATACTTGGGCTCTTCTTGGTGGTGCAGTGGGTTAAAGCACAGCACTACGAAACTAAAGCCACTTCAGCATGAGTTCAATCCCCACCCCGGAGGTGATTCACATGGTGAAGCAGACCTCTCCTGACCTGCCTGCCGCTCCCCTCAGCAGTATACTTCGTTGATCTGTCTGTTCTGCTCCCCACTCTCTCTCTAGTGAATCCTCTCACTTCCTCTGCACCCTAGTTCTGTATGCATAAATAAATAAATCTTTAAAAAAAAATTAAATACTTAAGAGCTAACTTAGCCAAGAGGCCAAGTATTTATAAAATGAAAACTGTAAGACTACCAAAAGATACAAAACAAGATATAAAGAGACAAAAATATATCATGTTCATGGATGGAGTTTAATTTACTATAGAATTAAAATAACTAGAGAGTCATATATAGATGGGGATTTCAGCACTCTCCATTGAAATTTCAGTGATATTTTTCAAAGAAATAGGATTTTAAAATCCTAGAATTTGGCCCTCCCTGGTGGCGCAACGGGTTAAAACACAGCATTAAGAGGCTGAAGCCACTTCTGCATGAGTTCGATTCCCGCCTGCCCCGGAAATGACCACATGGCGTGGCAGACCTCTCCTGACCTGCCCGCTGCTCCCCTCAGCAGTGTACTTCGTCTGCTCCCCACTCTGTCTCTGGTGAAGCCTCTCGCCGCCCCTGAGTCTCTGGCCTGTACCCCAGTTCTGTATGTACGAATAAATAAATCTTTAGAAAAAAAAAAAATCCTTGAATTTATAGGGAATTATAAAACTCCCTAGATAGCTAAAGTAGTTTTGAGAAGAAAAGGTTGAAAAATGGAGGCATCATGTTACCTGATTTTAAAATTGTATTAATAAAGCAACAGTAATTTTTAAAATATGGTGTTAGAATAAAGTAGATTGGTCACTGGGACAGAATTGAAAGCTCAGAAATAAACTTACACATATATCAACACCTGTTTATGACAAAGTAGTTATGACTGGGAAAAGTGGAAAAAGTATCACTAACTGGTGCTGGGAAAACTGGTCAAACATGTGAAAAAAAAAATGGTGCTCTAACTCAGCACACAAAAATGAATTCAAAATGGATTGAAGATTTATGGAAGAAAACATTGGTGATATGTTCCGTGTTATCAGTGATAGAGATGGTTCTATGGATTGAACCTTGCAGCAAGGGAAGTAAAAGCAAAAATAACTGAGACTTCCTTAAATCAAAGCACTTCTACAAAGAGAAAGTATTAGCAGATTAAAAAGACATTCTAAATGGGAGAAATATCCACACATCACACAGCTGACAAGTGGTCACTATGCAAGTTATACAAAGAACTCATCCAACTTTAAAAAACAAGTAACCCAGCTAAATGGACAGTAAATCTGGAGATCTGAAGTTTACTAAAGAGGATTAGGTATCAAGGCAAACAGATTAGGTATGAAAAAATACTCATGATTTCTAGTAAGGAAAATGCAAGGTAAAACTAAAGTGAGTTATCCTGCACTGGTAAAAATGGCATATGCCAAATAAATGGGAGGGAAAAAAAAACAGCCTCCCAACATGTACTGAAGGGGATGTAAAGAAAGAGGAACTTTTTGGCGTAAGTTCGATCCCCATACCGTAGGTGATCCCAAATGGTGCAGCAGACCTTTCCTGACCCACCCACTGCTCCCCTCAGCAGTGTACTTTGTCAGTCGACCTGTTTTGCTCCCCTCTGTCTCTGGTGAATTTTCTTACCACCCCAGCACCTCCGGCCTGTACCTAGTTCTGTATGCACAAAATGAAAGGAAATGGGGTTATGCAAAGTGATGTAAGCTGGAAAGGTAAAGACAAATATTGGATGGTTTCACATATATATGTGTGTGTGTATAGGAATGAGCTAACAAAGGCAAAATAATCAAAACAACAGATATTGGTAACTGAACTCAGGATTCTGACTTTAAGACAGAAAGGGAAAGATTGAACAGTAAGCAATTTTAAAAAAAAAATGGTGGTGGAGAAAACAAATCTCTTTCAAAAATTTATCATTTAAAGAAAAACAAAATCCCAAAATGTTTTTATATAGATATTAAGTGTTGTAAAACTAAATTTGTTTTACAATAATTCTTTTAGTATTTCTATCAAGACTGGTTTGATGGTGATATTTTTTCCTCTTATTTATATATTTTATTTATTTATCAAAGATTTATTTATTTATGCATACAAGAACTGGGTACAGGCCAGAGGTATGGGGGTGAGTGGATTTACCAGAGACAGATTGGGGAGCAGACAGGCACACTGACAAAGTACACTGCTGAGGAGAGCAATGGGAGAGATAGAAGAGGTCTGCCGCACCATGTGGATCACCTCCTTGGCTGGGGATTGACCTCGTGCTACGGTGGCTGCAGACAGCTTCATAGTGCTGTGCTTTAAACCTTTGTGCCACCAGTGAGGGCCCTAATTTTATTTATTTTTAGCTGAGGTAATAATGGATAGCACATCAAGTTTTGCCAACATAGTGCACTCCATAATCGGCTGTGCTTCCTTCCTTTTTATTCTTATCCCTATGTCACCCCTCCCCTGCCCCTATGGATGCTTCTGTTCTGTAGTCAGCTTTCAAGGGTTAGATTTGCAGCTTGTTGACCCTTTGTTTAGTTACTGTATATTCTATATATTAGTGACACCAGAAAGGGAAGTATTTACCTTTCTCATTCTGACTTGTTTCGGTTAGCACTGTCCTTCCCAGCTCCATCCATTTTGCTGCAGATAACAATGCATTTAACTTTTTTGATTACTGAATAATATTCCATTGTGTATATATACCATATCTTCTTGATCTTCTCATTTGTTTTGGGACATTTAGGCTGTTTCCAAAATCTGACTATAAAGATTTATTAAAAAGATTTATTTATTTATGCATACAAGAGCAGGGTTATAAGCCAGAGGGTGAGAGGTTTCACCAGAGACAGTGGGGAGCAGCAGAACAGGCACAGATGGAGTAAGATACACTCCTGAGGGGAACAGTGGGTGGGCCAGAAGAGGTCTGCCAAGCTATGTGGGTCAGCTTCCTGGTCAGGAATCAAACTTATGCTGCAGTGGTTGGGAATAGCTTCATAGTGCTGTGCTTTAACCTGTTGCATCACCAGGGAGGGCCCCTTTTTTGAATTTTTGGCATAGAGATCTAAGAGTAGAATTACTGGGTCATCTGGCAGATCCATTTTCAATGTTTGTGGCACATCCGTACTACTTTCTATTTTTTGGCTGGACTTGGCTACATTCCTGCTAGCAGTGTAGGAAGGTTCCCTTTTATCCACATCCTCATTAGCACGTGTTTCTAGTCTTTTCAATATAAGCCATTCTCACAAATTTGAGATGGTATCTCATAGTGGCCATGATTTGCATTTCTATAAGTACTTGGGAGCATTTTTTTATGTATCTGTAGTGTTCTGCCTTCATGGGAGAAATATTTAATTTTTTTATCCACTTTTCAATTTGGGTTGTTTTCTTTTTGTTGAGTTGTATGAGTTTTTGTAGATCTTCGATATTAGTTCTTTTTTAGATGTGTGATGTGCAAATACTTTCTCCAGTTCAGTCTGGTGTCTTTTTATTTTAGTTATATTTCTTTCACCATGTAGAGCTTTTTGCTATAGTTTGATGTAGTCCCAGTTTATTTTCTCTTGTTTTCCTTGCTGTTGAGGATGAATCCCTAAAGATGTGGTGATTTATTCTTTTGTTTTTCTATAAAACTCTTGATTCCTCCTCCAGTCGAGAATTCTAGTCTGGTTGGACAAAGTATTCTAAATGGGAAAACCTTTTCTTTGATGGCTTTAAATAGTTCCTACCATTCCCTTCTTACCTGTGAGGTTTCGACCAAGTGGTCACAGGTAATGTAATAGGTACGTATACTCTTATATGTGTCTCTTCTTTATCTAGATGCATTTAGTATTCTCTCCTTGTTACTACTTTTTAGCAGTTTTGTTTATAATATGTCTTGGAGTGTATCTGTCTGGCATTATTTTGTTTGGTACTCTTTAAACCTTTTGGTCAGAATAGTTGGTTCCTTTCCCAGTCTAGAGAGAATATTAGCTGCTATTTCTTTAAATATTCTTTTCTATGCCTATTTCTTATCTCATTCTGGGACTCCCATGATACAGACATTTTTAAATTACCCAAAGAACTATAACGTGGTTTTCACCTCTGATTTTTTTTTCCTTGCTAGCATTTCTGTATTTTTTCCAAATACTGTACATCCAAGCTCACTGGTTTCTATCAGTTACTTGTATTTATCTACTGTTGAGGACCTGTGTTGCATTTTTTAATACACTTACGATATTTTTAAATTTCAGTAATTCCATTTGAGGCATGTCGTATTTTGGGTTTTGGTCATCTATTCTTTTTCATATTTCAACAAGCATGGTTATACCTTATCTTAAAGGCCTTATGAGACAACTTATGTAATTCTGCTGACTTCTCTGAAGCCTTTTTTGTTCCATCATTTGTGTATATTCCTCTGTCTTCTCATTGTTAGATTTAATGGATTGAGATAAGGGACTTTCTTTTTTTGTCTTGATAAATTGGCTTTAAGTTATGCTTATAGGTTGCAGGTTATAGTCTTAGGTTGTTTATCCAGGTTCCCTGGGTATCTGTTGCTTCAAGGAGTGACACCTCTGCACCTGTTTGAATGACTGGGACTGAATTGCCAACAGGGACTAAGAGATATGAACCAGTGTGTCAGGAATTTGCTGCTAGTGAGGACCAACACTTCAGACCTCTAAAGGTGCTGCAGGCCTGGGTTGAGTAGGGAGGATCTACAGTGATCTAAGCTAATTCCTCAGTTAAAGTGTCGTGAAAGTATCAAGCTAACACTGACCTCACAACTTTGGTTCAGCTGAGATTCAACTCTGGTCTGTGGGCTTTGAAACTAGTATTCACCCCTCACCTCACTCCTCTCTCCCAACTAGTTTTGATTACAGGTGAATGGTGTGTGTATTTCTCTAGGTTTATAAGTGCCTGCCTGCAGACTCTCTCAGTCTTTCTTGTTGTTACGATTAGAATATGAGTCAAAGCTGACATTTCTTCCCTTCACCTTTCAAGTACAAAACCTTGCTCTGGGGCTCTTATTCCTTTGCCAGAATTGTTCAGTGTTTCACAGATCCCTCTTTTTTGCACAGATGCTTTTAGACCTGGTTAGTGGCAGTATGCACCCATATATAGTTATCTCCACTTTTACTCCCCCATGGAGGTGAGGCAAGTGTTTTACATACCGCCACTACCACCTAGGACTTTTTACCTGGAGCCACTACCACCTAGGACTTTTTACCTGGAGCACTTTTTACCTGGTGACCCAATCTAGCTTTCCCTGGTTAGGGCTCCAGTGACTTATGTATGGCAGTTATAAGCTGCCACTTTCCAGCCTCTGCAAGTGGCAGCACCAAGACTAGCCATTCACTGTCCTCAGGCTCCCCTCTTTAAAGGCATGGTATATCTTGAGAACCTTACTGCTCTGGTTGTCTGGCTGCTATCCAGCCATCTGCCTCTGCAAGCACATACGTGCTGGTTCATTATTTTGTTGCAGATTCTCTTGCTCCCCTATTACTATATTTTTCCAGTGGTAGAGTCCTCCCCCATCCAGCCCAACAACTGTGTGCTTTCCCATCTGGGTTCGAAAGTCCCCAATGTGAGAGTGGGTACTGAAGTCAACAATAGAGAATTCAGTAGAGCAGTTGCCCTTCCCTCTCAGGGCTGCATAGCCTTGTAACACTCTAAATACTACTGAATTTCAGTTTTTCTTCCTCTCTGCGTTGTGGTACCTCTTGATACATTCATCATCTGTTTGGCCTCCAGGAATAGTTATTTTTATTTACACACAGTTTGGTTTTAAATATTTGGGAGAGGTGAGCCAGTGTCTTTACTCTTGCCAGATTCCCTCTGATTCACAGATTTTGGAGGATAAGAAGTATGACTTAGAAAGAATTCACCAATAGAGGTATGAACTCTATTTGTGGCATTAGATATCCACAGTTATGATTTGAGAATCAGAGTAATAAGAAAATAGAACTTGAGATATAACACAGGGATGGGGATAAAGGTGAGACAGGAGAGAATGATACTGATAAGATGTGTTAGTAAACTGGTAAATCTGTATGAATATACTTTTAAGGATATTAATGCTTTTAACATTGATGTTGATACTTTTAAGGAAGTGATGTTTTGGTTTTCAGGACACATCTCAATTAGAGTTGAAATCTGAAATAGTACTTTAAAGGACTTAGACAAAATTGGTTTCATTTTGAAATACTAAGTGAGGATTCAGAAGAGATTCCCTGTTCTAAGATAGCTGCTTATAAACTGTGGGTTTGTAGCAGGCATGGGGATCGTTTGTCTTCTATTTGAAGGCTATGGAAGCAAGTTTGATTTTTGTTTTTGATCAACAGAAGGCCTGGTGTTAGAACTAGTAAAACTGTAAAGAGATGGTTTTCAGTTCAGTGTTAGGAAATGAACTATAATTATTCAAAATCAATTGCTGTTTATTCTTCTAGTTAAAACTATTATTCTGTTCCTTAGAAATAACTGGAAAAAATGAAATGAAGTTTAGCTGACATGTCTTCATCTTCAATATGCTTTTCCCTGCCCCACTGCAATAAGGAAGTAGAGGGCAGCCTTCTCTATCACAAGAGATTGACCTCTGACACCCCTGGCTACCTCAGCTACCATCTTTGCTTCTGTTCATTAAGAGAAAAAATTATTCTTCTGGAAACCTTAGCTTCCAGGTGGAGAATATGGAAACTGAAAATTTGAAAGAGAATTCCTCCTTACAACCTTATAATTGCAACATATCATTAACTTGTCAAAGTTTAATATCAATTGTTGATGTATATTTTTTTTAATTTCCTCATCAGTGCAAAGATCTGAGCACACGTACTTCTTGCTAAATATGTACTACTATTGTCATGCATGTTAGTTGTGAGACCTCACACATCACTTTTATATAGTCAGAGCTCATTTAGAGCTATGCGCATATTTGCTTTTTTTCCTGGTCTTTATCTTCCAGGTTTCCATGTATGATCATCTCTGCCTGAAGGATGCCCTTTAATATTTCTTTTATTGTGGGTCTATTGTTAGTAAAATATCTTCATTTGGGTATCATTTTTTGAAAGTATTTTCACTGGATATAGACTTCTAAGTGGGAAATTCCTTTATTTTAGTACCTCAGAGATACTGTTTCCATATCAGAAGTTCCATGGTTTCTCTTAAAGTAGTTCTGGTGATTCAATCTTGTGAAGTCTTTAAATCAGTTTGGAAAAGTGCTCAGACATTCTCTTTCCAAATACTGCTTCTTTCCACTTTGTTTCTAGGATTCTGCATCTCTAATAAGAGTTTTTCAGTACATTTCCCTATAACTGTTATTTTCTGTTTTCAACTTTTTAAAATCTAGTTTCAGTCTGGATGTTTTCTGAGTTTTTCCCCCAGTGTACTGATTTTGACATTTGCTACATCTCCACTGTGGTTAAACTCCTCTATTAAGTTATTAATTACATTTACTGTATTTTTAAGTTTCAGAATTTCTGTGTTCTTTTTTTTTAATGTCTATTTTTACATCATTTTGTGCCTTTTTCCATCTCAGTTGTAATCCCCATGGGCTTTCATCACCAAATCACCCATGTGCTATTACCATAGTCCAGTGCATGTCCCTCCCCCATTTTTTGATCCTATTCCCCACTCCACCCCTGTAAAATGTCTCTGGTATATAGTTGTTCATTATTATTTCCCCCACCTGGGCCTTTATGCTCCTGCTATGAGTGAAACCATCCAGTGTTTTTCTTTTTCTTTCTGGCTTATTTCCCTAAGCATGATCCCTTCTAGTTCCATCCATGTTGCTGCAAAAGGAATTTCTGCATTTTTTTTTAAACAAAAAATTTTTGGTAATAAAAAAATACATATATTTTTTTCTTGACCTACCATTATTTTACACCCTTGTTCATAAGAATGGTTATATTTTAGCTGCCTGACAGGATTTTCCTTTTTGTTTTTCTTTGCTTGCATATGTTTAGCAGTTATTTTAAAATCTGTAGTTTTTTGGTCACGGTGATTTCTTGTGGACTGAATGTGACGTTTAATTTTTGTATAACTGATTGTGTTAGTCATAAACATTAAATATGAAAAACTGGAAAAATTACTTAACGCCGTGGATGACACTCTTTTCCAGAGAGGGTTTATATTTGATGCTGTCTAGGATTCAGGCGTTGGGGGCCAGTTGGGGATTGAGATGACTTAATACTGGACTTCATTCACTTGTCAGGGCAGTTTACAATTTGTCTTTTAGTCTCAACCTATAATGCAGGAGACTTGGTGGATGCTGATGACTGCCTTTAATCTCCATGACCTTGTGAGTTTTACTCAGCTTGTGAGCTCCTTTTTTTGTAGTTGAGGGAAAACCTAAGTGAGGATTAGAACCCTGCTTTCTGGTGGTCTCTCTTCCTGATTATAGTACTCTAATTACTATATTTGTGCCTACTTTTGTAGTTCTCAGGCAGGGACTTATCCACATTACCTAATCTATTATTATTGAAATAATTACCCTCTGTTGTTATTTTGGAAGCAGAATCCTTTCATATATTTCATAAGTTTACCAACACATTTTCCTGTTTTGGATCTTGGCTTCATTTTTTTTTGCTCTGGCTTTTGTTTCTTTTCTTTTTTTTTTTAAGAACTATTTTTACTTTTGTGACTTTCACTCACCATCAGAAAATAAATGTACACATTCTTTATAGACAATGGGAAAGTCTTCTCAGTAAAGTAGTATTAATGTTGTTTTTAAATTAATTAAGCTTGCTTATTTGTTTTATAGGATAACTTTCCATTTGATCCTCCATTTGTCCGAGTAGTGTTACCTGTTCTCTCAGGAGGGTAAGTTTAAGTGATTGTTTTCTTTGATATGTGCATTAAAATCCTATCATGTAATTTGGAAGACTAGTGAAATGTCAAAAGATCTGGAGTTCTAGGTTTTACCCCAGGGTTTCTATAGTAGGACCGGACAGTTTGCATTTCTAAGACAATATCAGGTGAAGGTGATGTGCTACTATGGGGACCACCACTAAAGAATAAACAGAGAAAGTTAGGATTAGAGAGGGATTCCCACTTACCTATGATTTT
>NW_004567124.1:35959994-35964827 GCF_000260355.1 Condylura cristata | reverse complement strand
TTATATAGTTACTCTTTATTGATTCTTTTTGTAACAGTGGATTGGCTAAAATGGATTAATTCATTACTAAAATGAAAAATTTGAAATAAGTTTGCTTGTGACTTACCCAAATAAACCTTTTCATTTCTAAAATAGCATGTTTCTCATTATAATAAAAGGAGTCAACATAGAATGATATTAAAAGTAGTCAGTCGTCCATTGATTGTCCAAAGTTAAATGTGATTTTTGAGGTTAAAGGAGAAGAGTGTTGTTCTGGCAGTAGTGGTCTGGGAGGACTTGATGAAATAGGTGGAGGCTGTCTCAGCTGATGCTTTAATAAGTATGAGTGGTGTTTGTCAGCTTGTTGAAGTTAGAAGAAAATCATCTGCTCAGGTAAAAAGTAAACACAATCACGTATCTATCTAGGAAAGAGCATGCAGGCCATTTTGAGCTCTACCACAAGGAGCAGAATTCATAGGAAAGATTGTAAGAAGTTAGGCTGACAGAATATTTGTTGGTAAGAGAACCATGGGTTGGTGACAGGGATTTTTTCCCCCTGGTAAGCAAACTATTTTTACTCAGCAGTGTTGAATTTATCTTTTTTAGCTGGTTTAGGAACAGGGGAATAATAATAATACAGAATATTTTTAGAAAGATAAATCCGGTTACAGTAAAAGAGACTACAAAAAAAATTGTTTTGACAAAACATAGAAGATGCAAGTCTAGTTAGCTGCCGATGCTACTGTCTTGGAGTGGCCTGGATTGGTACAGTAGAGATGGGGATGGAAAGATGAAGCAGATAAAATGATTTCATTTGGAGGAGGAAAGATTATTAGTTGACTTGGGAAGAACTAGAAAATGTAATCTCAGAATCAGTCTAAAGCTTAGACACTACCATTCTGGGACACAGATTATTCCAGCTACTAGCTTAGTGATGGTGGGTTCTTTTTTTGTTTATTTTGTTCATAGCCAAACTTCACCAAAGAAAAATAACAGATTTGGTGTGATACAATTCGCATATGATAAAACCTATTCTTTTTAAAATGTGTAATTCATCGGTTTTTAGTATATTCACAGAGTTGTGCAAATACTACTCTCTTCTAATTTCAGAGCATTTTCATCACCTCCAAAAAGAAACCCTATACACTGCTCATTCCTTCCTCCCACCCTACCCCCACCTGCCAATAACCACTAATTTCCTTTCTTTCCCTCTGGGTTTTCTTTTGTATAAATGTAGCCATATAAAATGTGACCTTTTATGACTTAGTAAAAATATTTTTAAGATTCATCTATGCTGTAATATATCAATACTTCATTTTATGGCTGAATAATACATATGTGACTATACTACCTTTTATTTCAACCTTTGTTTCAACCTTTTCCATCTTTCTACCTTCTTGTTGTGCCCACAATTCTTCTGGATATTATAACAAATGCTGCTCTGAACATTCATGCACACATTTTTGTGTGAATGCATGTGTTCATTTCTCTTTCATATATATCTGTGTGTTGAATTATTAGGTCCTCTATAACTGTTAAATGTTGTGATGAAATGCCAGACTGTTTTCCAAAGCATTTGCCCTACTTACATTCCCATCAGTATTATGTATGTAACCACTTTCTTCACTTTTCTTCCCTCTTCAGCCCCTTATAGTCTGGTATTAGATGTTACTATTCCTCCCAAACTATTGGGTTGTCAGAAAAGTCAGGACACATTTTTTTTTTCTTTGAAAAACATAGAAAAAAAATGTGTCCTGACTTTTCTGACAACCTAGCACTGTCACCATGTTGTTAAATGTTGCATGTTGTTAAATTCAGAAATCCCTCTTCATACTTTATCATATCTGATAATTAGATTCCTCAGCAATATTGAAACATTTTTTCCCATCTGGCTGCCTCTTCTCAGTCTCTTGCAGGCAACTATTCTTTACCTACTTATGTATGCTGGACATTTTTAGAAAATACTGGGTCCCTTCTTTCTCCCCTCCATCCCTGTGGCATTTTATTCTCAATTAAAATTTTTATTGAAGTCTTTGTAGATCCACGTGTAGTTTAAGAAATAGTAGAGATCCCTTGTACACTTTGCATCATTTCCATAGTGGTCATGTTTTGTCAAACTGTAGTGAAATATCACAGTGAGACTGTGATACAATCCATAGAGCTTATTCAGATATTCCATTTTGCTTGTGACTCTGTGTGAAAATTATATTAAATTCTATATAATTTGGTCACCTGTGTAAGCTATTGTATCCATTACTAGAGTCAAGATAATAAATAGTTCAATCACTACAAGAATCCCTTTCGTTATAATTTTAAATCACAGCCCCTCCCCCCAACTGATGGCAACCGAGCAGTCCTGCACTTGTAATATTTTGTCATATACAAAAAAGTTACGTAAAGGGAATTATACATTTGAATTTGTAACCTTTAGGAATTAGCTTTTAATCACCAACCATAATTCTCAGGAGATTCATTTAAGATAAATCTAGTTCTTTTTTATTGTAGAATATATACCATGTATACCACAGGTTGTTTAAAAGACATGTGTTGGAGTTTCTACTGATTCCAATGTACATATTTTTGTGTGAATGTATTGTCCTTTGGGAGGATGCATGTTTGAGTGCAAGTGGTTGCTAATATGCTCACTGGATAGTGAATTTTTAAAGAAACTGAACGTTGTCTTCTAGAATGACTACCACATTACTGTCCTATCAAAAATGTGTGAGTTAGCAGGTTTCTCCTTATCTTTGCCAGCATCTGGTGTTGCCTCTTGTTTTTTTTATTTTATAAGTGCGCAGTGATCTTTATTTCCCCTAATATATATTCCCTAATGTTGAGTATACCTTTCTTGGGGATTTTGGCAATTTTGCGTACTTTTTTTTTTAAAAAGAAGATTTGTGCATACAGAACTGGGATACAGGCCAGAGGTGCAAGGGCAGTGAGAGGATTCACCAGAGACCAAGTAGGAAGCAGAACAGGCATATGGTCGAAGTATGTTGCTGAAGGGAGAGGTCTGCTGTGCCATGTGGGTCACTTCCAGGGTGGGGATCGAACTTATGCTGAAGTGGCTTTAGCTTCTTAGTGCTGTGCTTTAACCCGCTGCGCCACTAGGGAGGGCCTGGATCCCGTAGCTTTTACAATATTTCTTTGTGCTAGTGACTCCCAGGTTTGTACCTCACATTCCTGTCTTTTCTACTCCCAATATTCAATTGCCTTCTTGACATCTCTTAACACTGGCACCTCAAACTTTGCCATGTCAATTAGTGAATCTAAGACTCACTCTTTATAGCTCTTTCCCTCATTCCAAACACTGAATCCTGTAATTTTCTTCCCTTTTAAAGAGTTCTCAGATCTAATTACTTATCTCCATGTCTGTTGCTACCAACTCATTTCTCCTGTGGACAGCTTCAGAGTGTTCCCAGGAAACTCCTGCTTTTGTTCCCTCACTCGCATAAACTTTTGTAGTGAGATTTTTGATGATCTGTGTCTGACCTTTCCCTTTTCCTGGTCTTCCTATTGCCCTGTGATTCTGTTCCTCAAGTGCTCTGTGATGCTGACCTTGCCTTCCTCTCCAGTCCTCGTTGCTTACTTGCTTTGCACATTGCCAACAAAATTGGAATCCTCTAAATAAGTCCAGCTGGCTAATTATAAATTTTTTCACCATAAGAAAATATGTGGGTATCCTTGACAGTTATATATTACCCTAAGTATGCCCCACTTTCAGCCCTCAGTAACAAGGAAATGCTCTTTCTGTGATCACTTAACACATTTTTCCTGCCTGGAATGTTATTCACACCTACACTATATGTAACTCCTCAAGTTTAAACTTGTGGATCTCATAATGCTGTTCCCGACCATCATATTAAAAGTAAGCCCCCCCCCTCCAAAAAAAAGTAAAGTCCTTGGTTATTCCCTCTCAAGAAACTGAGGGTCCTCCTCCCCACTTTATTATTTGCTGGATTGTACACAAATAAAGGCTGGGTCAAGTTAGTTTTCTTCATTGTATACTTTATGTCTGGCTGAGTGCTTAGCATGTTTAGTATATATGTAATAAATATTTGTGAGTGAATGAGTGAGAAAGGAAAGTACAATATATTAAAACGATGTAGAGTATTTAGGGTAATATATATATAATTGCCAATGAAACCCACTGCTAAGTATATATTTTCTTACCATGAAAAAATTTATGATTAGCCAGCTAGACTCATTTAGAGGATCCCAGTTTTGTCGGCAACACCTCCAAAGCGCTATAGTCAGGAGCCAGTGAAACACTTGCCTTCTCGCCATCAGCTCTGATGAGGGTGTTGACCTTGGCCACATCAGTGCATAGAGCTTCACAGTCTGTGTGCTCTGGCATTCATTGGCCTTGACACTGCTTTTGTCTCCTCTCCTTCATGGCTGACTCAGTGCTCAGGAGGATTGATGAGGTCATAGTGGCCAGGCTTGCTTCTCCTGGGACTCTTTTGAGGATTCTTGGGGTGATTTCAGAGTCTCATGTCCACTGAAAATTTTTCAAGTTATTTTATTGAGCTACTGATGATAGTTAATTGCCCTTGCTTAATCCAGGGTATAGTGTAATAACTGGAAAGAGAAACAAAAATTATTCTAGTTTTTTTATCTCATTCTAAAAATGAGTTTTATCTCTCATTGTGAGAGAGCTATTTGTAGGAAACTGAAAAAGCTGGTTGGTATATGTAATGCCAGGTATTATTTGTGCTTCAGTCATGCTCAGAGAATATTTCTCCTTCTAGACAACCATGGCTTGTTTCTCTCTGTATTGAGGGAACTATTGCTAAAAGATTGGTCATAAGTGCCAACATTTTCTTTTATTCCTCTCTTAGCACTGTGGCTTTC
>NW_004567124.1:35931737-35959419 GCF_000260355.1 Condylura cristata | reverse complement strand
TTTTTTTTTTTAATGTGTTTATTGTCAGAAATTTATATACTGTCAAAAATTTATATTTCACCTCTCTTTTGATCATTTAAAAGACATGTATAAAAATTATGTTGTAACACTCTAGTATAAGTAATAATTACTTGTCCTCTCATCTGTTTCATTAAGTCATCATCAGATCTTGTGAGTGGGGAGGAAACATTTTTGAGTGCATGGGTAGCAAGCATTCTTGCAAGAACTTCCTAATAAAAAATTATAAATTGAATACATAAAGAAGCTGCACTTAGGATAGTGTTTGC
Source organism: Condylura cristata (assembly GCF_000260355.1). Taxonomy (NCBI): domain Eukaryota; kingdom Metazoa; phylum Chordata; class Mammalia; order Eulipotyphla; family Talpidae; genus Condylura; species Condylura cristata. Next base: position 35,959,132 of record NW_004567124.1, on the reverse strand, counting down.
CATACAACTTTGGTAATGGGAATGTTTTTAATTTTAAAATAACACACTCTTCCTGTGTTTTTGATTGTTCTTCTTTTCTAGTGTCCTTGAACTCTGCAGACAATGAGCCATAAGAGTATAGAACATATTAGTTCAGTACAGAGCTATTTCTTTTACAGGTGTAAATGCTGATGATAGTGTATATCCCACTTTTATGTAGCTACTAGAATTTGTTCTGATTTCTCTTTAGACATCCAACAAACATTTGTTATTAGTTTACAAACACATTTAGCTCTATGTGCTTGTAGGAAATGCATTTTCTTCTCTTCACCTGACAAGACTTTACCCTCAACATGAAGAGTAGGTGCTAAAAGGAAGGTTGTGATGGGATAATCCAGTAATTCGGTCTTGTTTACATACTTTCTTTGTCCTAAAATAAACCCCACTTTGCCTTTGGCATTTCTGAAGCATAATGATCAAGAACTGAAACTTACATAATATTGAAATGCAATGTATTGTTATACATCAAAACAAAAAAAAACAATAGCAAAACAGGTTATACAGTAACAGCTTACTGAGAAACCAAAATGCAGAAGAAAATGTAAATTTTGTAATTGTGTTAAATAAAGAAGTGCTTACTCAAAGTGCACTATAGAGAAATTTTTTGAACTCGGAAAACTTAAAGAATTGGACATAGATTTCTTTGCTTCAGTAGCATAGAAGAAACCGTAAAGAAGTTTAAAATCCCGCAATTCTCCACCCATATTTAATTTTTGGAGTGTTTTTTTTTTTCTTTGCTTTAAATCTTAACTTTGAAAATCCCCCAAACTTGTCCCAGGCAAGTAAGAGAGGTATTTACTTGAATTCTCCAAAATGGTGGAGTTAGTGAACAATTTTTATTGGTGAAAAATTTCATTATAGCTATTACTGTTAAAACTGGTCTACAACAGTAGAAGTTGTTTGGTTCCTTCTCTGTAATTGATTTAACAACATGAGGATACATTTGGTTAGCTGGAGTACCAATTTTACAAGTTAGAATGCTGTAGGCAAATTTTATTAGGGAAAAAAATAAGGCACTACAAAGAGTGTGGGGGAAAAAAAGCATTTTGTAGTGGATTTAATTTTCATCAAATTAGTGGTATTATATATACAGTTTCTCTTCTAGAATTATCATTTCCCTTATTTTACTTTTAGGCATGATATTTAATGTATTTGAAGTTTAAAATGACATTCAAGAAACAGCTGAAGTTACTTTGAGGAAGTGTTAGGAGGTTGAAAAAAATCTTAATCTAAATTATGGTTTCCTGAGGAGGCTCTGGAAGACCCACAGTTAGTTGAATTTGTTCCAGAGTGATGTCCTCAGGGCTGGGAAGAGAAATTAAGGAGCAATTCTATGGCCAGAACCATTTGATGTCCTCAGAAGTGAATGGATAAAAACAAGTTAGGCCAGAGGATGCCATATAAATGTTCATTGTTATAGGTAAAGTTGGTGCCATTGTCAGAAGAAAAACCCGTGGTTGTATGACAAAAAAGGAATTTTTCAAATAAATAAATGTTCCAATTCTTTATCTAAGAACCAAAGTTCTTAATTTCTGCTTTCTTTAAAGTCTTAAAGTATTCTGTTTCTAAAAGCCATTACAGGCTCTATTGTAAAAAAAAGAATTTTATATTACTTAGTGCTCCACCTTTTACATTTTTACATGTAATCTTTTAATCTTTACTTCTATACACACTTTTTTTTTTTAGTAATAGTACTTTAAAAGTTGCTTAAGGAATACTGAGGTCTAGAGAATTTTCTGTGTTTTCTCTTTTTAAGGTACGTGTTGGGTGGTGGCGCATTATGTATGGAACTCCTCACAAAACAGGTGACTATTATAACTTATATTTTCAGCCTCAATGTAGTGTTTTGATCCTATAAATTAGATTCTGAACAGAATTGCTGTGATACTATATAACCTGCTGAAAAATTAATTTTAACAGTACTTTTAATAATGAAAAGCTATTTAACGTTGTACAGTAAAATGACACTATTTTGTGCTTAATTTATGCAGAGATAGGCATTAGTGTCATTTTTGTGTAAGCTTATATTTTACTCATGTTTGACATAGAAAATGTAAATTTGTTTTTGCAAAATTTTGGCACTGTTCTAATTTAGTTTCTCTTCTTGAGTATGAACTGCTTAAAGTTGATTTGCACTTACTGAGTTGTTACAAGACACTTTGTTAAGTGGGATTCAGGAGTACCATTATGTTTTAGAAAAGTGTTTTCTTCTTTTATAGGGCTGGAGCAGTGCTTACTCGATAGAATCAGTCATCATGCAGATCAATGCCACATTAGTCAAAGGCAAAGCCAGAGTGCAGTTTGGCGCAAATAAGGTATTTTAGCTAAGAATGTCACAAAAACCGCAAGATGTATTTCTTGTTGTTTTCTTCCTGTTCTTTAAATCTTTTTATATTTACTATAGATAAACATGTCTAATTTAAAATTATTTATGTGTACATATACTCCTAAGTAAAAAGTTGTATGTATTTTGAAGTTTCCCCAAATTGTGAGTTCATTGCATATTAATTAATTTCCAGTGAGCATTGCATGTATGCCTTATACTTTGTACTTGTGTTAACTGTTTTTTCTTTCAGTAACTTAAAAGTAGTACTTTCTACTGTTCTCATTTTGTAGATGAGGAAACAGAAGAACACAGAGGTTAGGTAATTGGTCAGACATCACATGTATCAGAGGAGAATATGACTTATTTGGGCAGTAGTCTTCTGTTTTTAGCCCCTGAGTGCTGTTCTTTATTCACAAACTACATCAGAAACAGCTTTCCGTATCTAGTGGTAGTTATTTATAAATACTTAAATGAAAGAAAATATTTGGAAATATTTGTGTAATGGCTTTCATCCTATGCTAATATTAAAAAATGTATATATTCTAAAGTTCTGTGTGATGTCTATACAAACTGAAATAAATCTAAATATGTATTTACAGCTGTATTGTATGTTAGATCATGAAATCACAGTAATCTTAACTCAGAGGACGCAAACAACTAAAAAGACTATTTTTAAAATTACTTACTTGGGGATAATAATATACCGTACTCATTTTCACTTTTAGCTCTTTTTTTTGATTGTGCAATCCTTGCACACACAACCCTTGTTAGTGTGACTCTTAATCTCTTTCTACAATCAGGAAACACTCTGCACTTTCCTGGCTGCCCACAGACCTCTGGTTATTAATCTATAGAATTCTCTAATTAGTGGTCACATTCAAATGTGTGGTGTGTTATTTTTTTTTTCTTCCAGTGAAAAGAGAGTTTTATGATAAGCAATTCAGTCTTCTCTTTCTGAAAGAACAAATTTGGAGAGCCAAATTTGAGAAACTAGCCAACATACCCTGAGATTTTCACAGGATTCTCAGGTTTCATGTTAGTTGAATCCACAGTTCTCTTCAGACACCCTTTAGCCAAAAAAAAAAAAAAGGATTTCTGACTTAAGTTTTCAGTATTCCCAATCATTAAGATCAAACAAATATGAATTCATAGTGAAAGATCCCAAGTGCACATAGGAAAGCAACCAGCATACTTAAGATTTGGCAGAAATAATGAATAAGAGGTATTAGGTTCCGAGACTTCAGATTTTGAAATCATCAAATACAGATAGCAAAAATGTGAGAAAATGAGTAGTTACATGTAAAATCTAGTGTAAATAAAAAGGAATCACAATATTGAATAAACCTTCAGGAATGGTGAGGTAGATCTAAAAAAGAATGAAAATAATCTTATAGAAATGAAAAATATGATTGTTGAGAAACTCAGTAGAAGGATTAAACATCAGAGGAGTGTTAATTAGAAGTAACTCAAAATGTTGCACAGAGACATGTGGTAGACAATATGGCAGAAATTATGAGAGTCAGAGATCAAAATGAGTCCTGTTGAAATCTCAGGAGACTATAAATTATATTAAAAAGTAAAAAAAATAGAAATCAGAAAGCAAAGCATTAGAAACAAGTCCAGTTAAATCAGTCACAACAAGTAGACTAAAGTGAACTGGTTAGACTAAAGTGAACTGGTTGTCAGATTGAATTTAAGAAAAGCCAATCCATTGATTTTTATGAAATATATATAAAATGTGAGAATACAAAAAAACTGCAATGTTTTGTTTCATTTTATTGAGGGAGGGTGATAAATATATGTATACACTAACAAAAAATGATGTTGTACAGTAGGATTTGAACAAAAAATATCAATGATTACTTTTTTTAAAAAGATTTATTTATGCATATAAGAACTAGGGTGTAGGCCAGAAGTTTGGGGGGAGGGTGAGAAGATATACCAGATAGTGGGGAGCAGAATAGGTAGATTGACTGAAATACACTGCTGAGGGGAGTAGCAGATGAGACAGGAGAGGTCTGCTGCTCTATGTGGTCACCTCCTTGACTGGCGATCAAATTCATGCTGTACTGGCTGGTGATAGCTTGATAGTGCTCTTTAATCCCTGTGCCACCAAGGAAGCCCCAAATAATTAGTTAATGATTAAAAAAATCTTCCTTAACCAGTAGGTTATAATATTTTTTTTACTTTACCCTATGTTGTACTTTTGCCTATTAAAATAGCCTCAAAGTGCACATTAGAAACCTGAGAAAACCATAGTTCACCATCAGAGTGGGAGATGTTAATATACCTTGGTCTCATAGTAAGTTAAACAGATTATCAAGAATGTTAAAAGATTTGATAATCAATTAACAGTCTTGATCAAGACATAGATATTTGTTCCCAGTAATTAAATACTACATATCCTTCCCAGGCACATATTCATCTTATTCATCAAAAATTTATCATCAATTAGCCTATAAAACAAACCAGCATATTTTTTTAAACCATGTAATTTAGATATAATGCAATGAAGGCTACAAGACAATAATGAGAAGACTTATAAAATCAATGTAAATTTGGAAATTAAACACTACTAAATCATGGTTAATAAATCATGAACATTTTTTAAATAATTTGAACCATGATGAAAATACTAAAATTCTGTTTCTCCTCCTTTCTCCACTTCCATCTGATCCTATCTGGAACATTCAGAAAACTAATATTCTTCAATAAAGAAAACGTAAAAAAAAATTTTTTTAGTAATTTTTTTCCTTTTGTTGTAGTCCTCATAGCTCCCCTGCCACCATATCACCCATGAGCCATCATCATATTCCCTTTCTGTCCCCTCCTTCACTTTATACCTCAGTTCTATGGTCAGCTTGCTAAAACTTCAAATGTTTAAAGAGTAAAAGGACAGGTGGCATTCCCTTATTCTAATCAGATATCAATTAAGTAGAAAACAAATGTTCCTTTGTAGAATTTAAAACCTCTAGAAGCCCTTAACAGAGCTTTGAAATTAAACCTGCATTATATCTGGGGAATAGCAATAATGAAGTCCCTACATATCACACACAAAAGGAGAACCCAGGGGAATACTTTTTTTTTTTAAAGAAAGCATCTTTTATAGGTTTATTGGACCATTCCTTTAAGTTAATTGAGGTAAAAAAAAATTCTTTAAAATATTTGAAGGACAAAAATAAATCAGACTTCACAGTGTTAGAAAAGACAGTTGAATAGAGGAAAGTAGAAGGAAGAATTAATAAAGATGTAAGCAAAACCAGTAAGTGTGACAACAGAAAACGCCTACTCCTTGTTAGGGGACCAGTTCCCCTAAAGTGTGCTATGACTCTGTTGGCAGCTGAGTATGGGATAACTGTGCTTACTCCTCATATCTAGGTGGCAGTAGGCTTCAGAAGTGTCTCTTCACGATCATGTGAGAATTTCAGTGTATTGTATTTTGTCATATACTAAGTCTCATTTTTGTGAAAATATAGAATGACTTAAAATATTTTTTATTAACTTGGAGATAATGCTAGGCACATTTTTAAGTTTTAGGGTTTTGATGCATCATGGAAGGGTTTTGCTGTTTTTAAACATCAGTTAGAAATTTAAAATCACAACTCTAGAAATAGGGAAAAGGTTAAAAAAGACTTTGTTTAACTAGAAATGGATTATATTCGGCTTAACTTAATAACAGAAATACAAATCAAAACTATGATGAGGGCATGTACCGCCAGGAAGGCTGCTGCAGTTCCCGTGCCCCCGATTTGGAACTGAGCAGAGACAGGGAGGGCTCCACCATCCACCTGTGGGCACCAGGAAAGTACAGCCCTTGTGCCATTGTTGCAAATTATGGAACCAATGCTCTCCTTCTAGAACTAAGAAGAGAGAGGGAGGGCCCCACAAATAATGATGAACAGGAAAGTGCACACTATGCAGCCGCCACACTCCTGTTTTGGAACTGAGTGTAGAGTCAGGTTGGGTTCCACCTTCAAGGTGAACTATAGGCACCATGAAAGTGCAGCCTGTGCACCATTGTTGTAGGCCAGAGCTCTCACAGTCCCCTTCTGGAACAGAGATGAGAGAGGGAGGGCCTTTCAAACTAATACAAACAGCAAGGCTGGCTGCTGCAATCCTCAAACTTTTTCAGGGAGGAGATCTTCAGGGACAGTGCCTATCAACATATCCATAGCATCACTACCCTTGTGGAGTTTTGGTGTAACAGGGCTGGATTTGGTCTAGCCACCAGTTCCCAACATCCCAGAACAAGCAGCCCAAAGAAATGCCCGCCAGTACAAGTGGTCCAGAATGGTATGAATGGTTTCACTTACAGGAGAAATATACGGGAACCAAATAAGGTGTGTGTGTGAGGGGGAGAATAACAACATAAACAACAAAACAAAATAAAAATAAAAAGGCAGCTAGAAATCAGGCACTCTGCAGTATATGGGTAAGGAGAGGGATCAAAGCAAGGGCAAGAAGAGTGCCAGGGACCATGGTGATGGTACGCGTGTGAATTGTTGGTAGAAGTTCTGTGGGGACTACACCTGAGGGAAAAAACAAATATATAAAAATGAACAATGATGTAATAATATATAAAGTAAATAATTTTTTAAAACAACAAGTGTCCTTCTTTTACCTGTTATTGTCAAAATTAATAAGGTTTTCAAAAAGTATTCTCCTGCTTTGACTGTAGAGGCACAATCATGACTGACACACAATGTATTCACTAATGCTATTGAGAAACATATGCACATTGTTGTTCACATCACATTGTAACACAAAATACTGCAAACAATCTAAATGTCCACTTGGGGATTAAGTATTCAGCTGCCCATAAAATGGAATATTTCACTGTTAAAAGTAGAGAAAGTCCACGCTTTCTCTGTATTGAGAAGGAACAAGTTCCAAGCAATGTTCAGTGAAAAACAGGAGAATGGTGTCTGTAGCATGCTGCTAGCTGATTGTTAGGGGGAAAGAAGGGGATGTTGGCTAATGTCAATAGACTATATGTGAATTTGTTAAGATACAAGGAATCTACACTACCCAACTTGGGTGAAGGAAGGATGAGTGAGGGGATGAACTGGCTTGAGGTTACATAGGATGCATAATTTTTTATTCTTGTGCTCTGTGTATTATCAAACAAAGTCTGATCCCACTTACGGACATTCTTTAGTTTTTCTTTTAACTCAAAATGGCATATTTTCTTACCTGAAGGTAATATTTTGTTTTTTGGATACAAGTTAAAAATCTTAAGAGATTGTGAACTCTACTTATGTCCAAATAGCATCCTTTATCAGTTTGGAGAAGGCCAATAGAACTATAAAGTTTAATTCTTATTTACTGGTAGGAGGACTTGTTAAATGAGCTGTGAAGCTTGTAGATTTTTACTGGAGTATATTTTTTAGCCTTGTTATTCTAAATGATAAGAGAATAACCAAATTAAGAAATTTCCCTTTGAAATAGAAATGTAATTCAGTTTTCTGGATTATTTTAAGTACAGAGCTGAATCATCCAGAAATTGTTTGTAATGATTTTGATCAATCTTCAATTCTGATTTAAAGTGTATAATTTTCTTTCAGAACCAGTATAATCTAGCAAGAGCCCAACAATCTTATAATTCCATTGTACAGATACATGAAAAAAATGGTAAGTCTGAACCTTCATTTAAACTTTTCTTTTTTGCACAGAAGAACTGGGGTGTAGGCTAGAGGTATGAGGGAGTAAGAAAATTCATCAGAGTGGGGAACAAAATTTACTGAAAATATTTTTTTTTATAAAGATTTATTTATGCTTACAGAACTGGGGTACAGGCCAAAGATGTGGTGGGTGAGAAGATTCACCAGAGACAGACTGGGGAGCAGCACAGGTATATCTACTGATATACACTGCTGAGGGGAGCAGCGGGCAGGTCACGCCATGTGTGTCAGCACCCTGGCAGGGGATCGAACTCGTGTTGCAATGGCGAGAGCTTCATAATGTGCTTTAACCTGTTACGCCACCAGGGAGAGCCGTGAAAAGTACTTTTAAGGGGAGCAGTGGGTGAGACAGGAGAAGTCTGCTGTGACTTACGTAGACTAGCTGCCTGGCCAGGGGTGGAACTCAGGCCATACCAGTAATCACGCTGAGACTCAACCCGTAGGCCACCAGGGGAGCTTGACAGTTTTAAGTTTTTTCTTATGTGTTGTATAATGTACTATTGACATTCATCCTGTTTCATTTTTCTTTCTTTGTTTTCACTACTTAATACAGTACTGTTACCACAGTGAAAACCATTAGAGGATAACACATGCTATGTTTGCTTCCTTCAGAATCTTAAATACTTAGCCTGAGGACGCCTGGGTCAGAGTTAAGATTTTTTAATAGATTAATAAAATGAATCATTTACCTACTTGATGTTAGGACAGGAATTGTTACAGGCAACTCTACTCGTGGAATTGTTATAATTGAATAAATGTTATCAGGATCATGAACCAGTGGTTGGGACTACTTAATGATCTATTCAAGTAGACATACTTCTCAGTTCAATATATACCTGAAAGTTGATAAAATATCTTTAATAAATGTGATTGGACTTTCTTTAAATTTTGTTTATATTCCCAATGCATATATTGAGTTTTTGTCTCAGAACAGTGAGGCTATAAACAAGTTGACTTGGAATTAGAAGACTATTGTCAAGTTGACTTGGAATTAGAAGACTATTGTCAAGTGACCTTTGTGTCACTTCCTAGCTTTGTGGCCCTGAGAAAGTACTTAAAAGAGTACTCATCTCTAAAGTTGGCATGATGTCTGTGTTGCTAAACTTGCAGGGAAAAAAAAATAGTGTGTATGCATAGCATTTTATAAAGAAATGCTGATTATGTAGTAAACCATCATAGTGAAACTGATGTATCAGGAAGAATAAACAGATGTATAGGAAATAGTTTTCTTTAAGGGCACTATTTACAGTTGTCTTCTTTATTAGAAATGTACCTTGTGACTTAAACTTAAGCTTGTGATATTCTCCTCTAATGACAAAGCAAACATCACTTTTTCAGTGACTGCTGCTGAAAGAAAATATTCCAAACAATTTTCAAGTTTCAGAAAAGGGAAATGATAAAACTTGAGGAAAGCCAGGTTGTTAAAATAATCAATTCTAGCACTCTAAATTAGTAGATACAAAGATAACTTTTCTTCTAGTTCATAATCCAATGGATGGACCATAAATCTTGATATATGGCACTTTCATACTGAACAGTGGTTTATTCTCATTTTGTTTTCCATAAAGAGCTTTTTTTTTTCTTATTTTTTAGTAAAGCAAACATTGCGGGTAGCATTCCAAAGCCTTGGTGGAAAGTGCTTTCTTTGTGAAAGTGTGGTTGTGTGTAAGATTAGCTATGGTACAAGAGTAATAAATTAGGAATGGGGAGATAGATTATAGTTTGGCTGGTATTACTAACTGATCAGAGGCATTATCACTACTTGTCACTATAACAGCTGAAATGCCTTCTCACTGGTGAAATGACATCATTACATAATAACAATCCAAATTTGTCATCTTATTCTAAAAATGCCAGGAATTCACTTGTAGGATAGTTATTTTCAGTGAGATCTGTTTTCAAATACAGTCTATGTTCCACACATTAATCTTCATTGAGAAGTGCTATTTAATATAGAAATATTTCTTGAAAACTCAAGTATAATTCATAGAAAATGTCATGAACTTATCAAAATGCTGGTTACCAGTGTAACTTACCAAGTGTTAAGTTTTTCACAGTAGATTCAAAAATGTAAGTTGAGCACTTCCTTGGTGGTGGAACGGGTTAGGACACACAGCACTGCAAGCTAGCCACATTAGTGCAAGTTCAATCCCCGGACCGGAGGTGATCCACATGGCACAGCAGACCTCACCTGTCTCACCTCAGCTATGTCTCACCCTGCTCCCCTCAGCCACTCTGTCTCTGGAGAATCCTCTCACCAACCCTGCACCTCTGGCCTGTACCCCACTTCTGTATACATAAGTAAATAAATCTTAAAAAAAATAAAAAGAGAAAAAATTAAGTAGAGAAAGAATAAGTATTTTTAATGTTTTTCCCCCCATTCTATTTCAGGCTGGTACACCCCTCCAAAAGAAGATGGCTAAATGTGTTGATTTGTGTATGTTTGGACTAAAGTTGCTTTAAGGAAAAATTTTCCAACATGCAGACATGAACTTTGAGTGCCCCTACATTAGCAGTACTGAAGATGTTAGCTAATAGAAATTTTAGTGGATAATTGTCCACTGACATCCAATGTAAGTTGCAGCCCTTTCATTTTGCTCTTTGTTAGGTATATCTTAGAATGAGCAGTGGGGCCTTTACTGTATTCTCCCTGACAAAGACACATGCTGGTTACTCCTTATCATCCCTTTGTGAGACCTGTGAAGCAGGCCAGTCAACATCAAGTTACTGAGGTTGCAGCTTTAGGGTAACTCTTCTGTATTGGGCTTTTGCATTCCAAGGACTTACAATATATTGTTCCATTTAGAGCCAATAAAAGTTTACTCAATATTTAATATTGGTTTAGAAAATTTAAGGTCTTCTAAATCACAGTAACTTTTTCAGGTTAAAACCCTTTTATGATACTGCCAAAATGATGACAGGAAACCTACTCATTAAAGCATTAAGCCTTTTTTTATGACTATGAAAATATGGACTGTTGTCCTGAACATATGCTCTTCACTGAGTTGAATACATTTTTGGCAAAAATGAAGCAAGGCTATGCCAATTAAAGCTCGTAAGTAGTCATTTCCACTGGGGTATCAGATTCTTCCTGGGCTGAGTCTGCTTCTTGTTGGTTCATTATTTCTTATGAAGAAGAGCTCAGCATAGAGCTTGAAGTTATTTTAAAAACTAAGTCATTTTATATACCCAATTGATTAACGGGCTGTTGGAATCATTTATAAACTAATAAAACTCATATAATAATCGGCACAAAGATGGACTCATTGAGCAAAAATCTGCACCGTTGAGTACAAAAAAATCTATTTTGGATAGCCTTTAACAGTGGGTTTTACATCAAGATACTAATAGGAACTCCACATATAATAATTATTTTATAAAATCTGACTCAAATCATTGTGTTTTCCACTTTATTGCCTTACCTGAATCAGTCCTGTTTGGTTGGTAATAGATTTTTTTTACTATACCAAGTTTAGAAGTACATTCTGGTTATTAAGCACTTTTAAAAAGAAATCAAGAAGCACATTTTTCTGCACAAACCAATTACAAAGTTCAGAGTGTTTCATATGCACATCTGAGAGACTTGTCTCTGCATTGTGTGTTTAATTTTATTCTATTTTGGTTTCATTTGTGTAAAGTTCTGATTGCCAAAATCTTTAAAGTGTTAAAAAGTTCCTTAACCCTAAGGCTAAATCTTGAACACATTACTGAATTCTTTAGTATCCTGGTGGGTAACAGATAGACAGCTACAAGTTTGGCACGCTTTGTGGGGTTTTTATATATATATATATATATATATTTCATTGCAGATTTATTTGGCAATGTACAGTAGATTTTGTAAACTTGCATCAAGTTTATGAATAAAGAACCATTTTAAAAATAACCTTGTTGCATTTCCCTCATAAAAGATAATTCTGCTCCAGGTATCTGGAGGCTCTGTTGAGTTTCCGGAATAGAATTGTTCATTGTGATGATGTACATGGTGAAGAGAGGCTTGAGAGGAAAATCCATTCTGATTGAACATGAGAAAGCCAGAGAACCCATAAATGGTGTGTATACTCAGGTTTCCTCAACCTTTACCCTCTCCTACACACATTCTTTACTATAAATCCAAGAGCTTTATACTTCAAGGCTGTCCCCTAGGTCCTGCAATTACAGTGATTTTTCTCTAATGCCCATAGTCTTATGCTCACTTGTCATTTATCTCACATACAAGAAGTCCAGGGATAGGATAATTCCAGTACAGTACAACTGGGCTCTGCTCTGCTTTAAGATTTTTCTGTGTTCGTTTCATCTTTTGATTGACTTTTTTGTCTAGATGTGCAGCCAGTGTATGATGTTCAAGGTGCCCTGGAACCCTGAGAAAAGCTGTTTCTATAATACAATAAATAGCCATTTTTGATCTCCTCTCCTGCTTAAAAATGTACATTATAGTTTTTCAGAGGCTACATCATTTGATGTTACAACAGAATGCATTCAAAAGCATATCAGGCCATCTTCCATTAATCCAAAAATTATATTTTCAAAATAGAAAGCATACCACACTATTCACTGGTGGAGAGGGGGAAGTTATACAAAAGTTACCTTTTTCATAAAAATTACTTTGTTAATGGCTTGAAGTGAATTACTATTAAATATTTTAACTTTTTACATGGTAAATATTCACATACATAATCTATAGAAACAATTTGTTTGGGGTTATCAATATTTGAGTGCAAAAGAGTCCTGAGGCTAAAAGGTTTGCAGCCCACTAGTTTAAAACTAATCAAGTTGACACTTCCAGAGTGGAATCAAATCAGGGTTTTAGCCAGGAAGCCACAGGAAAAAAGTTAGGTGGTGATATCGCAGCTCAGCTGTAAACTTGCATTAGAATCATAGGAAAGCTTAAATCACAGAAATGTCAGAACTTGGGAAGCCACCAACCCCATGTTAGATTCAGTAGGCCTGAGGTGAAGACCCAGAACATGCCAAAACTGCCTGATACTTCTGACAGGTAACTAGTGCACTTTGAGGTGCACTGTAAGAGCATCATCAGGTGCTATATAAGCTGTTCTTACATGTTCAGGGAACTAAAGTTTGCAATATGAATTAACATTCATAATGAAAGTGAAACTGGAGCTTTGGCATATCCTGTGGCCAGGACAGCATCATCTGGAGGCTAATTAGAAGCAGTGGTTTTCTGTCCATTGTGGGAGGTTGGACAGTCCATACAGAACAGGTCAGGTCTGTGAGGCACCAAAATTTCCTTTTTATAATTGGCACCTGGATCATAGAATGGACTAATCAGGTGTGAGCTAAATTAATCAATTACATTTAAACAAGCTATCGATTATTGGGTCAAAAACCAAGAGTGGACTAATCGGTCCTAAATGTCCCAGTCAGTTATACTTAGGGTTGAAAAATGGTGCCATCAGGTGGGAGACCCTGAAAAGGGATGTAAGACAGGCCAGGAGCCAGCTTAAATCAGCCTGTGCTTGTGCTCTGAAGAAAGCAGCAGGATCCTTTTCCAACCTCCAAAGATGCTCAAGGAGCATCCAGCAGCCAGACTCCACAAAGAAAAAAAGAGATGCTGCAGAGCTACAAAGAGATTTGTCAATTGTACCTGCCTGAGGGGCCCTGCCTCTGACATTTCCTGAAAAGAGCATCAGTGGCCCTTTTTAGTGGTGGTGTATGCCAGGACTGACACACTGTAAAATAAACCTCATTGTTGTTACTCCCTGAGCATAAATGATCTTTGCAATTGTGCAGGCAGATACAACGCCATAGTGATCTGTCCTCTACCTTGACGCTGTCCTTTGAGACTAAAGCACTGCTACAGCACTATTTCAAAAACGGTGATTTCGCCACTTTGATATTTTTTTCTAATTTAAATTGCGGTAATATTTGGGTAGCCAAATATTACCATGTAGTGACTCACCACCAAATAACCCTTAGTCCACCACCACCGTCCATTACACATACTAAGTATTTTAAAAGCACATACTGTCCACTCAAAAACAGCTATTTACGAGCTCCTGGGACTGTAAAGAACAATCTCTAAGCCCAACGACCTTATTTCCCAATCTAGAATTTTGAATTTCAGAGATGAAAGAAAATTCTGGACCGAAACTTTGGTGAGAGACGCAGCAAAACAACATTTTGACTTGAAGTTCCTTGGAAAAGGACTGGCAACGCAGACGTGCTCCGCAGAGCGTTTCCGGAAGAGCTGGCTGGGTTACGTGGGCGTGCGTGCGCGTGCGTGCTCGCCCCGCCCCCCGTGGCCGGAAGGGCCGGTGCCGACTCGGTTCCTGTGGGCTGGCGGCGTTTCCAGTCCGGTCTCCCGGCATTTCCGAGCTGCCGCGCCGCTGGCCAGCTGGGACTGAAGGATGGATCCGGCGGGCGGCGGCGGCCACTGCGGGTCCCTCGCGGACCCACGGGGCACCTTCGTGTTGAGTAACCTCGCGGAGGTGGTGGAGCGCATCCTGGCGTTCCTACCCGCCAAGGCGTTGCTGCGGGTGGCCGGGTGAGGAGAAAGGCGGCGGGAGCGAAGCTCGGCCCGCGGCGGGCTCGCCGGGGCTCGGGGTGGTGCAGGCCCCGGGGCGCGCCGCGGACATGCCTTTCGCGGGCTGCCGCGCCGCCCGACTCGGCCTCCTCGCGCCGGAGCCCCGCCCCAGCTCTCCAGGGCCCCGCTGGAGTGCGCGCCGACGGGCGGGGTCCGAGCCAAGGGAGACCGCGTGGAGTGTCCGATCGCAACCCTTTGTGCGTTTGCGTCCGCAGCGTGTGCCGCCTGTGGAGGGAATGTGCGCGCCGAGCGCTGCGCACCCAGCGCGGCGTGGCCTGGATCTCCGCGGGCGCGGCCGACGCGGGCCGCCGGGAGGAGCACGGACTGCTCCGCGCGTTGGCGGCGGAGCTGGAGGCAAGTCGGCAGCGCCCGGAAACGGCGGGGCGGGCGCGTCAGCTTTGAAAGGCAGATCAGTTTTTGCGAATCCTAAATAAGTACATAGGTTTCTTTTTTTTATGATTTAGGGAACATTTGAACGGGCATTGAACATCAGCTTCAGTGCCGTCGTTCTTTTAAGTAATCAGATGTTCACTATTACAGTCGTGCTAACGTTCCCGTAAATGACGTGGTGTCACTCTTCAAAAAAGGTGGCTGTTTGTTGCTCTGCTTTACATAATCAGAGTCAAGAATCAGTACTTGAAAACAAATATTTCAACCCTCAGCCCTGAACTCTTTGTGTGTTGCATTTCTGGGCAAAAAGTGGGCAGTACTTTGGGAGATAGTCTTGACATGTGGAGTCCCATCTCTTGAACACAGCTGACATTGGGCTCTCTGGGTAGTGGCACGAAGCCATTTGAGAATGGTCAACCTGATGTTTTATTGCTCTTTATTATTTGATGAGGTTACCTACAATCTATAACGGCCATCATAGGACCAGTAAAGTCAGGAAATTATTTGTTTAGGTTTTGCCAGTTGTCTCAGTAATACCTTAATAGCCATGAGATTCAGTATAGCTTCGTGTTTTGATTTTGTCACATTTCTTTAATGTTTGATCAGGAATAGTTTCTCAAACTTAGATTTTCACAATTTTGACAAGAATGTCAGTTATGTAAACATCCATCACTGGCTGTGACTGACGGTTTATATGTAGTTGGCAAAACTATCAGAAAAAAATGCCACGCTCTTTTCCTGGCATCCCTCCGGTGGCACATGATTTCCATTTGGCCCACTATTGGTAATGTTACCTTTGATTACACGATAAAAGTGATGTGGTCTAGATGACCTGTGGTCTAGATGACCTCTTATTTCCTACTGTAGTTATGAAATTTCCACTGCATTTTGTGAGGAAGTACTTTGAAGCTGGGTAAATGTCTTGTTTCAATTTATCATTTATTATATCTATAGACATACATATATATTTTTTAAGATTTATTTATTTGTGCATACAGAACTGGGGTACAGGCCAGAGGCTCAGGGGTGGGGAGAGGCTTCACCAGAGACAGAGTGGGGGGCAGAACAGGCAGACTGAGGAAGTACGCTGCTCCCCTCAGCAGCGGGCGGGTCAGGAGAGGTGTGCCACGCCATGTGGTCACCTCATGGGCAGACAGGAATCGAACTCAAGCGAAAGTGGCTTTAGCTTCTTAGTGCAGTGCTTTAACTGCTGCGCCACCAGGGAAGGCCCATCTATAGACTTATATTAATATGACATGTCTGTATTATGAATTAATGCAGATACATCAATTCCAAACCATATAGGACTCACTTCATATCTATACCTCCTTTTTTAGACAATGAGTACCCTGGCTTTTGTCATCCTTAATATATGTAGGTATCCTTTCAGAAGATTGCCCCAATAAGTGATTGTTCCTCTCTTCTTTGTATGGCTTTGCTTATTTCCTTACCCTTTCTGGGTTCTGGGACTTGGAGCCAAAGTGACTAGTTTCCAAAGGCAGGCTTGCAGAAAACCTTTCTTGGCACATTGGCCCAAATCCTGCATGGTCTTTTTCCAAAAGTTTTTTGTCGGAAAATTCAAAATACAAGCAAAGACTTCCATAAAAGTGTTCTTTGGAGTATCATTGGTAATAAGGAAAATTTAAAATGACCTGATGTTTACGGAATACATGAAGTCAGTAAATAATAAACTGCAAGGCGCATTAACAATAGAGAAAATGTTGATTTATGAGTTAATTAAAACAGTGTGAAATTATGTTTTTAGTGTATCTATTTTTAAATGAAAAATTCTATTACATTCTTATATATTGTTTGAAGGAATAAGATAATGTATATGACACGTCTACAATACTGTTTTCAGTGACTTATTAAATGTTCTATTATTATTGTCTATCAAAATTCACATAATGATACCCTTAAAAAGTTTATGAATAAGCTCTATTGTGATGAGATAAAAACATGGTAATACTGTCCAAATCATACATACTGGTGTTTTTGTTTTGTATTTAACAAATTATCAGATGGACATGATACTTTTATAGCATAAAAAATGGTTTTAACTTTATTAGAAATATCTTAAAGTCTGCTAAACATTTTATAAAAGGTCTTGCTGTTTGGCGCTTCTTGAAACAATAGAACAAAATTCTAGTTGTTTTACAATTTGCTTTGAGAATGTTTAATGTTGAGGATTGTCACTGCCTCTAATAAGAATTAGGAATGAGAATTCAGCAGTTGCTTTCCACTGAGTAACAGAAAGAAAAATAAGCCGTCAGAACTAGACTTTAATCTTTAGGAAAGCCAACTTCTAAGGGTTATTGTGCTGGTTAATCGAAGAGTCAGTGTTATAGTATATAAATCTCAAATTCTCTTTGTTGTATTCTGGACATCAGACATCCAAACTCAAATGACTCCAAGGTCAGGTTGTACCTTAAGGGGATCAAACTGCTCAGTGTAAAGTCATAGGACATAGGGTCCTGGCAAACCAGAACGTTGGCCTCTGTAGTTGTAGTCACGGGGAATGCAGATGTCTAGCTTTGAAAAAGAATATGGAAATCTATATTATGTGAATACTTTGTGAAATTCTAAATGTTGGCAACCAAATGACACTGGATCAGCACTCAAATTCATGTTAGCCAATTCGAATCTTTTTTTTTTTTTTTTTTGCAGAATGTTTGCATCTTGCCATGGACAGTTCTTTACATGGCTGATTCATTGTTCTGTGGACCTAGGAAGAATGTATTGATGTATCTGTATGTTTTATCCAGCCAGGAGGCTGCCACAGGATCATTGTGTCTCAGTATCTTTTATGAGATTATTTAAGTGGAATTTACTCTGAAACATGTTAACATTCTCCCAAATTACAGTGTATCATCACTTTTTAAAATCAGAATTGAGGCTTTGCTATATGTTAGTACTTCATTCTGTTCATCTTTGAAAATAGTTTAGAAGAAAAGTGTTTATCCTCATTCAACTGCTTTGCAACTTGTGTAATGAGAAGTGTGGTGGAAAACAGTTCTGAATCAGTTACACTTATAAATGGTAAGATGCGAATGACAGGAATATGAGGGATGTTACATCTGAGATGAAAGTGCTGAGGTAGTCTAGGAGAAAGTTTGGCATCACTTGAAGGAAACATTATTCAGGTGTGAGGAAGAGAGCTTAGTGGCAGGAGAACACATACCAAATTGTGGAAGGCAGCAGGAAATGGCAGCACATGTCGGTCTCAATAAGAGATGAGTTGGTTAAGTCCTTAGTATTTAATTGGATCTCGATGAAAGACATTCCCTTTGTTGATGAGCTGTTTCTGTTACTATTGATGTCTGTAGATAAAGCTAGTGCATGCTTTGCTCTGGTACTTAATGTTTTTGCTTAACAGTTAAAATTTTTACTTTGAAATGAACTTGAATCAGGATGAAATGAGTTTGCCTTTAAAAAATAATAGTGCTCAACAGATAAATGAGCTGAAAAAGAAAGAGGATGAATGAAACAGAAATGGGAGGATGCAGTGAAACATTGACCTGAAGCAGGGTGTGAGCAGCAGCAGTTGGTACAGAGTACCAAACTCAAAGGTATCACAAAGGCACTCAAATTCATATTAGCCAATTCCAATATTTTTCTTTGCAGAATGTTCACATCTTACCACAGACGGTTCTTTATATGGCTGATTCAGAAACATTCATTAGTCTGGAAGAGTGTCGTGGCCACAAGAGAGGTAAATATTAAAAGAAATTGGGGAATTTTTTTTTTTGGGTTGTGTTTTGTTTTCCTTCTCTGTGCCTTTTGCCTAGAAAGTTAAAATATTGACTATTCCTGAAAATTACTGACCTTCTGAGACACTGGGCCTGCTCTGTGGAGAAATGTTGTCTTTTAACTTTGAAGAGCCATTTTTGTTCCAAAGATTGAGTCTAAACAAATTGTTTAGAAAGATGTTTTTCTTTTTTTGAAATACTTTGCGCTTCCAAGCACTTTTTATTATGGAAACAGGATGTATAACTTTGTCAATCAGAAGCCTTTTATTGGGTTGGCTGTTGGGGCAAGGATCCATTTACAGGAGTTATCTGAAGATACTTTGTAATTTTAACCTTCTAAGAGGAAGCCATGGCACCCAGAGTTAGACTTGGGTATTGGATAATAATAGTCTGATTTAAAGCCAGATGACAATTTAGGTAATGAAAAAGTTCTAGTACTGTAAACTGAATAGAAAGATACAGTCTAGTAGGTCTCAATTTAATTTTTCTGCTAAATTTGTTACCATTGGGGCAAAAACGTTATTTGAACAAAGTAAAGGAGTGTTGGTACTAAATATCAAATTTAAAATATAAAACAGGCCAAACTGGAAAAATGCTTCTTTTCATCAATTTTTAGACTTTTTTTGTAAAGTGTTTTGGTTTAAAATAGCTTAAGCATCATTCAGTATTTGTTGGTATTTTCACATCATAAGATTTGAAATATGGGTGATACTTAATAGTGGGTAGGGATGAATGACAGTTAATAATTTTGATACTGTATTATTACAGCAAGGAAAAGAACTACTATGGAAACAGCATTTGCCCTTGAGAAACTATTCCCAAAACAATGTCAGGTCCTTGGGATCGTGACCCCAGGAATTGTAGGTAAGAGAAAAATACCAACTTGATTTCCAGCCTTAGATTAGTTGGGGTGTTATAGACAGGTAGTTTTTTGTAACTAAAAGCACATTTATATTTTGGTCATCCAAAATGCAGTGCATTTTTCATGAGCCATTCACAAGAGGAGGAAGGTCACATTCTGCCTCCAAAACTAGAAAGCAGTAGTGAGCTCACTCCCTATTTAACTAGTTTGGCTTCTGGTTGTTACAGTAGCAGGGCTAGGGTGTAAGCTACAGTAAATCTCGTTGGAAACTTCTGTTCTGCTATAAACTTTTGAAGATCATGGCATATAATCATACCCTACCCACTGCAGCTTCTCCAAACCCTGATAAGTTTCTCCTTTGTGAAATTTCATTCATGATCTGGGGGCTGTAGAGGGATGGCAAATGGACCTGGTTTCACTTGTTTGCCTTCCTGACCCATTGTGAAAGAGTAGATGACTGCTTGACATGAAGCATAAACACCATTGGGCACACTTAGTCAGGATTGTCCTCCTCTATGTCCTAGGACTACTCTTCCCCCCCCCTTAATTGATTCTGGTCTCCCGTGAAGCTGGGTGCTTTCTATGAGCCATTTCCACTTGTGTCCCAACAAAACTCACAAGACATTGGTTCCTTTTTCTTGGACCACAGTGCAGGGACATTTCTAAAACAGCTATAGGCTACTGTCCTTTTGTAGATTGGAATAGTATCAATTTTGAGAAAATTTGTTCATTCTTGCATGTGCAGAGCTGATAATTCTTAATTGATGTTAATTAAATAAAAAGCATACTCATGTACAATTTAGTGAATTTTGACATTTATACCTGTGTATAACCAACACACCAATCAAAATACCAAATATTTCTGTCTCCCCAGAAAGTTTGCTCATGCCTTTTCCCTGTAGATCTCTGCCTGTCATGGGAAATCCTGGTTCTGATAACTATTAGTTTTGTCTTTGTTGACTGTTTTTCTCTTCCTGTGTACACTTTCCTAATATCTCTTCCTCAATATAAGGGCACCAGTTCTGTTAGGTAGGTCACTCTTAAGACATCCTTTAGCCATAAACCAGTCATGTTGAAAGTTTAGGGTTCAACATAAAATTTGGGAGGTAAGGTAGGGGTGGAGGTACAGAGCTCTGTTCCTAACACCTACCTTTGAAATTTACACAGCATATTACAAACATATTTCTATGACATTAATATGTGTCAGTCATTCTTAATGGTTATGTTTGCATATTTGTTGCTTTTAATTGAAATACAAGTATAGGGCATTTTTTACTTACAAATTTCTTGTTTAAAAATGTATGTAATTGTTAGGGTAACTGTTAATAAAGTAAAATTGGTGTGAAGTTTCATTTACTACACCTTAATTTTTTATTAGAGAAACCTCAAACTTACAGAAAAGGTGAGCAAATAATGGACTTGTACAGTAAATGCCCATATAACCTTCATCTAATTTTGGTAGTTTAAAACATTTTGCAGCATTTGCTTTTCTGTCTTAATTTAATTGAAAACATACCTTTCTGAACGATTTGAAAATAAATGCGGACACATGACACTATATTCTTTAAAATGTCAAAGCTAATTTTATCAGATGGTGCCACTTAGCTTGTTGATTGGCCTTAGTTGCCTAAATAACAGTTATCTGCATATCATTGGTTAATTTACACTGTTACCAAATGAAACTTAAGTTTTTATTGTATCTGTTCACAAAACTGTTTTAACTTTTTTCCTAGTGACTCCAATGGGCTCAGGTAGCAATCGACCTCAGGAAATAGAAATTGGAGAATCGGGCTTTGCTCTATTATTCCCTCAAATTGAAGGAATAAAAATACAACCCTTTCATTTTATTAAGGATCCAAAGAATTTAACGTTAGAAAGGCATCGACTCACTGAAGTAGGTAAGTTATTAGTATGTATCGCTAGTAGCCCATGTTGTTGCATGATTTTGTTTTTTTCCTCTGAGAGTCTGAATTAAATACAGTTGTTGCTGAAGATATGTGTAATTCAGATTAGTAATTAATAGAAAGGAGAACTGATCTACTTTTTTTAAGTGAAGCCATCTGGTATTTATCATTTTCTTTCTGACTCATTCACTTAGAAAAATCCATTCTAGCTACATCCATGTTGCTGCAAAGTGCATGAGTTTTATCATTTATGGTCATTGAGTAGTATTCATTGTTTATACACCACATCTAATTGATCTGCTCTTCTGTTCTAGGGCATTCAGGTTATTTATATCTCAGCTACTATAAATAGTGCTGCAGTAAAGCATAGGAGTGCAGGGTTCCTTGCAAATTAACATTTTTATGTTCTTCAAGTAGGTATGTAGGAGTGGAATTGCTGAATTAGCTGGTAGATCCATTTTTAGTCTTTCGAGGAATCTCCACACTTCTTCCATAGGGGCTAAATCAGCATTGTAATAGGGTTCCTTTTTTCCCCACACCTTTGTTAGCACTTGTAATACTGATTTTTGAAGGACTTACTTCTCTTTAAATATTTCCTTACTATTTTGCCCTGTTTTTATTTTAGAAGTTAAATGAGTTATTTTGAACTTCTTTATATCAGTAATAAGCATTTATTAGTAATAAGCATATATTCTAAAAACTATTTTTGAAGGCATGAATTACATTTTATATCAGCTAATTAGAAAGATGGAGTAGGGGCCTCCCTGTTGATGTGGGGTTAAGTCTCAGCAATATGAAGCTATATGCATTCACTGTAGCACAAGTTCGATCCCTGGCCAGCAACCTGATCCACATGGCCCAGCAGACCTCTCCTGTCTTGCCCACTGCTCCCCTCAGCAGTGTATTTCAGTCAGTCTGTCTGTTCTGTTTCCCATTCTGTCTCTGGTAGATCCTCTAACCTCCTACACCTCTGGCCTGAACCCCGGTTCTTGTATGCATAAAAAGTCTTTAACAATAAATTTTTTTAAATGTGAATAAATCCATCATAAGTTGAAAATCCTTGAACTTACGAGTTTCCATAACTTAGCCCCACCTACCACAAACAGGCTCAGACACTGCTGTCGTCCTATACTTGGCAAAGTCGACTAACAAAACTTAATTTTATAAAACTTTTACTAATAATTTATTGAAAACTATACTGAAAGTGAAAAACAAAATGCTCTGATTTACAATTTGAAGTACAATTTCTACTGAATGCATATTTCTCTAGTGCTATTATAAAGCTAAGTAATCCTGAGTTGAACCACAGTCAGTTGGAATTATCTGTAATTATAACCAAGCGAAAAAGGAGGGTGTACCATCAGAGAGGTGTGGAAAGACTGCTGTGCGGGGCTTGCCAGTGGGGGAAAGCACAGGCCTCCTGACGTAAGCAGTGTGTAAGTGTTTGAAGGATAGGAGTATCTAAGCAACAAGTTGAATCAGGTTGGTGGAAACAGCAGACCGGCCAGATAATCAGAGCACATCAGAGAAACAGTACACTGTACCATTTAGCAAGCATGGGGTGTCTGGAGTGGAAGCCGTACTGACAGCTGCTGTTTCTCTGGTAGTAGACACAGACACAGTGAGGAGGTAATGAAAGCCGTAAGCCAGTTAGAAGCCGCAGCTGCCTTGGCAAGAAGTAATGTGGAACAATGAGTATGGGAGTGATTGAAGAAAACTAGTAAATAATTATGGGGAAAAAAGAATACTTCGGTTGCTGTGAGGACTGAGTTTTTTGAACCTCGGAGAATGGGACCTTGGGGATGTAGAATGCAGAAATGTGGGGGATGCTGGGAAGTAGGGGCAGGGTTGGGAGAAGTTGAGAAGACTCAAACTTCATTAAAGAAACCTTTTTTGTTGGTTTTTGAGTCAGTGTTTTGCTAACAATCACAATACCACTACTCCTAGTGGCAGGCTTTCTTCTTTGCCCCATAGCACCTTGGCAATCCCATTGACTGTACAGCATGCAGCTAACATCTAGTTACTAGATTTGTTACTCCTGATTTGCATTATAGCACTAAGTCCTGCTAATTATGCTCTATGAAGTGTTTTTATTCTTTCCTTTCCTGCCATCTGCATTTTTTGATTATCCTCTTTCTGTTCATGGCCTTTAGGAAATTGAAGCTTTTCCCCGATTGAGATGATAATTTTTATTATTTTATATGCTGTGTACAAATTGTGTCCTGATTTTCCATATATCTAAATTTGGACCATTGTCTTTTTTGTTCTCACATACATGGAGGGATCTGAAATGGGCCAGAGTAGTCAGAGGTAGTGTATCACCTTCATTCCCAAGCAGCGGTCTGCAGCAACTCCTTTCTATGTCTGTGATACTTGGTAATTCTGTTCATGCCCGTGTCCTTTCGGGGCAGCATACAAATGTGTGGGGTCAGCAAGTAAGGAGTTTAGTGTTTGCCAGCCATACAGCTTACTCATCTGATCAGCTCCACTGCTGGAATAGAAGCAACCATAGTCAATACGAGAACAATTGGTGGGTTCTAATTAAAACCTGTCTATAGAAACAGGGTCAGGGTTGGCCCATGGACTGTAGTTGTCCCCCTGCCTATAGGCTTATCACAGTGACTAAATAACATAGTAGAGAAGCCCATAGCAGCCCTGGAGTAGCACACTTCTTTAAAATACATTTTGCATTTGGTCATAATTAGCAGTATTAGTGTCAGAACTGGAATGTTTGGCGACTCACTGTGCCTGCCTCCAGGAATGCCCAGCCTAGTAGGACAGGCCAACTGAATAAAGTGCCACATGAGTTAAGTGTTCATCAAGAGAAGCACAAATGTGCTAGAAAACATAGAACCATGGACTTAATGTGGTCAAGACTGTGCAGAAGGTAGGCAGGGGAACAGAGCCCTAAGAAAAAATTAACTAGGATAGGGGACCCCAGAGGTGTGGGGTGGGGAGGAGTACTGCATAGTCTTCACCCTTCGTCTAGGTAACTGACATAAGACAGAGGTAAGGTAGCAAAGAGACCAGAGGACAGGAAATAGAGAGGGCCTGCTAACTCACATTTAGAATGTCATTGTGGTGGGTTTGCACACTTACTTGTGAAATGTAAACAATTCCAGTATGTCTGAGAGTGGTGAAAGCAAGGGGGGTGAAATAATATGAAATTGAAACTGAAGCAACATTGGCCTATCATGCCTGGTGTACTTACTATAGGTGTTTATATATTGAAGGGCTGTGGAAAGCAGGGTCTAACAAAGGGTAGGCCTCTCAAAATACTCCTCTGACCATGATGTGGTGATGGGTCTAGAGGACTCAAGGTAAGACTGGACTCAAGGATTCTAGGAGGCTGTCACATCACTAAGGTGTGACAGGGGCTGTGTCTGGTGGAGGTGAAGAGACAGTCAACATGAAGCTTCAAGGTAGAATCACTAGGATGTGGTGACCAGTTAAAATGCAGGTTGTTGAGAGTGAGGGAGGTGATTGCCATGTTAATCAGGCTCCGGCAGCCATCTGGGCCCTTCTCCTGGGATGAGGACAGTTGAGGCTACAGGCTAGAGAAATCAGTTGTTCAGTTTTAGCATGGGCATATGTAACGTGAAATGGGGACGTTGACCAGAAATTTGAACATACTGATTTGCAGCTAAAGAAAATAGGTTGGGGATCATCAAGGAATGAATTCCAATTGATGCCAGTGTTTTAGCCTGCTGTTCTTTGTGGCAGATATCACTAAGCTACTGAACATTTCTGAACCTCAAACCGTGACTGTTCTTGATCTATTCCCAGCTTATTTGGACATCAATGTGAGTGTGGATTAGGTGCCTCTCAAAAGATGTGACAACTAGATAAAAACCAGAGTAGCACAGGTGACCTCTGATTTGACCTCTTTTCCCCTCTAAATTCAGTGTTGTTTTGAGGGTTAAATAGATGTAAATTTTGGTTGGGCCTGCAACTTGGCCAAAATGTGTTCTATTAGCTCTCCTCCACTGTGCCATTGCTGAGTGCCAGCACCAAAATAAGCTGCTTCTTTGTAAGACTCACATTTAATCATCACTACCACCTGCTTGTCCCAGTTTTCAAAGAGCAGCCCGAACTTGGAAAATTTCAGTGGCTTGTTCAAAGTAGTAGAACTGAAAGTGGATGAACCCAAGCTCCAACCCAGGTCTGACTCCCAACACCATGTCCTTCCTGAGCTGATTTAGCACTTCTAAGACTGCTGAGTATGGAGACAGCAAGAAGAAAATGGTGCTTAACCTGAGGTTGTGGGACAGAATCTGGCTTTGTCATAATTTGTGCAAGTGTGTATCATTTAGGCACACTTAACTTTTCTCTGCATTTAGATTATATCACTTTCAAGTATTTTGTGAAATTATTGTTGTCTTGATGTCTAGATTTTTTTTTTCTTTTAACACTCAGCTTGATCAGAACTGTAGTGAATTGGTATCTACCTTTTTTGAAAACAAGCTTAAGGCAGCTTACAACGATGAGACAGTATCAATGGAAGAACTCTGAATTTAGATATATATAGGTGGGATGCAGGAGGCTCGGGTTGAGGGCATTACATGAAAAGCATGCCATTGACATTTGCTGGAGGTAATAAATGGGTTGGCTAAGCTGGGACAGAAGCAGCACAATCTTTCCAGTTTTCTGAGAACTGAGATAAATTCTATTGGAACTCCAGTGCCTTTACAATTAAATGTGAGTCTTATAAAGAAGCAGCTCATTTTGGTGCTGGCACTCAGCAATGGCACAGTGGAGGAGAGCTAATAGAACATATTTTGGCCCACTCCAGTTTTTTAAGGCTGTTTGGTAGTGTCAGTCTGGATTACCAATGCCATCATCCCAAATGAATATCAAGGAAAGCAGTTGTTAGAGAGGTGTGGTTACTTACCTCTACTAACCTCTCTGCTTAATCTGAAAATACGCAGTCACCAAAGAAGTGGGTACTTTAGGCATTTAGTTGGGTGAGTCTTATTATCAGCAGGTTTGAAGTAATGATGAAGTGTAGATCAAAGCTTCTCATAATTGGGCTGGTAAAGTGCAGTCATCTGCCAGCACACTGCTAGGATGTGACTGCTGTGATTTTTCAAAGTTGAAGACTCAAATACTTGTCCCTAGTAGAGGACTGTCCTATTTCCCACAAAGGTGGATTGAGGAGAAACTGAAGGCAGTGCCTAGATTTACCTCAGAGCCGGGGTGGTTTTCCAGGATCCCGTTAATATTGAGTGATGAGGCATTTGACTTATTCTTTCTTTCTGTGACATTTCTGGAGCTTTGGAGAGCCTGTTGGTTAAATGCAGATCCATCTGTTCTATCAGGCAGCAACATGGGCTTGGGTAGTGTTATTCTCTGTGTTGGAGTGGGGAAGTGACTGGAGATTCAAGGTGTGCATGTGATTACCAGTACCACTGAAGGAAATATGTTGAAAACAATGGATGTGCTTTGGTATATGAATGAGGTGGTGCCTTTAAATTATTCAGATGAACTAACACATTCATTATAAAGGATGACCTAGAGATTAAAAAACAGAAAAGGGTGGAGAGTTCCTCTTTTTTTAGGTTTCTAAAACTTGAGAGTCAAGAGATAGGGTTTTAATCTAGAGGGTTTTAAACATGGTACTGGCCTAAGCTAATCACTTCTCTAGGATTAGCAGTCCTTATTTATAAAGCAAGACTAAACGATTTAGTCTAAACTCAGAAAATTAATTTTAACAAAGAAAACCATGTCTCAAAATTTGCTAGACTTATATTTTGGGGTGGGGGTGAGGGAAGAAAACAACTTTTTTTAAAGATTTATGTATTCATACAGAACTGCGGTACAGGCCAGAGGTGTGGGGTGGTTAGAGGCTTCACCAGAGACAGAGGGGGGAGCAGAACAGGCAGATCGACGAAGTACACTGCTGA
>NW_004567124.1:35917089-35931302 GCF_000260355.1 Condylura cristata | reverse complement strand
GGCTTATCTCACTAAGCATGATCTTTTCCAGCTCCATCCAAGTTGCTGCAAAAGACATGTGTTTCTCTTTTTTGGTTGCTGAGTAATATTCCATAATGGAACAACTTTTAATAATGTTTTAGAGGATGTCATGAAAGTATTGTCATGACCTTTTAAAACTTTCCAAATTAATGGTTCACTGTGTAGAGAATTGAAAATATTCTCTTGGGATGTCATCATTTGGTATAAGTCACTGGTCACTCAGTCCCACCTTTGTCCTTATTTCTGTTAAGGATCTTAGTCTTATATTTTGTTAGAAAACTTCACTTCAGGGTTATCAATATGGGAGTTATGTGGTCCAGTTAGATATAATGCTGGCAAGATCTCAAATTGATATGACTGCAAAAAGGGTACCAGGTGAAAGCCAGGAGCTGGCAGGGTCGTTGCTGGAGCCCCTGTTTTTCTTGTTAAGACTATGCCAATTCCTAGTGGTAAGCTTTTTGTCCACATATCCAGAATTGCTCATGGTTTGAAATGAATTTCCATATCATTAATTCACCTCTATCTTCTGTCTAGAAAATGTAGATAAGGCCTGTTTTATAGTGGTTTATTAGGTTCCTGGGCACCATAAGAAACTTAGTGGCTGAAACCATTGACAATCTGTCACAGGTCAGGGAGCCAGAAGTCTAAAATCAAGGTGTAAACAGGACAGCACTCTTTTGAGACCCCAGGAGTGAATCTGTTCTTGGTCCCTTCATCTACTGGTTGCTGTCAACATCGCATCTGATTGTAGTTTATCTCTGTGTGTGTATGCTGTAGGGAGATTTTTCATATTATCTAGGACCAACTTAGACATTCCCAATGATCTCATCTCAGGATCTTCAACTTTTATATCTGCAAAGACCCTTTTCCAGATTAGGTAACATTTCTAGTTCTAGGGCATTCACTTAAATAGCTGCCTTCTTATTCGCATTGTGTTGACTTACTAGTTTCTAAACAGCCATTTGATATTTTTTTTTATGAGGAAAAATGTTGCAAAGATTTTGAATAGTTTTAAAGCTTTCAAGGGAAAGTTGACAACTTAAGCACTAAAATGCATTTAATTAGGATTGCAAGTGGTTAGCAATAACATTTTTATTTTGCAGGCTGTATAAAAATGCTTTTTAATTAGGTTTTAAAAATCTGTTTTATGACTGACTTTAATTCTTGCTGTTCATTTTTTGCAGGTCTTTTAGATAACCCTGAACTTCGAGTGGTCCTTGTTTTTGGCTATAATTGCTGTAGGGTAGGAGCCAGCAATTACATGCAGCGAGTAGTCAGCACATTCAGTAACATGAATATCATCTTGGCTGGGGGCCAGGTGGACAACTTGGTGTCGCTGACTTCTGAAAAGTATGTCAAATGTACTTCAGACTTCTGTGCATGATAGAAAATGTTCTTAAGTTTTTACTTTGGGTCTTTCTTAAAGAATTGCTAAGCTGACAGTTCACCTACTTTTTTTTTTTTTTTTTAAAGATTTATTTATACATACAGAACTGGGGTACAGGCCAGAGGTGTGGTGGGTGAGAGGACTCACCAGAGACAGTGGGGAGCAGAACAGGCCAACTGACAGAGTACACTGCTGAGGGGAGCAGTGGGCAGGTCAGGAGAGGTCTGCCGCACCATGTGGGTCAGCTCCCTGGTTGGAAATCAAACTCACGCTGCAGTGGCTTCAGAGAGTTTCATAATGTGGTGCTTTAACCCAATGCACCACCAAGGAGAGCCCTCACTTAATTTTTTAATAGCTACAGGCTAAGAGGCTTACTCAATATAATCTACTTGAATTTGAATAGTGCAATTCATATAAGAAGTTATTCTTAGTTGGATGCACACTCTTAAAACCTCAATATTATCTGCTATTGTCTACATTATCTACACAGCTCCCTTGACAGCTCCGTACTCTTTGTAACGTTAATGTCACTTCCCCTCTAACTCTCTCTCCTCTAAAGGAAATGTATGGTTAAACAGTGAATCTTTGTGGTTAAAGAATCTCAGAACCTCTAATATGCTCATGGAGTTGGAAATCTGAAGAAGGAATACTATTACTATCAGTGGTAGTTCAAAATTCATTTATCCGCAGAACCTTTTTTCTTTGAAGTACCTTGCAGGCATACTGGAATTACTTGGCACACATTTTGAACAATTCTGTACTAGATCTTCTGAAAGGCCTTTTAAAGCTCAGAAATTGCAAGTTTTTGACTTGCTACTAATGCTTATGCATTCATTAATATAAATAATCCTTTCTACTCCCTTTCAATTTTGATTGAAAATACAGTATTCTGAGTTTAAGCTAATTAGTAGGTATAAATGTCATTTGCTATAAATTGCCAATGGCATAAACATAGATTATCAGAAGCAGGAATATGAGAAGCCCCTGTGTCCTCGTTCCTCTACTCCCCAGATTCTTCCTACAAACACTTAATCTTTGTTTCTTACTATATTTGCTTAGTGTTTGGATCTAGCAAGTAGTGTCTGCCAAACCATTGTTAAATCATCTAAGTTTTGATCTCCTGCCAGGTAGATCCAGGGATCCTTATTAAAATCAAGATCCCTGGACTACCAGTGGGGGGAAAAAAAGCCAAGTGTATTTAACTTAAAGCAACAGAACATCAAACATTGGATTTCATGCATATGTATACCAGCTCTTGCTAGTTAATTTATGTTATTTCTCCTCTTTGCTTTAAATTATATACTAATAGCACGGTAGTGCTTTAATATATATTTACTTCTGAAATGTCAATGTGTTTTTCAGACAAAACGTCTGAGATGGTAGCCTATTAGTATATCATTTAGTTTTTATTATGATAAAGTACACCCCCAATCATTATTTCTTAGAGGACTCATTCATCTTTATATGTCATTGGGTAAGAGAAGCCAGTAAGTAAATAAGTGTTCCATTGTAATCAAACTCCCCTCCCCCCAAAAATAAAATCTTTGAGGCAAGAGATTGATGTACTACAGTTGTACACCAAAGAGGAAACAAAAGAACAACAGAGTACTTCAGAAGATGGACCCTGACCCTCGGGAACTGGTTTTGCAACTAACTAGTCTTATTATCTTAGTCACTTCCACTTCTTAAATTTTGATACGCCAGTATAATCTTAGATTATTATTTAAATGTAAGTTACTTTTTTGTCCCTCCTTCATCACCCTCACCCCCACCATGGGTGTTCACTGAGTTAGCTTTATAAATTTATTGACACTTTATATATTTATATTTTTTTAGTGAGGATAAAATATTTTAAAATAAAAGCAGGCCAGTAGAAATGAAAACATGTTTTTACCTCCACATAAATTGAATTCTAGGATCAAAGGATTAAATAAGACATAGAGCAATATAATTACATTTACTTTTAGAGCAAACAACATAAAGCTAAACATCTGGAGTTATAGGTTCTTAATAAATCTATCCACTGTGATTGAATTTTAGTATTTACCTTTTAAAGAATTTGACAGCTGGAGTAGGGGGTGAGATACAATGATGATAGACTGAAAAGTTTGGTACCAGACTATACCAAAAGTTTCATTTAGTGGAGCCTGTCATGTGTGTGAATAAAGTAAGGGAATGATAACGGTAATGATACTCTAATGTTTAGAAAACCCATGCTGGATTTTAACAAATCATTGTTGAGATGCATTTGCTGCTTTGTATTTGTGACTGAACAGGTAATTTCTTACTTCTCCATAGATCTGCCTTCTAAGTTGTTTTAAAGGTACTAGTTTTCAGTAATTGAACTTTAATCTTTGTTCCAGTCTTGTTGGGGAGGGTGAGCCTCAGACTAGCTGCATGCTGCTAAGGCAAGCAACTCCCCACCAGTGAGTCCGAGAATTTCTCTCTTCTTTTACCATGAGAAATATACTGCCTTCTTTCTAGTTTCTAACTGAATTTTACAGGAACCCTCTGGATATTGATGCCACTGGTGTGGTTGGACTGTCATTTAGTGGGCACCGAATCCAGAGTGCCACTGTGCTTCTCAATGAGGACGTCAATGATGAGAAGACTGCCGAGGCCGCCATACAGCGTCTGAAATCAGCCAACATTCCAGAACAGAACACCATCGGCTTCATGTTCGCATGTGTTGGTAGGGGCTTTCAGTATTTCAGAGCCAAAAGGAATGTGGAGGCTGATGCGTTTAGGAAGTTTTTTCCTAGTGTTCCTTTATTTGGCTTCTTTGGAAATGGAGAAATTGGATGTGATCGAATAGTCACTGGGAACTTTACACTGAAGAAGGGTAATGAGGTGAAGGATGATGATCTGTTTCATAGCTATACCACAATAATGGCACTCATTCATCTTGGGTCACCTAAATAAAGCCACCTGTAAAGGGGATTTCGTATATGTAATTTTGGAGGCTCTGCCTTTTCTAGGAAATGGAAACTTGGGATATATGTATTTCAGACAACAGTACCTTTTTATGTATGTTTTGTAGCTTTGACTCTCTAAAGATTTATGTTGAAATTGTTTTTTAATATATTAGATGAAGGACAATTTTGTACATAAGGTAATACAGACCCAGAGTTGAGAACTTTTTGTATCAGATACAAACATCCTGATTATGTCTATTGTACCATAAGTAGCTGCTATGTTACAAGACTTTCAGTAGTCCTCTCCACGGAGACTGGAGGAGGGTTCATCTGTAGGGTGGAGACTGAAGACATTCATTCCATGACTACCTCTGAATTGTTAGATGATCTTATAGCAGAATCATGTAGATGTTTTTCTCCCTTAGTAAAGGAGAAAAATATGCAATGGCATCATTCTCTACAATTTTTTAGAAACTAACATGTATTGACTTTTTACTAATTTGGTAAAAATTAAAGGACTATTTTTGTTTTAGTACTCTAAAGTTGCTTAGTCAAATAAATTGCCTAATCGGTATTTTAGTACTTTACAAGGAAAGAAAATTTCTTTTTCCCTCAATAAAGAAATTGTTAAAAGGAAATTTTTTTCTCCACCTAGTTCTATATGGTGAATTGGCAGACCAGACAACTATGTCACCTTATTTTGGTTTGGCTATTAATAAAATATACGTCAGAAACTCAATTCAGATAATGTTTTGTATTTCATTGCTTTTGGTGAGTGAATAAAGAAAATAAAGCAATTATTCAGAAACCAGGCTAGTAGGTATCAATTACTACATTCTGGCTATTCTCAGTAAAATGATTTTTATGTTTGGGTTTCAATTATACAGAATTTAAATGAGATTAGTGCAGAGTACTAACATCTTGGCTTTTCATATAATGAGAGAACTTTAGATATTTATCCAGGAATATGCTTTCTAAAACAAACATTGCATTCTCAGTCTCCCTTGCAAATCACTTTTGCCAGTGAAATGTAAAGGGAAATATGTAGTGATCAAACGCTGTGATTGGTTTTTGCTCTTTCTTGAAAACTTACTATAAATAGGCTATGAAGCCCACTTGAACTCTACGTTAGAGACAACACTATCGTGGAAGGAGAACGAGAGGAGGCTGAGTCTCTCTACTCTTGGTGATGTGCTGCCCTAACTAGCCTAAACAGCTTTACCTCCACAGGAGCTTACTAGACAGAACAGAAATGTGGATTTCTGTCTTGCCTAAGCCATGTCCCCCTCCACCCTCACCCCTTCTTACAGTTCAGATAACCATATGCTACCTAATACAATGTAACTAATAAATGGTATTTTTTGTAATGGTCAGTGCTTCCAAGAATTCACTAGCAGACTTGTAAGTATGACATTCTGTTTTTATATTTTTATGACTTTACTATTTACCTCAAAAAATTTTCTCTTGCTATTTAATATTACAAAATCTTTTTTATGGTTATTCTGTATCTTAGTTTCCCAAAAAGTTCAATCAAAAGTTTGCATAGAACTTTTAATCTATAAACATTTAGATCTTCTATTAATTTTTCTGTTAGTCAAGTAAACTAATATCTCAAAATTTGGATTCTTGGATATGCTTACATAGCATAGGAGGGATATTTCATAAACTTCCTTTGTCCCTGATGTTATCAGAGTTGTTTGACTAGTAAAGGGATTTTGAAATTGAAAATAGTAGCAAAACAAGCCTGAAGTTCAAAGGATTATTTTTTTTTTTTTTTCAAGTTAAGGCCATTTTACCAAAGGAGTTAGCTAGTAGCCATTCCACAAAATACTGGAGAGTGACATAGGGTTTCTCAGAGGTCAGGCTTCACAGTTATGAACAGTATATTTAGCCTTAGCTTGTAATCTTGGTATAGAATATAAAGGGGAGAAGAGGCTGAGTAAAGAAAATCTTGGGACTAAAACCAGTAGTAGATACATTGTACACAGTTACATAATCTACATTCACCTATACTGATAAAGGGAATCCAGTACTCTACTGTACAGATCTCTCAACTTTGCTTAAACCCAGATCACTGGCAAATATGCTAGCTTCTTAACCTAGTAAAGGAAGCCATGTAGCAAGTTTTACTATATGTAAATACAAATTTAACACAAGTGAACACCAAAAAATGTAAGTCCAATATCCAAATCCACAAAAACTTAGAAGGAAAAAACCTGCTCTTACAAACAGTGTGGACACACAGTGTAACCTAGATTGACTTTACCATACATTTTCATAAAGACGCCAAATCCTTTTGATTGAACATTGTGAGATTAGATAACTGGTTTGATTTTCATTTGTAGAAAATGGGTATGAATCTGCGAGTCCTAAAATAATAAAGCTATATATTAGTAATAACATCCTTGTTAAATGAAGGAAATTAACATTTATACGCTAAAGGATATATTACCAGAAAGTTATTTTAATATTGGAGCAATAGAATAGATACTTGTGTAACATACTATTTGTGTTTTAGACATTTCATTTCTACCCTGTACCACAATTAATTTATAAGAATGTTACCATAAAGGAGAAAACATTAGCAGAAGCAATGCACTTCATTTAATTGTGGATATAAGAACAGGTGGAGCATTTTCATTTTACAAATAGTTCGTGTAAGTTATTCTCCAGTAACTATCACAACCAGCAAGATAATGTTCATAATTACAAGGAATTGGAGGAAAACATAACTCAGTGATTTTAAATGTAAATGGCCAGATTGAGACATTTGAGACCAAATGTGACTACCCAAAATTCAGTTACCATACAGATAACCTAAAATTTCTACATCTTGCCATGACACCAGAATTGCAGATAGGAATAAAACGTAGTTGACCTGAATGATGACAGCAAAATGGTAGGCGAAGATGCACCAATCTCTTGTCTCCCATAGAAACATTAGAAGAAAAAGGCAGGGACTTCTCTGGTGATCTGTGGGCTAAGTTTCAGTGCTGTCACCACTGTGGCCTGAGTTTAGGCCAGGAAGCTAACCCATTATGAGCAGCAGACCTTTCCTGTCATGTCCACTGCTCCCCTTAAGCCATGTATTTCAGTAAAATCTGTTCCTCTCTCCATTGTGTTTCTGGTGAATCCTCTTACCTACCCCCCGCATCTCTGGCCTACACCCCAGTTATATGTAAAAAAAAAAAAATTTAAGGCAATTAATTGCCTAGACCAACTTTGTTCAAACACGAGATAACAAAGTTTATAGTGTCCAAGACAGTGCTCAGTAATAAAAATTTTAAAATGGTGGGAAAGCTTTTGAACCTTTTAACTTACCTTGTCCCACATCTCTCCAGCACAGTGTAAAGTACTGACTACTCTTAAAGAGCAATAGTCTCAATTCCCTCAAACCAGAAGAATCTGAATAGGATTTAATTGCAAGTTACTGTATCTTTTCTGATGTCCAACTCATAGTTAAAGGATTTGGCTTTGCATAACTTGAGAATCAAGCAGGAAATGTGGCAGACACTGCTTATAAAAGTAGTAAAGTGACTACAGACTGAAATTCCTGGGACAAAAGAATACATGGCTAGCCACAGAAGACCCAGAGAAAAAAGAGTTTATATCTCTTGGATTTGGACACTTAAAATAGCTATTTACTACAGAGGGATTTAGAATGTCACATTTCATGTCCAGGCAAAAATGTATGCTCAGAAAAGAAGAAATACCTTAAGCTTTTACTTAAGCTAGAAGTCTGTTGAGTCTGAAACCTAGACTCAACAAGCCTCGTACTGGAGGGATGTCCCAGCAATAAGCTAATATGAACCTGGTGAGGAGGAGGTGTGTAGCCAGAACTAATCATAATAGTGAAATACTCAAAAGAATAAATAGAAACTGACTATGAGCAAGTCACACATTGAATATAATACACACTAAGGTATGCTCAAATAATGCAAGTCAGGGAAATGAGCACAAATATTTACAGTAATTATTTTAAAAAAAACATTTTGAAACAAAAAGTGCAGTAAAGGAGTTTAATGGCATATTTGAGCAGGAAAAAGCACAATTTGAAAACAGCACAATTGAAGTTACACTATCTGCAACTTCAGGGGCAGAAAAGTAAACAGATTTGTTAGACACCATCAAAAGCAGAACAAGGAATGCATGTGGTGTGCCAGAAGCAAAAATGAAAACTTAATAGAGATGATGTTAAAATAATGGCCAACAGCTTAGAATCAAGACATGAAAGTACATATCAAGATAATGTTAAACAGGATACACTCAAAAGGGATGTTCATAAAGATACACAATCAATGTGGTAAAAAAGGAACTCTCCTACACTGCTAGTGGGAATGCAAACTAGTAACAACCATTATGGACAGCTGTTTGGAGGTTTCTCAAACTGCTAAAATGGAGCTTCCATATGACCCAGCAATCCCACTCCTATCTACCCAAAGGACACAAGAACATTGATTCAAAAGGACACCTGCACCCTCATGTTTATTGCTGCTCTATTTACAATAGAGAAGACAAAATCAACCCTAATGCCCAAAAGTAGATGACTGGATTAAAAAGATGTGGTACACGGGGGGGAAATAATAATGAACGACTATATACCAGAGACATTTTATGGGGGTGGAGTGGGGAATGTGATAAAAAAATGGGGGGGGGGGTTGGGTAGGAAATGCACAGGACTATATTGATGGCACACAGGTAAAATGGTGATGGGAAGTCCACAGGGATTACAACTGAGGTGGCAAAAGGCACAACATGATGTAAAAACAAACAAATTTTTTTAAAAGTGTACATATGGGCCCTCCCTGGTGGCACAGCGGGTTAAAGCACAGCACTAAGAAGCTAAAGCCAGTTCCTCATGAGTTCAATCCCTGCTCCGGTGGTGGTCCACATGGCGTGGCAGACCTCTCCTGGCCCGCCCGCTGCTTCCCTCAGCAGTGTACCTCGATCTGCCTGTTCTGCTCCCCATTCTGTCTCTGGTGAATCCTCTCACCATCCCCGTGCCTCTGGTTCTGTATGCACAAATAAATAAATCTTAAAAAAAAAAAAGTACATATGCACAATGGACTATTATTCAGCAATCAAAAAAGGTAAACTCATGCCTTTTGCAGCAACACGGATGGAGCTGAAAGGGATCATGCTTAGTGAAATAAGCCAGAAAGAAAAATACCAGATGGTTTCACTCATTAGCATGAAGTGTAAGGGTTCCGGGGGGTGGGGGGAGGCAATTGTAATAAAAAGATGAAAAACAATGAACAACTATATACCAGAGACATTTTATGAAGGTGGAGAGGGAAATAGGATAAAAAATGGAGTGGAAACGTTGCATGGGGCTATGGTGATGGCACATGGGTGGTGAACTAGTGTTGGGAAGGTCATAGGGATTACAACCGAGAAGGAAAAATGCACAAAATGAAGAATGAATAAATAAAAATCTAAAAGAGCATTTGATGAATATTCTTTGGTAATGTTGCAGGATTTCCTCATAGATGAATCATGGGGGAAAAATACACAAACTATCCAAAGAGAAACTTCAAAACAGCAACAATGAAAAGGCACATCATATCAAAGATCAGATTTCTCATAAGAAACTTGAGACCAGTGGCAATGGTATGATATATTCAAAGTGTTCTTCAAAAACTAAAGGGCGAAATGAAAAAATTACCAGAAAAATAAAATTTGATTTTTATACACTGGACCTGTTAGGGGGAAGGATGTCCTGAAAGAACTCTACAGGTACAGGTTTTGTGAACTTCACCCCCATTCCAGACACCAAAACTACGAATCCCAGCAATACCAGAGGGAGGAGTGCTGGGATATGGGGCAGGATTAAGCAGCCATTTTGGGGTTTTGGGAATCTAAAACTGGAGATGTTGGACTGAACCCAAAGACAGGCAACCCTGTTCACATTGGTTTGCCCTGTAACAGATCTGCTCTACAGGTAATGCTAACTGGCTTTCCTCAGTTTGGAATTATTTAAGAATAAAAAAATTTAGTAAAGGTATATACATGGGCAGTTAAAGATGCTAGTATTATGACTTTGATGATTAACTACAAATGTATAAAAGTACATTTGTCTAAGTTTTCATACATATGACTGCTTAAAGATGTAATTTTTGTGATCAATAACTAAAAGGGGGTAAGAAGAGAATTATAGAAGAGCAAAGTTTTCATATGCTTTTGAAATTTAGGAAGTATGAATTAAAATTAGTGGTACTACTCTAGGATGTTAAATGCAACCCTCATGGTAACCACAAAGAAGGACCTATTCAAAAGAAAGTGGACAGAGAAATAAAATGCTTAATTACAAAAGGTCAAGTAAACACAAAGATGATACACAGAAAATGAGGAAAACAAAGAATAAGGCATTTAAAAAAACAGAATAATGACATTTAATTGTTGACACACACCTGAAACAAAGTTATTTCAATGTCACACTAAAAAAATTTTTTTTTAATGAATTAACTACCAATCAAAAGACAAAGACTGGTGAAATGGACCTTAAAATATGATCTAGGGCTCTCCCTGGTGATGCAATGGGTTAAAGTGCAGCACTATGAAGCTATCCAACAGCCACTACAGCACGTAGCATGAGTTCTATCCCTGGCCAGTGG
Source organism: Condylura cristata (assembly GCF_000260355.1). Taxonomy (NCBI): domain Eukaryota; kingdom Metazoa; phylum Chordata; class Mammalia; order Eulipotyphla; family Talpidae; genus Condylura; species Condylura cristata. The sequence goes on along the minus strand of NW_004567124.1, from coordinate 35,920,365 downwards.
GGTGTCCCATGTGGCACAGCAGACCTCAAATGACCTGCCCACTGCTTCCCTTAGCAGTGTATTTCAGTCAATCTGCCTATTCTGCTCCCCAATCTGTCTCTGGTGAATACACTTACCCTGCACCTCTGGCCTGTACCCCAGTTCTGTATGCATAAATAAATATTTTTATATAAAATATCTAAATACATGCTCTCTACAAGGGACTGACTTTTGATACGAAGACATAAGCTTGAAATTAAGAAAATGGAAAAAGATTGATGCAAATAGTAACCAAAACACAAAAGAGATGGCCATATAGTTATCAGACAAAATAGACTTCCAGAAGATTACCAGAGACAAAGTCTACATTAATGAAAAGACTTATCAAACATGTAAGAAACATTTACATATTTAAATAATGTGCCCTTGAAGTAAAATAACAAAGCAAAACCTATGGGATGACAAAAGTAGTGTTAATGGGAATTTATAGTTGATAAAAACACTTAACTAAAAAAAAAAAACCTCAAGTTTACAATTTAAGAAACTAGAAAAAGAATGACCTAAACCCAAACCTTATAGAAGGAAAATTATCAGTGAGCTATCAAATTTGAGAACAGAAAAACAAAAAAGGAAATTCAAACCCTCTGAAAAGATTGACAAAATGAACAACTTTTGATTAAATCAAGAAAAAAAGATTCAATATAGTAAAGGCTGAATAAAGTTGGGGTGGGGAACAGGTACTACTAACAATTCTACAGAAATAAAATAAACCTATAAACTAGAAAGGAGTCTGATTCAGTAGTCAAAAACTTTCCAACAAAGAGAAACCTTGCTAATGAATTCACTGGTCAATTCTGCCAGATTATTTTTTAAGATTTATTTATTTATGCATACAGAATTGAGTTACAGGCCAGAGATGCGGAGGGTGAGAGGATTCACCAGAGACAGAGTGGGGAGCAGAACAGGCAGATCGACAAAGCACACTGCTGAGGGGAGCAGCGGGCGGGTCAGGAGAGGTCTGCCACGCCATGTGGTCACCTCTGGGGCAGGCGGGGACTGAACTCATGCGGAAGTGGCTTAAACTTCTTAGTGCAGTGCTTTAACCCGCTCTGCCACCAGGGAGGGCCACTCTGCCAGATTTTTTTTTTTTTTTAAGATTTATTTGTACATACAGAACTGCGGTACAGGCCAGAGGCTCAGGGGTGGTGAGAGGCTTCACCAGAGACAGAGTGGGGGAGCAGAACAGGCAGATCGAGGAAGTACACTGCTGAGGGGAGCAGTGGGCGGGTCAGGAAAGGTCTGCCACGCCATGTGGTCACCTCCAGGGCAGGCGGGGATCGAACTCATGCAGAAATGGCTTTAGCTTCTCAGTGCAGTGCTTTAACCCGCTGCACCACCAGGGAGGGCCCACTCTGCCAGATTTTTAAAGAAGAAATAATACCCTTTCTCAAATCCCCAACAAATCCAAATGGAGGTAACACTTTCTAACATATTCTATAAAATCAAAATCAGACCATGACAATGAGTCCCAGGGCAAGGTGGGGTTAATTAGGTAGCTTCAGAGACAGTGCAGGCAGGGACTTCAGAAGAGTTAGAGGGTTTTGAGATAAGGACAGTAAATTCTAAAAAATGCTAAACAAAACATACTCCAGAGATGAGGTCAGAAAATCTAGAAGGACTACACTAAGACAGTAAAACTTGAGAGAATAAGATGTTGGACATCGGAGATAAATGCTAAGATAAGAGCTGGGACTAGGAGAAAAGAGCCCATCACAAAATAGAATGATGAGATTTTAGTATAAAGTAATAAAGTTTACCCCCATACACAGGCCAACAATGGCTCCCGTGTCCCTCCCAAGTACGGCTGACCTGGAGTCCTTACTTTTTTCCTTTAAATAAACTACTTTCTTAAACAAAGCTTGTTTCTCTCTGCTTACTTACCTTAAGTGTCTGCAAAATTCCCATTTACAGCTTAAGGGGACAAAGAGTAAATTAACTGCACCCTGGTGTTAACAACAAGAAAAGAAAGCTACAAGCATTTTTTGAAGCAAATATCCTAAAGGCAAAATGTTTTCCTTTAGGATAGCAAACTGAATTCAATATGCAATGAAAGCTGTCTACACTATGACCAAGTACATTTATTCTTGCAGTACAAGAATGGTTCATCATTTCCTATGTTAGCAGAATGAAGATGGGGGAAACCTAAACACATTCACCTATGCAGAAAAAGAATTTGACAAGAATCCAACAGTTTTAAAAATAATAACCAATAACCCAGGAGGAAACACAGTAAAGACAATCTAACAACAAGCCTCATACTCAATGAAGAAAGAATATAAGCTGTTCCTCTAAGGTCAACAACAAAACAAGGATGACAATGAGAGCATTTTTAAATTCAGCATAGTAAAAATCCTAGGCATAACAAAGAAAGAAGTTAAAATTATCTCTGTTAATAGAGTACATGATCTGGGCCCTCCCTGATGGTGCAATGAGTTAAAGCACATCACTATGAAACTATCCGAAGTCACTGCAGCATGAGTTCGATTCCCCACCAGGAGGGTGGTTTTGACATTCTAGGATCTTCTTGTGGTCTTCATCCAGTTTTAGCATAACGGTAACAAGGAGCTGGGACAAATGGCCGTGTGAATGAGTATGCCAGTTTTAGCATAACGGTAACAAGGAGCTGGGACAAATGGCCGTGTGAATGAGTATGCCATTCATTCAAGTATCTCTCTTCCTGCAAACCTGGGCTACTTTGCCATATTGTGTCCTCACAAAACCTGAACTCAGTATGCTTCTAGATGGGCATGGATTGGACACTCGTTCTGTCTTAGCTCTCTGGAAAGAGATGATATTCCTGAAAATTGAGGATGCCTTTTATGGTTCTTGCTGCTTGCACATCAGGGATGGCCACAAAAGGGCAATTCAGCAAAGCTGAATAAAAGAAGAAACTGTGGCAGAGGGGGGAACATGAAAACTTCATATTACCGATTGTTCAGTAAACAAAACTTTTCTTTAAAAAGATTTTATGAGCATTCATTTTGTAAGGGCAACCACATATTAGGTAGCAAGACAAAGATCAACAAATACATGAACACTGAAACTATACCAAGTATCTTATTTGAACATAAAAACATAAAACTGAGCCCTACAAAGGGAACCTGCCTGAGGCAGCAGCTGCAGGCTGCTCAGCAGCCTTTTCTCCCAGCCCTGCTTCAACCCTGGAGATAAACTGAGACAATTCAGCTAGGGAGGGGAAACCAAATCCTGGGAAAAGGCTGCAGCTCAGAACCAGAG
>NW_004567124.1:35902497-35911609 GCF_000260355.1 Condylura cristata | reverse complement strand
AAAAAAAATGTGCAAAATGATGTAAAAATAAACTTTGTAATAAAAAAAAACATAAAACTAAAAACTAACTATGAAAAGAAAGTAAGGGGCTCACTTATATATGGAATATAGAGAAACCAAACAAAAGGTCAAGAAAGGTAAAAAAGCATACAGAAGGGAGGGGGTTTAAGAAAGGGCAAAAATATGGGAGGAACCTCTCTGGGGGCCTAGGGATTAAGTCTCAGTGCTATCACCACTACAGCCTGAGTTTGATCCCCAGCTAGGAAACTAACCCATATAAGGTGCAGCAGACCTCTCCTGTCTTACCCACTGCTCCCCTCAGCAATCTATTTCAGTAGATCTGGCTTGTTCTGCTCCCCAATTTGTCTCTGATGAATCTTCTTACACCTTTGGCCTACACCCCAGTTCTTCTACATAAAAAAAAAAAAAAAACGGGAAGGGAGAACATAAGGGAATATGGTAATGATTCATGAGTGAAAAGGTGACAGAAAAATTATGGGGACTATGACAATGAAAAAAATTAGTAATTCAAAAAATATATGGTCTAGAAGTAGCTGCCTTCATCTATCAATGCTTTTCTTTTTTTCATCTTTTCTATTAGTGAGAAAAGTTGCCTGATTAACACATTAGCTTGTTGGAAAAAATTACATTTGAAGCATTTCAACTTCTAAATACTGACATCGTTCCCCTATTTACCGGTTGTATATGAGTTAATATTTATCATAGAAACACATGCGTCGCAGCAGAACAGACTATGTGTCATGGTATCACAACTTAAGTCTTATTCAAGAGGAAATACCTTACCGTGTTTCATTTTGTCTTTTAGAAAGAAGCAATGATTTGGTTCAATTAGATATTTCTTCAAGGTCCTCCATGACCTAAGGAAAATAAGAATTGAGATGTGTTTTCCTCCATCTCAATTTTGATTTATATACACACATATGTACACATCTTTCTTATCAAATTATATAAATGTGCCCCTTATCTTTATGATATGCAGGGTTGAGGTGAACTTGCTAGAATATCCAGACAAGCTAGATGCTTCCCTACTTAGGGGAGAAGTTTGTTAATCAGAACCCTGCCAGGTGTCACAGAAGTGAGCACCTTTTCTACTCCCCTATTTTCGGTGTCACCCAAAGTTCTAACAAGCTTGATGATCTTTTAAGATATTACAAAGCATGAAGGAGTCACTTTCTAACAACAAGAAACAACTGATGGCAAGAAAATATCAAAGAAACAAAAAGACTAAAAGAACCTGTGCCTGATGAGGGCAAAAGTTTCCTCTCTCAGCAACATGCTGTGAGGCCATCACCCTTGTCTGAGGTAGCTCAGGTGGGATCTATAATGGGTCTGGGACCTATAATCATCTGAGTTTAAATCCTTTTTCTAGATGTGTGATCTTGATCTTAATGTCTCTTAGCCCCATTTTCTTCATTGTGGAGTGAGGTATACTTTGATTCCTACTTTTAATTTATACAATAGCAATTTAGCAATTAAACAGCATACTGGTTAGTTGTTATGTATTCATAGTTATTCTTGCTTCTTTTCCCCTTAGTGTTCATTTCTGATTGTATGGCATTATAGTCAAAGAGAATACTTGGTATAATTTTGATCCCTGTAGCTTCAACATTTGTCCTGCTGTCCCAACATATAGCCTATTCTTAAAATCTTCAATGTATGCTTGAAAAATAATGTTGTATGCAATGGTTCTTGGATGGAGTATTCTATAGAAACCTGCTAGATTTATTTGGTCTAGCCCCTCTTTTAAGGTTATTGCTTATTCAGCAAAGGATTGATCTGTCCACAGTTGAATGTGAGGTATTAAAGAGGCCCTACTATAGTGGTTGTTTTCTATCCATTTCTATTTGGTCATTGTCTTAAGTGCTCCATAATTTGATGAATGTATGAGTGTCATATCTTCTCAGCTCATTAGGTTCTAAGTAATAATATAATGTCTATATGTCTTATTAGCCTTTTTAATGGGAGTCTATTTAACAGATATTAGTATAGTTTCTTCTGCTTTTTTTGGTTGCATTTGCTTATATGACTGTTTTCTAGCCTTCAACTCTAAGCTTTTGTTGGTGAGATGTATTTCTCATAAAAAACACACAGCTATAATTTTTTTTAAGCCATTCAGTCACTCTACATCTTTAGACTGGTGAATTCAGTCTATTTATATTGAAGGTAATTACTGAGACATCAGTGCTCTTTGACATTTTCTTTTGTGTTTCTTTCTTTTTTTCATTTTGGTTTTAGTTTGGTTTGTCTTTCTATGTCTTATTTAGGTTCCTTATCCATTGTCCTTTGTGTTATATTAATTTTTTGGAGGGTTCTACTGAGGTCAGTATATGAGGGGCTATTTATGTGATCTGATTTGTTTTTTTCTGAATGATCACATTGTTACTCTTCTACATGTTAAATGATTTAGGTGAACTTGTTGTTGCCTGTATAGTAGAAGCTTTATAATAACCCTTTTGACACTTCTTTCTTTTTGGGTGGGGCAATACTGAATTGCAAAATCTTTCTTTTTTTTTACATAATTCTTTTTTGTGCATTTTTCCATCTCAGTTGTAATTCCCATGGCTTCCCACCACCACTTCACCCATGTGCCATCACTACAGTCTAGTGCACTCTTCCCAACCCAAGTTCCGATCCCATTTCCCCTCCTACCCCCCATAAAATGTCTCTGGTTTATAGTTGATCATTGTTTTCATTTTTACTCTATTACATTTGCTTGTCTCTTCCAAACCCCTCTCCCTCCTCCCCAATCCCTTATGCTCCTGCTATGACTGAAACCATCCGGTATTTTTCTTTTTCTTTCAGGCTTATTTCACTAAACATGATCCCTTCCAGCTCCATCCATGTTGCTGCAAAAGGCATGAGTTTATCATTTTTGATTGCTGAGTAATATTCTACTGCATATATGTGCCACATCTTCTTAATCCAGTCATCTACATTTGGGCATTTGGGTTGATTCCATTTCTTCCCTATTGTGAATAGAGCAGCAATAAATATGGGGGTGCAGGTGTCCTTTTGAATCAATTTTTATGTCTTTTGGGTATATACCTAGGAGTGGGATTGCTGGGTCATAATGGAAGCTCTATTTGTAGCCTTTTGAAAAACCTCCATATAGCTTTCCATAGTGGTTGTATCGGTTTGCATTCTCACCAGTAGTGCAGGAGAGTTCCTTTTTCTCCACATCCTCACCAACACCTGTTGTTGGTAGTTATTTTAATATGTGCCATTCTCACTAGTGTGAATGTGGTTTTTGGTTGGGAGTGACCAAGTGCGGAGATTGACTGAGGGATTGGATAAGACAGTACTAAATTAGGCCTTGCATCCAATTAACTGGGCCTCGTATCCGGGATGGAACTAGCTGAAGGATAACGAACTGGGCCTCACATCAAGGACACAGCAATGAGTCATTCCTTTGGCATCTGAGCTTTGCACCTATGCAGGGAGACCCTTCCCCCTTATTGAGTTGGCAATAGCTGCAGACCCCACCTAGGGACTCCATCTCAGCTGCTGTCCAGGAGTAATAAACTCTGCTTGCTCAGCCTTTCTGCCTCCCATCTTTCTTTCTTGCAGCCGGTCAAAACAAATTGGTTCTGAAACCCAGGATCGTTGAGTAGAGCCATACTTTGAACCTTTTCTGTGACCTAGCGTGCTTCTTTTCTCCTCTCTTTCCTTCTCTCTGGAATGTAGGTGTGATTGTGTGAGTGAATAAACAGCTCTTACACCAGTCCTAGCATACTGGCTCGGGGTTGATTGGGACTGTATCCTTGTTCTTGAGACCCATAAGGCTTAGTGGAGACTTGGCCAGTAGCTCTAGACTTGGCCAACCAGGCACGGCTTATATGCGCACTCCTATGCTAAGGGTCTCTTTAGATTCCACGAGGAGTCAGGTGGGAACAGTCAATTTGAATGTATCCTGATCCCCAAGGCCTCCTGGCCTCCCTCTTTGCTGCAGTCTTTCTGTTGATCTTGGCGTTTTGCTCCTCTTGGCATCACCTCTGTGGTGCCAAAAATATGTGATTACATCGCAGGAACAAGGTTAGGGTAAGTCACCCCGATTCTGGCTCAAGAACACCCTCTACTCTCCCTCTTTTTTTTTCTCCTTTCTCTCAGTGTGGTCCCTCCTAGGGCGCACTCATCCCTCACAGAGTGTTTTTGGTCGCTCCTAGGGCGTTTTTGGTCCCTCCCAGGGCACAGCTTGTGAATTTGTCTCTCTCAGGACATAGCTTGTTGAATTTGTCCCTCCCAGGGCGTATTTTGATGTATTTGTCCTTCCTAGGGCACACTTACCTCTTAAGCTGTTTTTGTTTTTTATTTTTTTGTTTTTGTCTCTTCTCTTCTTTTCTCTCACTCCACACATAGTGGGTAACTTTTAAACCCCCTCCAATGCATCCTCAGTCATTGGGATACTTTGGGTCTTAAACAAGATGGCCTCAAGAAAAAAAAAAAAACTTGTTCGTTTCTGCAATGTAGTATGGCCCCAATATAAGTTAATAACAATCACTGGTGGCCAGAAGGAGGAACACTTGATTACTCAGTCCTTAAGGATCTAGGCAGGTTTTTATACTGCACTGGCAAGTGCTCTGAGACCCTTTATCTTCAGGTTTTCTTTTATATCCGTTCCAGTCCTTCACTTCTTAAGCTTTGCAGTCCCTTCTATATACTAGTGGCAAAAACAGGCATTCCCAGTCACCCCTGTCCCCAGCATCCAAAACCAATTCCTCTCTTTCCTATGGATGAGGAAGGAGACTATCTTTTCCCTTCTGCTCCGGTACCTGACTTGACCCCGCCATATCCTACTCAGACAAGAAGGGTCCAAAACTCCCCTGTTACAGGAGACAATAACAACAAAGAGGATAGTGGTGAATGGCCTGACACCCCATATGGGAAGGATGGCCCTCCCTTGGGATCCCCAGGACCGGAAGGCACGGTCAGGATCTATTCGCCTTTTCCACTTTCAGAGCTCTCAAACATAGAAAAATGGCTCGGCTCTTTTCAGGATGACCCTATACTGTACACACAGGAGTTCACCTTCCTTCGTCAATCCTTTGATCTGACGTGGCAGGACATTAATATCATCTTAGTGGCCACCCTTCCTTCAGAGGTCAGAGTGCAGATTTTTCAGGCAGCCAAAGAACACACAGATTGCCAAAATGCCCTTAATCCCGATCATCCAACAGGGGGTGAGGCTGTCCCAGATCAGGACCCAAACTGGGACTACCAAAGAGATAGTCCAGGTAGACTTAGGAGAAACATATACTTCGCCTGTTTAATAGCAGGCCTTAAAGCCACGGCTCAAAAAACCGTGAATTATGACAAACTCAAGGACATTTCTCAGGGAGCTGATGAAAATCCAGTGGCCTTTCTAGGTTGCCTTACCCACTGCCTACAAAAATACACCCGCCTCAATCTCAAACAACCAGTGGGCCAAGCCATATTAGCATCCCACTTTATCACACAATCTTACCCAGATATCAGGAGAAAAATCATCAAGGCAGAAATGGGACCTCAAACCCCCATCAAAGAGTTACTAGACACATCGTATAGGGCTTTCAATATCTGGAACGAGTCAAGGGCTCAGCAGCAGGTCGCTCTAATGATGGCTTGTGTCAGGACCTCTCAGAGCCAAAGAAAATTCCACAGTGCTTTAGATGTGGTGATACCAGCCACTGGGCTAATCATTGTCCCCACCAATTTAACCGTCCTCCCCCAGGGCTATCCTCCCCCGGGGCCCTGACCTCAGTGTGGCCAACTGGGACATTGGAAAAATCAGTGCCCCAAACATGCCCTACTTATAGAAAACTCTCAGGTGACCCTGGGGGGTGGCCAGGGTGGCAGACGTCTTCCCCCTCCGTCCTCCTTAAAAGCTTTAAAACAATGGTCGAACTGCAGGGGGCCCCCTTACATTCCTGTACTCAGGAAGTGGAGAGGGCCCAGTGACCCTGGCCTGACCTCAGGTTCTCTCCTCTGGAAGATGCATGGTGCCAGTATGTAGATGGCTCAGTCTGTGGAGACCCACCTCATGCTGCATATGCTGTCACCACACTAGACAAGTCATAAAAGCCAGGCCCCTGGCAGGAGGAACGGCAAATCAGCAGGCTGAATTAATTGCCTTAGCAAGGGCTTTTCAGCTGTCTGAGGGCAAATGGGCCAACATCATCACAGATTCAAAATATGCCTATTCCATCACCTTCCACCATGGTCAAATCTGGGAGAATCAGGGTTTCCTGACCACTAAAGTTACCCCAATTATTAATGTCCCACTTATTCACCAGTTAAAGGCCCTCCAATTGCCTCAATCAGTTGCTATTATTCACACTCCTGGCCATGGTCACGGACATGTCCGATGGACACAGGGAAATGATATGGCAGACCAAACAGCCAGGAAAGCAGCACTTACCACTGGCTCAACGACCCCTAAGGGCCTCCTCATGCTTCCAGGCACAGATAAAACACCCTACTACACCCCAGGGGAGGAGAAGAGGGAGGAAAAGGCATATAAACAGGCAGGTTTTGAGTAAAAGGAGGGAGGGGTAGGGGCTTTCTCCATGGTCAAGGAAGCCTCAGCCACAGTATGCCATAACCTCTTAACATTCTTCCTCCATTGCTTTGAAATTATGCTTTCAAGTTCTTTCTCTTTTGCTTCTGTTTGCCAGCTGCTGAGGCCTATTATCAACTGGTTTGATTGGTTTTCTGGTTTTCTTTAATTTGCCTATACTATTTCTTAGCTCTGTTACAATAGTAGCTGCCTCATATATTCTTTATTTTGTTGTTGCTTTATAACATCCACTGTTTTTGTTCAGTTCCAAAAATTGTTATAGCTGTTACCCTGAACTCTTCTTTAGTCATGTTCTATGGTTCTGCTGAACTGAAATTATTCTCAGGGATTTTTGGCTACAGAGTTTGTGATATGTTCTCTGTCTCTTCATTTTTTGGTTTTTTCTTGGGGGGAGGCCGAATGTTGTAACAGATAGACTTTCAACAGTTGTCTTTGGCCTGTTGAAGTAACTGCAGAAGTAGTACTGGCAAAGAAATGTAGATTACAAAGAACCAGTGGGTAGGCTACCAAAGGATCACATTCAGTGAGGATCAGGGATTTAAGCTTCTGACTGTACTTTGAGTCCACAGCTGCGTGGTAGAGATCCACAGTGAGCTCCTCCTCTAAGCCAGTTTCTTGGTGATAGCATTTTATAGACTTATGTCAGCTTCCACTTCTGAGCTATTTTTGAACACTAGGCACAGAGTTGGGCATGGATTGCAGTTGATACAGGGTCAATTTTTCATCAATTGATCACTTTTTATTTCATTTGTCCTTCCTCTAGCCTGAAATTTTGTGCTTTGACTTATTGTCATTGATAGACATTTTAATATTCATTCTTGACAGATCACGATCTCTCCATAACATGTATCTCCATAACATCTTCTGCCCATGCAAGATCTTAATTATTCATCACAATCCTGTTAACTTGTTGCCCATTATTGCCAGGTATTTAATTCTTCTTTTTAAAATACATATACCAGCAGAGTAAGAATTATTAACTTAAGCCTGAGCTCTCGATGTTGGATAGCAGAAGCTTGAAATCAGCAGTGGGAAACAGATCACATAGCCATGTCTCTTCGTAAAAAAGGCTACTAGTTGAAATTGAAGTTGGAATATTCCAAAGACCTGCCAATCCCCATATATTCACAAGACTGAGGTAGAACACTGTTTTCTTCACTCTGCTACCACTTTGCTGGACTTCTTTTGCCTGAATTTGCCTGAAATTTAATTGGATTATTTGTCTTTTTATTATTGGGTTGAAAGAATTCTTTAAATATTCTGGATTAAAGTCAGTTTGTAAGAGTTTGATAATTTCAATTAGCAAAGTGTCTTTTCATTTTTATAATGGAATCTTTTGAAGCACTGGATGTAATTTGGATGAAATCTAACATTTTTTCATTCATCAATTATGCATTTCATATTAGGTAAAAAAATGAAACAATGTACTAAGTGTTCTTCTAAGAGAAAAAAAACATTTTAGTTTTTACATTTAGATCCACTTTCAGCTAATTTCTGTGTATGATAAGGGTCTACATTCTTTTTGCATATGAATATCAAACCACCATTATTTGGAAAAGTGTACCCTTTCCATGTTGAATTTCCTTGACACCTATGTTAAATCAAAATTTTCTTGACACCAAATACCACCGTGTCTTATTATAAAGTAAGAAATGAAATCAGATAGTATGAAATACCCCACTTTTTAATTTTCAAGACTATTTTTCAGTCATCTAGGTATTTTGCATTTCCGTAGAAATTTTAAAATTAGTTTGTCAATTTCTACTAAAACACCTGCTAGGACTTTAATTAAGATAGGACTGTGGGCCCTCCCTGGTGGCATAACAGTTTAGGACACAGCACAGCAAGCCGGCCACAGGTCTCAGTGCAAGTTTGATCCCTTGCCCTGGAGGGGACCACATGGCACAGCAGACCTCTCCTGTCTTGCCCGCAGCTCCCCTCAGCAGTGTACTTCATCAGTCTGCCTGTTCTGCTCCGCACTCTCTCTCTGGTGAGTCTCTCACTGCCCCTGCACCACTGGCCTGTACCCCAGTTCTGTATGCATAAATAAATAAATCTTTTTTTTAAACCCTTAAAAATAGAAAAGATAGGACTGAATCTTCAGGTCAAATTGAGGACTGATGTAGTAGCAAATATTACAGTCCTACGACCACAGAATACTATCATCTTATTTAGTTCTTTTATTTTTCTCAAAAATATTTTATAGTTTTCAATACATAGACATTTCAAATCTTTTGTCAAATTTTTTCTGTGCCCTCCTGTCATGACTTCAAATTAACCTTATATGCCACCTGATGTTGTTGTATAGAATCACATAAGTTTCATCAAATTTTTCAAAAAGTCTCTATTGCTGGATCATCATGGTTACTGGTCTTTTATAGTTAGGAAACTTGAGTTAATGTGCTCCAATTTTTTTTTATTACAAAAGTTTATTTTTACATCATTTTGTACATTTTTTTTCCATCTCAATTGTAATCCCCGCGGGTTTCCCATCACCAAGTCACCCATGTGCCATCACCATAATCCCGTGCATTTCCC
>NW_004567124.1:35898383-35900359 GCF_000260355.1 Condylura cristata | reverse complement strand
AGGCAAGCAGCGGGCGGGTCAGGAGAGGTCTGGCTCGCCATGTGGTCTCCTCCGGGGCAGGAGGCAGGCAGGAATCGAACTCATGCGTAAGTGGCTTCAGATTCTCAGTGCTGTGCTTTAACACGCTGCGCCACCAGGGAGGGCCTAACCAATGTTTTTAATCTCTTACATGAACTATCATCTCTGGAAGCTCAATTTGATTCTTTTTAAAAAATTTATATTTTCTCTGTCTTTAACTTTCTAAAAAATTAGGTAACATTGCATTATATAAGTTTCAGGTTTTCATAGTATTGAATCAACATATGTATCGTACATTAAGTTCACCTTTAACTTTTGAAAACATGAGATACATTTATAACAACTTAAATGTTTGGTAATTCTCAGTTCTGGAATAATTTCAGTTTATTAATTTTACCCATGTTTTAACATATTTCCTGCTTCTTTGCGGACTGCTAAATTTCCTTTTAAGTTTAACCTTGACTCTATTATATTTTTAATAGAAATTTAAATTATTTCAAGGATACAATATGATGGTTCATTATACATACATAGGAAAATGACTGCTATGATTTAGTAAAATATCTATTCCTTTTAAATATTTTTTGGTGGGGGGAGATCATCTGAAATTTATACTTTAAATATAAATTTAAATATAATACATTATTTTTAAATATAGTTATAATTTTATGGATTAGTTTTTGAGGCTAATCTAAATCTAACCTAATTTTGTATATTATGGCCAGCATCTCCCTACTTTCCCCACCGCATTACCCCTGGTAACCACTGGGGTTCTTCTACTTCTCCCTCTGCTTCTCTGAAATTTTTGTAGATTTCACCTAGTAGTAATGTGAGTATTTTTCTTTCTGCATCTGGCTGATTTCACATTAGTACAACACCCTTCAAGTTCATCTATGTTGCAAATGGGAGAATTTCCTTTTTCAGAGATGAACAATATTCAATTGTGTGTGTAAGTATGTACATACATATTCTGTACACACGTATGACTGTTCCTTTATCCATTCATCCATTGGTGGACACATGTATTGTTTTACTACCCTAGCTATTGTGAATAATATACAATAAACATGGGAGCACAGTTATTTATTTGATGAACTGAATTCATTTCCTTCTGCATATCAACTCAGAAAAGGGATTGTTATAATCCCATTTTTAATATTTTTGAGGAACCCCCATAATAGATGAACACATATTTTCACCAACAGTATATTAGATACCATTTTGATAATAGCCATTCTAACTAACAGTGGTGATATCTCACTGTGGTTTTGACTCACATCTCTGATTATTATTAATGTTGAACATCTTTCATGTACCAATTGATTTTTCACAAATGCTTTTTTTTTTTTAATATTTATATATTTACGCATGTAAGAACTGGGCTACAGGCTAGAGGTGCAGGGAGTAAAAGGATTCACCAGAGACAGAGTGGGGAACAGACAGGTAGAATGACTGAAATACACTGCTGAGGGGAGCAGTGGCTGGACAGGAGAGGTCTGCCATGCCATGTGGGTCACTTTCCCTGACTGAGAATCAAACTTGTGCTGCCATGGCTGCAGATCGCTTCATAATGCTGTACTTTTTTTGAGTTTTTTATATATATATATATATTCTTGCATCATTTTGTGCATTTTTTCATATCAGTTATAATCCCCATGGGCTTCCCATCACCAAATCATCCATGTGCCATCACCATAGTCCAGCATAATGCTGCACTTTAACCTGTTGCACCACAAGGGAGGGCCCACACATGTTCATTTTTGTATCCTGCCACTTTAAAAAAAAATTAATGAATGAATAAGTAAAGATTTATTTATAAATGCATACAGAAATGGGGTACAGGCCAGAGGTGCAGAGGCGGTGAGAGGATTCACCAGAGACAGAATGGGGAACAGAACAGGCAGATCAACGAAGTACACTGCTAAGGGAACAGAGGGCGGGCCAGGAGAGGTCTGCCA
>NW_004567124.1:35881412-35898103 GCF_000260355.1 Condylura cristata | reverse complement strand
ATCGAACTCATGCGGAAGTGGCTTTAGCTTCTTAGTGCAGTGCTTTAACCCGCTGCACCACCAGGGAGGGCATCCTCATTCATTAATTTTAATAGTTTTTTTTTTTTTTGAGTGCTTGTGGTTTTCCACATACATCTAGAAATAGCAAGTATCTGGACACTTCATTTCTAATTTTGAATATTTTTTCCCTTTCAGTTCTATGTTTAATGGAATTGGTGAGGTTGTCTTTATCCTAGAGAAAAAGTCTTCAATTTTTCCATTGATAATGTTAACTATAGAATTTTTCATAAATAAATGGCCTATTGTGTTGTATCTCTTTGAGATGGCCATGTGTTTTCAGTCTATCATTCTGTTAACAAAATTGATTGATTTGCACATTTTAAGCCAAATTGTTAACATTTGGGCCAATGTGAGAAGCCAATTTTATTGGGTCTGGATTTTTGAGGTAGTACTGAGTTTCAATCTGGGATGAGTTATGTGGAAGCAATTTAGGTTTTTTTCAGTGTTGGATTTTCAGATTTGTTAGGCAGAACAGAAGCAGTGCTAAATCTAGGACCAACTATTCCCAGCTAGTAAGGAAGCACTCTTCTAATGCCACCTAACACTCCATGAAAAATGAGGGCTTTAATCTCACAATTAAGAACAAGCACTTCTCCTGACTGTTGTGAGTACTAATACGTCATATTTTTTCCGGAGATTTTACCCTAACCTCAAGAATATTTCTTCTATATATGTATGGATACTTGAACTGGATACTTGAACTGCAGATCTCTGGACTCAGTTTCATCTTTGTTGAGTGAGCTTGCCAGGCTCAGCCTAGGGACCCCTTATCTATATGACAGTCTGGACACTCTCGATGAAACAATTATCAGCTCATCTGTCTATTTTTCATCTCTCATATATCATGATTCTTTTTTTTCCTGATGTCCAATATCTGAAAAATCATTGAATCATGTATTATGTTCTTTTTTTTTATCTGTTCCCCCTGAGGTAAATTTAGTCCCTTTTGTTTCATTTTGTCCAATATCAGATCTCAAGAAACTTTTATGTTAATTCGTGTACATTTTTCCCAAAGATGTGCCGATTCTCATCAGTAAAAGTCCTCCTCCAACTCACTTTAAAATACTTCTTCTGAAACAGTTGCTCACATTTGTGTAACACACAGTAACATAACTTTACTGCATATATTAAGATAACATGGTTTTACTTTGGAAAGGTAACTTGTGAAATACTGATAATAAGGAATCTTCATGTGACAAAGGATAAATACTTAGTACAAAAGACATAGAAAAATTTCCTAGGGTCAACCTTTTCTGGATAAATCCAAATCCTACATGTGACAACAATCTCATCTAGGGGTTCAAATTGCATTTTGAATATACTCACCATGGTGGACAGGGGCACTGCTTATCTCTACCAGGCTGTTATCATACTGAACTGGATTTGCCCTCGGAAGGTGGCCTTTCCTAACAGTAAAAGAAGAAACAGACAAGTGGAAAAAGTAGGCAAATGGGAAAATGAAAAGTGAGCTTAAACTAAAATATTTGGAAGTTCACTTTCTTCCCTATGGCTGTCCTTTTTGCCCTTTATTTTTAATCAATTGATCATTTTTTAGTTTATGTTTATCCTTCTTCTAGTCTGAAATTTTGTGTTTTGATTTAATATTTCAATGCTATTCTAGACATTTTAATATTCATTCTTGACATATCAAGATCTCTGTGTAATGTGTATATTCATACTCCTACCATGCAAAAACCTTGGTCCACATTCATCACAATCCTGTTAACTTGTATTAACTTGTTGCCCATTACTACCATGTATTTTAATTGCTCTTTTCAAAATCGTTAAAAATTATGCAAGACTTGTTTTGATTTATTCTCATAATGGTTTTCTCTGTTCTTTTTTGCATCTCACAAATGCAAAAAAATTTATTTCCTTTGGCTGAGATTTAACTGAGGGCAAACTCCCAGGTTTTGTTCATATAAAAGTATCTTCATTTTACTCTCACTCTTTTTTTTTTTTTAAAGATTTATTTATTTGTGCATACAGAACTGGGGTACAAGCCAGAGGCTCAGGGCGCGGCGAAAGGCTTCGCCAGAGACAGAGTGGGGAGCAGAACAGGCAGATCGACGAAGTACACTGCTGAGGGGAGCAGCGGGCGGGTCAGGAGAGGTCTGCCACGCCATGTGGTCACCTCCGGGGCAGGCGGGGATCGAACTCATGCAGAAGTGGCTTTAGCTTCTCAGTGCTGCGCTTTAACCCGCTGCGCCACAACCCGCTGCGCCACCAGGGAGGGCCTTACTCTCACTCTTAAAACATGTTTTCATGAATACAGAAATCTGGCTTGATGGTTAATTTCTGTGAGCATACTGCAAATATCCTTGCTTTGTCTCCTGGTTTTGCTTGACTCACTTATAAATCAGTTTAATTGTTGCAGCCTTGAAGATTCTCTCTCACTTTTTAAAGCATTTTTTTTTTTTTCATTTTCTTTTTGAGATTGGTATTCTACACTTTTATTAGGCTGTGCCCTAGTACAGCAAAATGTAATTTATTTTTATTCATCATGCTTGAAATTTGTTGACCTTCTGGAATCTATGAGGGATATCATCAGTTCTGAAAAAAACCACAGCCATTACTTTTTCAAATATTGTCTCTACCCTATTCTCTCTTCTGAAATTCCAAATAATATGTACCTGTGTGTGTGTGTATATATATATATATATATATTTTTTTTTTTTTTTTTTTTTTTTTTTTTTTTACTTTGCTTGACCTCTCTGTAATCATTTCCATTTATGTTTATCACAAAATTACCTCCTAGGCAGTTTCTTCTCGTCTACCTTCCAATTCATTAATATTGTCTTTCACTGTATCTAACCTTTTGTCAAAAACATAGACTAAAGTTTTTAAATGTTACTGAACTGAGACATGTATTGAGGGTTTTTTAAAATTATAATTATGTTCTATTTATTGGGAGTTCTGTTTTGATCTTTTTAAAGTCTCCTATTTATAAGGACCTCCATTTTTTATACATATATATCTTAAATTATATGTCTATTTCTCCCAATAAGTAGATTGTGAATATATGTCTTTATTATTGATTATTTCTGCAGGTTCTAGTTCATGATGCCTCTTCTATGTTTGGCAATTGCTTTATTTACTATGAGATGCTTGAATAAACATGATTCAAGAATTAATTTGCACTTGCCTCTGTCAACCACATGGGGGCACTTCCAGACTGAATTAGTTTGCATCTTTCCCACCCCATCAGTCTGCAAATTCAGGATGCAAATCCACAAAATATGGATGCAAAATCACAAAGGGTGACTGGAGGCTCCTTTAGTCCTTGCATCAAGTGATTAAAATTATCAAAACCTGCTTGACAAAGCACAATAGTTATATAATATGAATGGAAAAGTCTTAAGTCACTAAACTGTTAGGGTTAATAGTCACTGTATTCAAACTAGCATATCCTGGCTAATATTATAAAAAGTACTTGTTATACAATTAGTGGCCGATGAAAATTATATTTTACAAGCTAGAACTATAGCAATTAAAGAAGAAGTTAGTCATTTGGTCCTTCCACAGCATATCAGACTAGCAAAATATTTAAAAGGGTAGAATAAGAATGACAGAATGATTGCTCATCATTCTGTATTTTTCCAAACATATTTAAAGGGAAGAGTAAACCTAATTTCAAAGATGTTTGTTCTGGTTATCCACCACTGCATAACTAGTCAACCCAAATATAGTGGATTAAAACAATTTACTTCTTATTTTCTGTGGTTTGGCTGCTGGGTATTTTTGCTAGGGGTCACTGTGGTTGCAGAAAACTGGAAAATACAGTCTGTGACTATACTCGACAATCACATACAGGTTCAAGTGAACTGGTTGTCTGCGGTAACTACTGACTGGCAGGTAATAATAAGAATCATAAGAATCACCTGGGGTTTGCTCTCTGTGTTATTTAAGTTTCTCACAACATGGTGGCTGGTTTTGTGAGAAACTACCCAAATTATGGGAGGCAAATGTGGAAGCTGCCAGGTCATAGCCTTAAGTGGAATTACAGATATTTTAAATTTCTACAATATTCTATGGTCAATCAGCCACAATACCTGCCCATTATTCAAGAATTTAAAGAAAATAAAAACTACCTGTTGCTGTGTGAGTGGAAAGGTCACATGCAGAAGGACATGGGCAGTGTCTTTGGGAAATATAATCTATGTAGTAGTATACTTGTATTTATATTTTCATATATGAAATAATCATACTAAAATTATGAGATAAAACACTAAGTTAAACATTTTGGAATAAAATGTAATGCCTATTTTGTAAGAGCAATTTTTCTTCAATTTTTAGTTACTGTATGGTATAATTCAGAAATGGGGATTTTATGAAAAGGAACTTTATGTGTATGTTACCTCTCTTAGAGTGTGAACTTCTCATAGCATTGCATCTCTTTTATGATAACACTCCACTTCATTTGCTTTTTTACAAGTATTTGCTAGCATGGTGTGAATTTAGTAACTATTACATAATAATGAGAGTTATGATGACAGGTAACTCCTAAATTTAATAAATTCTATATTCACTTATTTTCACAAATTTCAGAAAAAGTTGAAGACCAAAATTAATAAATGAAAGTACCTCAGTGAATAGCATTGCTTCATATTAATAGTTTTTTCCTTTGATCACTCTGATGAGTTACTACTTGTCCCAAATAGACTGCTTACTTGTCTATTTCTCCAAGATAATTTGTCTCTGAAAAGTTTGAGGACATATCTCTCTTGTATCACTAATGAATTTTCAGTAGCTACTAACACTAGTCCTTTAATTAATAAACATATTTACATTTACACTTAACAGCTATAAAACATTGTTCCTCTTACAGAAATACTACTAAAAATCCTCTGATGACTGTGTTGATGAGAACTATTTTATTTCAGGTCCCTTTCTGGTTCTTCTTCTTGGGAGTCCCAACTTGGAAGTTACATTTTTAAATAAATTAAGCACTCCAGAACCTAAAATGCAGAACTCAGCTCCAGTCCAGTTTTACAGCACTCCATAAATTCCAAGAAATTCAGTCCTGAAGTAGTAAGTAACAGTTTAGATTTTACAGGACATATAGAGTATGCAAATCTCTTTATCAATAACCACACTATAATAATATACATATTATATATATAGAAATATATATATATAATAGTCATAATTGTATTCTTTATGTTTAGTACAATGCCTAGTATGTAGTAGCCATCAAGAGTTGACCTGGATGTTAACCATAAGTCTTAATGTACCCATGTTATATACTTTGTTTCTTTTCTTTGACATTTTAAGTAGATATTAAAAAGACATAGCCAAAACATTTAGGTATTTTGGTCTTATTATAAATGTGTGTCAATGTTACTAATTTAGAGAAATTAAGGTAACTTATGATGACAGTAACAAAGGAAAAAAGAGAACTGCTTAGTATCCTTTCAAATGGATTATTAATTTAGTGGCAAAACTGTATTAGATAACTCTAAAACAGAAAGCCTTATCTACAAAAATATTTAGAACTAAAGGGTACATTAATTACTTAGTAGACTAATACTGCCTTTTCTTATCAAAGCATGTTTCTATATTGGTTACCTGCAAAGGAAGTAGAGGGCTCCAATAATAAGTGTTGCCAGAAGAACAGCCAATGCCAGGAATGATACAAACAGGTCACTTTTACTTTGGATGCTGGAGCTTGGGAGAAAAACCTCTTCACAACGAGCTCCTGTATAATTTTCAATGCATCTATAGAATAAAATTTTAGGTAAAGAATTGCATTCTTTGTTCTACTAATATAGAAAGCAAAGATTTCTAGTTGGTATGAAAAAAAGGAGATACATTTTCAGATTGTAAACAGAGAATAGGCATGTTTCCTTATAATACTCTAGAGCTACAATTAATGATGAAACAAATTAGCATATACAGTCTATTCTATGCTGTTTTCTTTTCCCGGTTTTCTGGTTGTTTAAAGAATTCAGATAAACTATAGAGTATTCAGTCCTTTTATCTCCTAGATTTTCAGTGATGTAATTATACATACAATTCAAATTTATCTGGTATAAATGTACGTCTAAATGTATTTTTCCTCGAAACTGCAAACTGATTGTTGAAAACCCATTTATTAATAAGTGTTTTCTTACCCACTGTTTCCCTCCTTAAACATACATTAAATTAGTATAAATAATGACATTTCATCCTATTCTTCAATATTGCTGGTTTACATACATATCTATTTGGTAACACCAACTTAACAAAAACACAGACATTGATTCTCTTCATCTATTTCCAGTGTAGGAAATACTTAGAAATGTTATTTCCTTATCTCCCACTTTAGATCAATTATAATGGGGCCTATAAAATTACATGTGAACATTGTTACATTACTAGCAATACTTTGAAAACTAATGTAATCCATTAATAAAGCAGTAGACAAATAAATATAAGAACATCAAGATATAGACCAAAGGAACAATTTTACTTAAATGAGCATATGAAAGATGTTTTAGGAGCCACAGTCCTACCCACTGTGTGGCATTAGTGCACTGGCTATAGCTTCCACTGGGTTGGCAATTTGAGCAAAACAATAGACTGGATTCTCTTAAACTATCATAAAGAGACTCAGAGAAGAAAAGTAAGGATAGAGTATAAGTGGTAAACCAAAATACAAGTTAAAGTATCTTGGGAAAATACAATAACCTAAAGTCTAAATACTAAATATTTATTTCCCCAAAGAAAATACATTTAGTAAATAATCTGAGGATAAAAAATTTTTTTGTTTCTTTTTTTTTTGTTTGTTAGTTTGTTTCTTCCCTCAACCCACATCCACTATCCAAAGGCAACTGCATGCATGCATGTACACAGACATGTGCATATGTGCACACCTACATAAACCCTGAAAGTCAACATAGAGACTATTGTGAAATGCAATACATATGTCATCACAAAATAAAGATGGAATAGGAAATACCAACATTAAAAAGATGAACAAAAATCAAGTTCTAATTTAGTTTGCAAAGTTCCTCTAAAATGACAAAGAAAGAAAAGCTAATTTTTAGAAATAAAATTCAATTAAGTAACAATTTAAATTGCTAAATGTTTTTAAATCACAGATTTAGCTGCTGCGAAAATTTCTGTTATAATTGTATATAACAACTTTCAGGTTTTGAAATAATGTTAAAACATGTTCATTTTCATTCTAGAAAAGATAACTAGAATTTTAAAGAAACAACTCTTAAAATGAGGCATGTAATCTTCTTGAAGACAAAGATATCTTTAAAGATGTTACTTTAAACTCATTTATCAAAATTTTTAAAAACTGTTTAGGTGAGATTGAACTTCAAGGAAGATGATGACAAACTAGTTAATATAACTAATATAACTGAGTTTAAAGGTCCAAGGATTGCTGTAAATTAGATTAGATCGGAAGACAAGCAAATAGCCTGACAAGGAGACCAATCAACAATCAGGTATTCTTCTGTTGTCTTAGTGCAAGGTAAAGTAAAAACTGATGACCTAGTTAAATAATGCAGTCAAGAAATACCAAGTCATTTTATTTTTTTAACTAGTCAAATCAGAAGTTAGAGAAAAGCAAAGAGACTAAAATGTTAGTATGTTATTCCAGAAGTAGAATGGCTAACTTAAAAGTGAATTTAAACTTTTAGATACGCATCACACAGTAAGTGTATATAAGAATTCTACTTTAAAAGTTCCAGATCATTTGTGAAAATGTCATTAACTCAGTTAATGACAGGCAAACAGAATAAACTCCTTTAAGGGAAAGGAAGGGTGAATTAAGATTTAAACTAATAATAGGTAGTATTAGTTGTAGAAAAGCATTGCACCAAGAATTTATGGAAAACTATGTGGCCTCCAGTCTTTATGTAATTCTTGCTAATCAATTTCTGGTTCTTACTTCTACATAAACTCCCAAACAGCAAATAGTTGTGCTATCTAAGAGATGAATACTAACCACCAAGTATTCTACATCTCCTGGAACTGAAAGGTGAACACCAGAACAGATGTAAATGTGCAATCAGGAGGAACAATCCAAATCTCAGAATCCATGCCAAATGCATTGGTTCATAGCTGAATAACACTAGTGATCTCTCCATTCTTTTGGAAACTATATTTAGTACATTGGACATGCAATAAACTCATTAAAAGTCAAAGTTTTAGCATGAATAAAATAAAGTCAAAGTTTTAGCATGAATAAAATAACCACCTTTCCAGACACTGTGCTATACTGTGAACTGAAATACAATGGTTTCTGGGGCCCAACCACCAGTGTTGCGGGATGCAGCACAACTTCCAAACTAGGCCGCACAAGGCCCTGCCTTCCAACAGACAGCCCAGACATCAGCTGGTAAGTGCCCCTAGGCCCACCTACTAACACTGCAGGACTTAGAACAGATGACAGGCTATAAATAACCCTACCTGCCCACAGAGAGCCCCAGATGTCCTTGGGTACATAGCCCTAGCCCCTAGTAGGGGGTGCAGCCACATCAAGCTGAAAGACAAACCCATAGCAGTAAGACCCTGAAAACAAAGAGGAGTCAAAATAAGACAATGAATGGCCACAGAAGTCCTAAATCCTATACTGCAGAAAGAACAAATTTCTGGAACCTAACTACAAAGACATTGAAAACCTATTTCTCCTAACAGAAAAAGAGTTCAAGCTTGTCATCGTAAAGGCAGAAAAGGTGGCTTCATGGCTGGGAGTTAAACTCATGCCGCAGTGGCTGGAAATAGTTCGATAGTTTTGAGACTTTAACACCTGTGCGACCAGGGAAGCCCTTTTTCCTGTTTCTTGATGTGGGCCTACCTGGTAGTGGAGGAGCAAAAGTCTCAGTACTATCAAGCTATTTCCAGCCAGGGAAATAACCCACATGGCACAGCAGACCTCTCTTGTCTCTCCTGCTGCTTCCTTTGGCAGTGTATTTCAGTATCTTCACCTGTTCTGCTCCACTTCATCTTTGGTGAATCCTCTCACCCCCACACTTTTGGCTTAACCCCAGCTCTTGTATGCATAAATAAATAAATATAAATTTTGTATGCATAATAAATAAATGTAAATATACAAAAGAAAGAATAAAAGAAGCTTATGAGGAGGAAAAAGTAGGTATCTTATGGAGGAAAACCTATTAATCTATCATCAGACTTCCCAGAAGAAACACTAGAGGCAAGAAAAGAATGGAATGACATGTCAAAATATTGTAAGGCAAATATGCCAGCCAAGAATATTTTATACTGAAAAACTCTCCTTCTTATATGAGGGAAAAATAAAGATCTCAGACAGTAAATCTTAAGAAATTCACTATTACTACCCCCCGTTTTCAATAACTTTACAAGAATCCTTAAAATTTAGACCAACACAGGAATGAACATGAAGAACTGAACGACATATTGAACAGAACCACAAAATGATGAACAAAATGGCAATAACAAACTTCCACATGTCAATAATCAGTTAATGGATTGAACTCACCAATAAAGAGACAGATTAGCATGCTAGATTAGAAAACTGACTCCAATCTTTTGCTGCCTCTAGAAAACACAGTTAAGTTCTAAAGATAAACATATATTAAAAGTAAAGGGTTGGAAAACAATTCTACAAGAAAAAGGCCCCCCAAATGTGGCAAGAACAACCATACTTAAATCAGATAAAACAGACCTCTGACTAAAAAAAAAAAATGACAGAGATACAGATGAAGACTATATAGTAATCAAGGATACGATAGACCAGGGAGACATAACACTTGTCAACATATCTTCACCAAGTGAGAGACTACCAAAATATATTAGACAATTACTATTATTGCTGGAAAAAAAATACATTGAAGAAAATACATATGAGGTACGAGACTTCAACACAAGGACACAATAGCACCAGAGAGCTAGACCTCATTGGCCTAAAAGACATCTATAGAACACAACACACTCAAAACACCAAATACACATTTTCTTCAAAAGCACATGGACTATTCTCTAGGAACAAATGGGTCACAAGACAAACATCAACAAATACATAAAGATTGAAACATACCAAGTATCTTCTCTGAAAATAAAGGTATCAAACTAGTGTGAAATATAAAAAAGAAAGCAAGAAGACAACCATCCCCCCAACCCACTGTGTGGAGACTGAACACTATAGAAAGACCACTAGATTAATTAGAAAATCAAAGAAGAAATTTTAAAATATCTTGGAAAAATAATGAGGACACAACCTTTCAGAATATATGTGACACAGCAAAAGCAGTGATAAGAGGAAAGTATATAGCAATATAGGCCCACATCAAGAAACAAGAAAGGACCCCCAAAATCAACCTAATCTCCCATCGTGAGAAACTAGAAAAAGAACAACAAAAAAGCCAAAAGCCAGTAGAAGAAAGGAAATAATAAAAATTCAAGCAGAAACAAGTAAAATAGAAATAAAAAAGGCAAACCAAAATGTAGATGAAACCAAATGTTTGTTCTTTGAAAAAACAGACAAACCCCTAGCCAGGTTCACAAAGAAGAAAACTCAGATCAACAGGATCATAAATGAAAGAGGAGACATTACAATAGAAACAGCAGAAATCCAGAGAATAATCAGAGATTTCTATGAACAATTATATGCTAAAAAAAAAAAATCAATATCTGGAGGGAGGACAGATTGTTAGAATTATACAATGTCCAAAACTGAACAAAGAAGATATAGAAAACTTGAGCTAATGAATTACAAGCAAGCACACTGCAACAGTAATCACAACACTCCCAAAAACCAAAATCCCAGGACCTTATTTTCTCACTAGTGAGTTCTACCTAACAATCAGAGATGAACTAATTTTTATCTTGCTAAAACTCTTCAAAAATATTGAGAAAGGAAAACTACCGAAAACAGTCATTAGGGCAATATCACACTAATACTAAAACCAAGCAAATACAACACATACAAAAGAAAACTACAGACCAATCTCCTTAATAAACATGGATGCAAAATCCTCAATAAAATTTCAGAAAACAAATCCAACAATGCATCAAAAGGAATATGTACCATGACCAAGTGTGATTTATTCCTGGGACACAAGGATGGTTCAACATCTGAAAATAAATTCATATAATTCACCATATCAACAAAAAGAAATATAAAAGCCTTATGATCACATAAGTAGATGTCAAAAAAGTATATAATAAAGCTCAACATACATTTCTGATGAAAGCCCTTTAAAATGTGGGAGAAAAGGAATATATCTTAACATAAAAGCTACATATGAGAAACCCACAGGGAACATAATTCTTAATGGGCAAAAAACTGAAATTCTTCCCATTAAGAACTGGAACAAGGTGGTGTCATCATCAATATTGCAGCAAAGGGGTATTGGGGTCAAATTCTCTCGTAAAAACATCTGATAAGGATAAATAATGGTAAGATTCTGGAAGTCCTGGATGCGTTAAACAGACTGGATAGCACCTGTGATTCACTCAGACTGCTGAGATAATTTCAAAAGATGAGGGACGGGAAGAAAGAAAACCATCAGAACCCTTCTCCTCTCTCCCACCCACAAAGCTGGCCCACTACATCTAGAAGGAAGGAAAACTTGAAGACAAGAAGCCAGGAGAATCCTGAGACATCTAAGGGGTCTGGACAATAAAATGTGGGCAAGAGGGGCCTCCCCACAAACAATGCTTGATGTGGGCCCCTTTATTATGGAGTTACCCTCCCCTGATCCTGGAGTCTGGTGGGACCATTTAACCAGTTGGTCACACTTAAGCAGGAAGGACATGTGAGGAGCCTAATAGAGCTGTTCCCTACATGAGGGGTCTCTTGGTATTCCAAGCCCTCAGGTGTAGAAGGCTGCAGGAACGCTATCACCACCCAACTACCTCATGGGCCCAGAAGATGTGCAGATTACTCTACACCCATAGCTACAGTTCATTACATGCCCTTTTGTGCTTTGTTTTTCTTTTTATCTAACTGCCCTCCCAGCCCCCCCCCCAGAAGACTATCCTACCCAGCCTTATGGCAGTCCCCAGTGGACCAAACTAAAACAGCAATGACTAGCTAACTGGAAACCCTCAGAGGAGAAGCAATTCTTCCCCCATCTACCTGGATGTTGGTTGGTTGGTCAGTTGGTTATCATTCATGTCCCTCTCTACTATACCTTTCTTTTGATTCTTTTTTTCCTGCCCTTCAAAATTACCATCACCATTTTCTCATCTGCTACATTGTTTCCTCCTCCTTCCTTTGTCCCCCCATCTGGCTACTTCTTTCCTACCTCACCTTTGTTCCTTCTACTATTCCATATCATCCTCCATTTTCCTCTCATCCCTTTTGTTCTCCTTATTCTCTTTTGACCTGATATTATTCTGAGACATGCATCAAGGGACCTATCATGAGAAATATATCCTACCCAGACTGCAGGTACATCACAGTGGACTTGGCCTCAGCATGGGTCTACAGATGCAATATTGCACATGAGATTCTGAACCACCACAGGCTGAAATGTCAATCCCATCCTATGCAGTGGGGGATGGAAAAGTAAAGGGCCCTGGTGCAAAGCACAGCTCAGAAAAATTCTAACATAACACAAGAGTATCTGGATAGGTATCCCACCAAAGCAGCTCAGACACTGAGCAGACACATCCACACCTGAGCAAGAGAAATCAGAAGAGGACTTTCCACCTGTACCAGTGGTACTATGAACAGAACAAAACAGAAGGTTAAATATAGGAATGAAGAGAATTACAGTGGATCAAGCAGAACTTTCTGGGAACAGTATACCACAGGCAAAAAGCTAACCTTGAGAATCCAATAATATGGACGTAGAAGAATATCTCCATCTAATTAAGAATTCAAAAAGGTGATAATGAAATAAATTGATGGCATACAACTTCTCCAAAGATACACTATAGGCAAGAAGAAAATGGAGTGACATAGTTAAACTCCAAGTCAACAAATTCCAACCAAGAATAACATACCCAGCAAAGTTCTCCTTCCTCTATGAAGGAAAAATAAACACATTCTCAGATAAACAAAATCACCAGAAATTCATTACTACTAACCCCCCTTTCCAAAGTATATTAAGAAACCTTAAAGCCAAAACCAACATAGGAATGAATAGGAAGAAGAGAATAAGGTAAGGAGTAGAATCATAAAAGGTAACAAAGCAGCTAATACAGATGCCAATGTATCAATATTAACTCTAAATGTAAATGTAAGCTCATCAATAAAAAGACAGAGTAACAGGCTAGATTAAAAACAGAACCCAGCCTCTTGCTGTCTACGAAAACACATTTAACAACAAGGGATAAGCATATATTGAAAGTAAAAAGTTGGAACACAATCCTACAAGCAAATGGATCAAAAGGAAAGTAGGAACAGCAATACTTGTGTCAGATAAATAGACTTCAACTAAAAAAGTAAAAGAGACAAAGATGGCCATTACATTATGATTAAGAGGGCAATCTACCTCCACCTAAAATAATCAGGTTGACATCAGACTTCTCCAAAGATACACTACAGGCAAGAGAATGGAGTGACATAGTTAACAAATTCCAAGTTAGGATGATATAACAATCATCAAAATATACTCACCAAATGAAGGAGCAACAAAATATGTCAGACAATCATTATCAACTTTGAAAACACAGATTAGAGAAAATACATGTATAGTCTGAAACTTCAAAGCCCTAATCTCATCAATAGGCGGATCAACAAGAAAAAAAAAAAATAAGGACAAGAGACCCCTCAATAAAGACCTAGCCCTCATGGACTTAACAGACATCTATAGGACACTGGACACAAAAAAATCATACTAAACATTTTTCTCAAGTGCACAGGATCATTCTCCAAGATTTATCAAATAATGGAACACAAGCGAAACATCAACAGACACAGTATAATCAAAATCATATCAACTATCTTCTCTGGTCATGAAGGCACCAACTAGAAATAAACCATGAAAAGAAAGCAAGACCCTCTACCTCAAGGAGATTGAAACCCATATTACCACTGGGTCAATGAAGAGATCAAAGAAGAAATTAAAAACAGCTTGAGATGAATGACAATGAAGACACAACTCTCCAGGGGGCACAGCAAAAGCAGTTATAAGAAGGAAATACATAGCAATGCAGACCCACATTTAAAAAAAAAAGAGAGAGAGATCATGACAAGATGGCGGCTGAGTGAAGACTCTGAAATCATTACATCCAGCTCACACAGGAGTTAAGACTAAAAACGGACTGTAGACTTACATACTACGAGTTTCAACCCAAATGAGAGCACCCTGGACTCACTAGAAGGAAGATATCTAAGGGAGACTGAGTGATTGGGGAGCTCCGATACAGGAGTGCCCAGGTACTAGGAACTGCCTCCCACAGGAGGCTTGCTGCTCTTCACCCCACTAAAACCCTGGGGATAAAGAGAAGCAACACAGCTCAGTGAGTGGAACCCAAGATGCAAGGAAAGAACTGCTTGGAGTGGGAACACAGAGCAGTGGGGAGGAAGAATTGGCAACTGGGACAGCTGGGAGGCTTGCAGCCCTTTTAACCTCCCTGCATCTCCTGCCCCCACAGCAGAGGCCTGGAGGCTTCTAAAGCATGGCCCAGCGAGCCTCACAAAGCCCCAGAAGATAAAAGAGGGAAAAAATAAACCAGTTAGACGGATTCAACCCCAGGCCCAACCCTGGGAAACTGCATCAATTTTAACACTCCCCCGACCCTCCATGGGCACATCCTAGCATAGAGAGGCCCTAGGAAGTGCCTCAGACTGGGAGACTTGCTAAAGGTCTACCTGCTTACCACATCTACCCACAAAGCCCTGGAATTAAAGAGAGACAACTCAGCTCTGTGAATGCACCCTACGCAGTGGGGAAAGACTGCTCAGGGAGAGACTGCTTGGAGTGGGCACAAAGAGCCATGGAGGCACTGAGGGAGCACTGGCAGCCTGCACTGCTGGAAGTCTTGCAGCCCTTCTGGTGCTTCCTGCATCCCTGCATCCAACAGCACAGGCCTGGAGACTTTTGAGCAAGTAAGGCACGGCCCTGCAAAGCTTACAGTGCTCAGAAAATAAACAAAACCAGTCATTGGCTCAACCACAGGTCCAGATACAGGGAGACCTACAACACTTATAACGTGCCTCATTTTCAACGGGCAACCAAGCATAAAGGGAACCCAGGACATCGGAAGGATACAAACATCAACAGGCACCTTCTAGAGACAAGAACTCAATGTGTTACCAAAAGAAACTGAACACCACAAGAGACCCATGACTGTCACTGGCAGAATGACAGACATAATTCCACACAGTGGGGGCTGGAAAAACAGGAGATACTGAAACAAAGCATCTCAGAATACCCTCCACAACTGAAGTGTCTAGAAGTCCCTTTGCCATCCCAAAAAGAACATTCAGAAAGAATGCCGGTCAACACTGTGTCTCAATGAATAGAATATTAGAAAATACACACCAGGGAAAAGACAAACAAATACCGAGCTAGTCCACATGGGAAAAATTCACAACAAAAAAAGATCAGTCACCAGAAGTCACCAAAGAAATAGAAGAACTGCTCAGCCTACCAGATAGAGAATTCCGAATCATCATGATAAACAAAAAAACAAACAAACAAACAAAAAAGACGAGGAGGGAAAAAAGTGATACGAGGCAAGCTATCAAGGAATTGAAGAAAAAAATGAGACTTTAAGAAAAAAAATAGAAGAAATGCTGGAGATGAAAAGTCCACTAGAGAGATAAAGAATGCTGGGAAAAGTAATAAAAACCCGGGCCCCTGGAAGTGGGGCTGCAGGAGCCGCTTTGCCCCAAGCTAAACCCTGGAGGTAAAGCTGGACGGCTCAGCTCAGTGAGTAAAGCCCAGGCTGCAGAAAGACTGCAAATCTGATCCTCAATACCTGGGTGAGAGAAAAACCACTGAATCTGCAGACCCGATCTGGAGCACCTGGGCTCCACGCAAAGCCACTGATCAGCTCGACCAGCTCGGGAACCGGCAAGATAGCTGCAGAATAAAGACCCCGAGGCGACTACATCCAAACTTGCACAGGATTATACAAAAACGGACTATAGACTTTCATGCTACGAGTTTCAACCCAAATGAGAACGCCCTGGACTCACTAGAAAGAAAATAACCGAGGGAGAACTGGCGATTGGGGAGTCCCCATAAGGGAAGCCGCACAGGCAGGAACTGATCCGTGAACACCAGCGCCTTCCAACTCGCTCGGCTCCTTTAAAAATCTAGGCGGCTAAAGGCAGAGAGCCCTACAGAGGGAACCTGGTAGAGGCGGCAGCTGTGGGCAGCTGTGGGCTGTGCCTTTTGTCCCAGCCCTGCTACAACCCTGGAGATAAACTGAGACAATTCAGCTAGGGAGGGGAAACCAAATCCTGGGAAAGGGCTGCAGCTCAGAACCAGAGACCTGAGGATACGCTGCAGACCTGTTGCTGACCTTTGCCCCAGCAGCCCCAACAAAGCCCTGGATATAAATTGAGACAGCAGAGCTAGGTGAGTGGATCCCAAGCTGCTGCGGAGGGCTGGACCCAACCACAGGCCCAACCCTAGGATAATGCAGCAATTTTCACAACCTTGCATGGGCACATTTAACATAGAAAGGTCCTAGGAAGTGCCTCAAACAGGGAGACTTGCTCAGGGGTCTACCTGCTTACCACATCTACC
>NW_004567124.1:35860575-35875865 GCF_000260355.1 Condylura cristata | reverse complement strand
GAAAAAAAAATGTGAAAAATGATGTAAAAATAAACTTTTTAATAAAAAAATAATAATAATAATACACATTGACCAAGTGGCTTTTATCCCAAGAGCACAAGGATGGTTCAACATCAGAAAGTCAATTAATGTAATCCATCACATCAACCGACAGAAAAATAAAACCACATAATTATATCAATAGATGAGGAGAAGGCATTTGACAAAGTTCAATACCCATTTATGTTTAAGGCCCTGGAAATACTCGGAATAGAAGGAACATTCCTCAACATGATAAAAGCCATATATGACAAACCCCCAGCCAATATCATCCTCAACAGAGAAAAGCTGAAATCCTTTCCTTTGAGATCAGGAACAAGACAAGGGTATTCACTATTGCCACTGCTCTTCAACATAAAATTGGAAGTTCTAGCCAGAGCAATAAGACAGGAAAAATAAATACAAGGAATTCAAATAAAGAAAGAAGTAAAATTGTCTTTATTTGCAGACGATCTGTTAATTTACATGGAAAATCCTAAATCTTCTATAAATAAACTAATCAAAACAATCAACCAATTTAGTAAGGTAGCAGGATATAAAATCAACACACAAAATTAGAGGCCTCCTTTACACAGACCACTAATCAGAAGAGGCAGAGGAAATAAAAGGCCATCCCCTTTTCAATTAAAACAAAGAATCAAATACCTGGGACTCAATCTAACAAAAAGGTAAAAGACCTATACAAAGAAAATTACAAAATACTGTTAAAAGAATATACCATAAAATGGAAAGACATCCCCTGCTCATGGATCAGGAGAATTAACATCATCAAAATGGCCATCCTACCAAAAGCGATATACAGATTTAACACCATCCCAATAAAAGTCTAAATGACATTCTTCAAAGAAATTGAAAAATATTGATGAGATTCATATGGAATAACAAAAGACCTCAAATAGACTTAGAAGAAAGAGAATGAAGGCATTATAATCCCATGACTTAGAAGAAAGAGAATGAAGGCATTATAACCCCAAACTTCAAGCTACACTACAAAGCCATAATAATCAAAACTGCATGGTACTGGAACAAGAACAGACCTACATTACAGTGGATTCGAATAGAAAACCCAGTTATAAACCCACAGGTTTATGGGCAGCTAATCTTTGACAAAGGAGTAAAGAAGATACAATGAAACAAAGAAAGATTGTTCAGCAAATGGTGCTGGGAAAACTGGGAAGCTACAGGGAAAAAAATAAATAAAACTAGATCACTACCTTGCCCCATACACAAAAATCAACCTGAGGTGGATTAAAGACCTAGACATAAGAGTAGAAACCATAAAATACTTAGAAGCAAAGATGGGCAAAACACTATATGACATACATTTCAGTGACATCTTTAAAGATACAGCACACCAATGCAACGATAGTGAAGGCAAGGATAAATAGATGGTACTACATCAAGTTAAAGAGCTTCTATACAGAAAAGAGACATTACAAAAGACAGACATCGCAATGATAGGGAAAAAATTTTCTTACACAAAACAAGAGATACAGGATTGATCACAAAGATATACGAAGAACTGATGAAACAACAAAAATAAACAACCCTATAAAAAAATGTACAGAAGAGCTAAAAAGATAAAAAGACACTTCTTCAAAGAGGAAATACAGATGGCCAACAAGCATATGAAAAAAAAGTTCAACATCACTTTTAATAAGGGAGATGCAAAGTAAAATCACAATGAGATGCCACCTCACCTCAGTGAGAATGGCACATCTTCAAACAACTAGCAACAACAAATGTTGGCGAGGATGTGGAGAAAAAGGAACTCTCCTGCACTGCTGGTGGGAATGCAAACTAGTACAACCACTATGGAAAACTGTTTGGAGGTTCTTCAAACCGCTAAACATGGAGCTTCCATATAACCCAGCAATCCCACTCCTAGGTATCTACCCAAAATGTCACAAATACACTGATTGAAAAAGATACCTGCACCCCCATGTTTATTGCTGCTTTATTTACAATTGGAAACACATGGAAACAACCCAAATGCCCAAAAGTGGATGACTGGATTAAAAAGATGTGGTACATATACATAATGGAATTTTACTCAGCGACCAAAAAATAAATAAACAAACACATGCCATTTGCAGCAACATGGATGGAGCTGGAAAAGATCATGCTTAGTGAAATAAGCCCAAAAGTAAAGGAAAAATACCAGATGGTTTCACTCATAATAGGAGTATAATGGACCAGGCAAGAAAATAACAATAATAATGAACAGCAATATACCAGAGACAAATTATTGGGTGGTGAGGAATGGGATCAAAAAACAGTGGGGTAATGGAAATGCACTGGACTATGGTGATGACACACGAGTAATTTGGTGATGGGAAGCCCACAGGGATTACAACTGAGATGGAAAAAGGCACAAAATGATGTAAAAATAAACTATTATATTATTTTTTTTAAAAAGAGAGAGAACGCAATAACTCAAAGAAACAACCTAATGTCCTACCTTGAAGAACTGGAAAAAGAAAAACAAGAACAAAAACAAAAAAAAACCCATAAGCCAGTAGAATAAAGGAAATAATAAAATATCAAAGCAGAACTACATGAAATAGAAATATCCAAAAGATCAATGAAACCAAAGTTGGCTCTTTGAAAAAAAAATTAACAAATGAACCTGTAGCCAGGCTCATGAAGTAAAAAACTGACAAAGCACAAATAAGGACCCTCTCCGATGGCACAACTGGTTAAAGCATAGCAATATGAAGCTGCAGCACAAGTTTGATCCCCAGCCAGGGAGGTGACCCACATGGTGTGGCAGACCTCTCCTGACATACCTGCTGCTCCCCTCAGGAGTGTATTTCAGTAGATCTACCTGTTCTGCTCCGCACTCTGTCTCTGGTGAACATTCTCACCCTCCGCAACTCTGGCCTGTACCCCAATTCTTGTATTCATAAATAAATAAATCTTTTTAAAAAGCACAAATAAACAAGATCATGAATGAAAGAGATGTTACAGCAGAAATCAAAAGAATTATCAGGGATTACTATGAACAATCTGGAAGAGATGGACAAATTCCTAGAACTATATAATCATCCAAAGCTAAGTAAACAAGACATAAAATACCTGAACAGGTCATTACATTCAGTGAAATTGAAACAATAGTCAAAACATTCCCCCAAAACAAAAGCCCAAGCAACCTTTCCTGGTGGTGCAACGGGTTAAAGCACAGTACTATGAAGCTATCCACTGCCACTGCAGCATGAGTTCAATCCCTGGCTAGGGAAGTGACTGACATGGCATGGCAGACATCTCCCGCTACTCCCCCTCAGCAGTATATTTCAATAGGTGTGCCTGTTCTGCTCTCTACTCTGCCTCTGGTAAATCCTCTCATCCCCTATATCTCTAGCCTGTGCCCCAGTTTTTGTATGTGTAAATAAACATATCTTTTAAAAAACAAAATCCTAGGACCAGATAACTTCACAAATAAATTCCAAATGTTCAGAATAGACCAAATGTTCAGAAATGAACTGGTGCATATCCTACACAAATTCTTTTAAAAAACTGAGGAGAAATACTACCAAATACATTGTATGAAACCAACATTACACTACTACTAGCCAAACAAGGACAACACAAAAAGGGAAAACTACAAGTCAATCTCTCTAATGAACACTGCTGAAAAGTCCTCAATAAAGTCCTAGCCAACAGAATCCAGCAATGCATCAAAAGGATAATTCACCATGACCAAGTAGGATTAATTTCAGGATCACAAGGAGGGCTCAATATCAGAAAATCAATTAATGTAACCAAACATATCAACAAAAATAAAAATCATAAGATCATATCAATAGATGCAGAAAAGCATTTTGAAAAGTTCAGTATCCGTTTATGATGAAGGTCCTTAATTCTTGGGATAGAAGGAACATAACTAACATAATAAATGTCATTTATGACAAACCCATAACCAATATCATTCTCAATGGTGAAAATCTGAAAGCCTTTCCCTTATGATCTTAAACAAGAAAAGGATGTCCACTGTTACCACTACTTTTCAATATAATACTGGCAGTCATAGCCAGAGCAATAAGACAAGAGAAAGAATAAAAGGAATCCAAATTGGGGGAAAGGAAGTAAAATTATCATTATTTCAGATGACATGATAATATACATAGAGAACCCTAAAAATTCCACAGAAAAACTAATCAAAACAATCAACCAATTCAGTAAAGTAGCATATACAAAATTAACACACAAAAATCAATAGCTTTCCTAAATGCAAACAATTAATATTAAGGAAAAAACAAGTAAGCCATTCCTTTTATAACTGAAATAACAACAACAAAGAATCAAATATCTGGGAATAAACTTAATAAAAGAGATGAAGGACTATATTAAAAAAAATTATAAAGCTTTATTAATATAAGTAGAATAAGCACAAAGACATCCCCTGTGCATGGATTAGATGAATAAAAATGGCCAATCTAGCCAAGTGCAATTTACAGATTCAACAGTATTCCAATAAATGTCTCTTTGACATTCTTCAAAGAGATTCAACAAATTTGGATGAGACTCATATGGAACCACAAAAACCTCAAATAGCCAAAGCTCTCCTGACCAAAAGAAGGAGAATGGAATTATCACTCCCAGACTTCAAGGTATATTTCAAAGCTATAATAATTAAAACTGTGTGGTACTGTAACAAAAACAGGCCATTGGAGTTGAATAGAAAACAAAATAAACCCACATATTTGCATCCCTCTGGCAAGGTTGCAAAGAATATGCAATGGAACAAGGACAGGTTGCTCAATAAATGGCCCTCGGAAAATGGAACTGCTACACGCACTACTGCCTCACACTATGCACCCAAAAAACCAACTCAAAAAATGGATAAAATACTTGGACATAAGAACTGAAACCATAAAATAGAAGAAAATATAGGCAAAACAGTGCATGACATACATCTCAGTAACATCTCTTAAGACACACTACCCAAAGCAAAGAAAATGAAAGAAAAGATGAAAAACTGGGACTACATCAAGTTAAAAAACATTAACCAAAACAAAGAGACACCCTATTGATTGGGGGAAAGTTTTTGCTCTCCATACAACTGATAAGGGGCTAATCACAAAGATCTACTTAGAGCTGATGTGACTCCACAAAATCAAAGTAAACAATATAGTCAACAAATGGGCAGATGAGCTAAAAAGACACTTCTTCAAAGAAGTGCAAATGGTAACAGGTATATGAAAAATGTTCAACATTGCTTTGCAATAATGGAAATGCAAATTAAAACCACAATGAGAATGGTGCCAGTGAGAATGGCACATATTAAAAACAACAACAACAAATGTTGGAAAGGTTGTGGCATAAAAAGAACTCTCCTATACTGCCATGGGAATGCAAACTGGTCTAACTACTAAGGTAAGCTCTGTGGAAGTTCTTCAAACTACTGAAAATCAAGCTTCCCAGCAATTCCACTCCTGTGGCATTATTTACAATATGTAAGACATGGAAACAACCTAAATGCCCAAAAACACATGACTGGATCAAGAAGATGTGGTATATATACACAATACAAAACTATTCAACAATTAAAAAAAGATAAATTCATGCCATTCAAGGTAACATGGATGGAGCTGGAAGGGATTATGCTCAGTGAAATGGCCAAAAGGAAAAAGAAAAATATCATATGATTACAGTTACAAAAAATATATAAGAAAACCAAATAAGGGACCAGAAAAAGAAATCATTGTAATAAAATAAAAAACAAAATTAACAGGCCAGGGGCCCTCCCGGGTGGCACAATGAGTTAGAATGCAGCACTCACTGCCAAGCTAGCCACAGATGCTTCAATGCAAGTTTGATCCCTGGCCCCTGGAATCAGCAGACCTCTCCTGACCTGCCCACTGCTCCCCTCATCAGTGTACTTCATTGATCTGCCTGTTCTGCTCCCCACTCTGTCTCTGGTGAATCCTCTCACCTCCCCTGCAGCTCTGGTCTGTATCCCAGTTCTGTATGCATAAAGAAATAAATCTTTA
Source organism: Condylura cristata (assembly GCF_000260355.1). Classification (NCBI taxonomy): domain Eukaryota; kingdom Metazoa; phylum Chordata; class Mammalia; order Eulipotyphla; family Talpidae; genus Condylura; species Condylura cristata. The sequence continues at coordinate 35,869,833 of NW_004567124.1, read as the reverse complement.
AAAAAAATTAACAGGCCAACTATTAATCAGAGACAAACTGCAAGGGAGGAGAGAGAGGTGGAATGTGTTCTTACAGAAGGGACTATGCTGACGGTATGCAGGTGATTTGGTGGTGGGAATTCCATGGGAACTACCCCTGAGAGGAAAAAGCATGCAACAGACAAAAAGGAAGAATGATACAAGACGCTATAAAATAAACTTTTTTTTAAAAGAACTCAAACAAAAAAGGGTAATAATTCACACCACACCTTTTTAATATAATGCTGGAAGTTACAGAGTAATTAAGACTACAGAGAGGCATAAGGGGAATCCAAATTGCAAAAGAAGAGGTAATCCAATCATTATTTGCAGATGGTATGATATTTAAAACTCTAAAAACAATTCACACAAAACTAATTAAAATAATAAACCATCTCAGTAAAGTAGAAAACTACAAAATCAATACACCAAAATCAGAAGCCTTCTTGTACACAATCAGTCTGAAGTGGAAGAAATTAAGAAAACCATCCCATTTACAATTTTTCCCCCAAAATTAAATATCTGGGAATAAACCCAACAAAGGAGGTGCAAATTACAAAACACCACTAAAAGAAATAAAAGAAAACACAAAGAAATGGAAATTATCTCCTTCTCCTGGCCAGAATAGCATGATCAAAATGACCATCCTACCAAAAGTAATTTACATATACAATTCAATGCCTATAAAAATCTCAATGACATTATTCAAAAAAATGGAACAAATATTGCTGACAATTATATAGAATCACAAAAACCCTGAATAGTCAAAATTCTCCTGACTAAAAAGAAGAGAAATGGAGACTTCAAAGGAGAATTCCCAGACTTCAAACAATACTACAAAGCCAATATAAAAAAACAGCATGGTATTGAACAAAAACAAACACATAAAACAATGCAATGAAATTGAAAATCCAGAAATACAACCACACATATATGGTCTATGACAAAGGAGCAAAGAATATACACTGGAACCATCCCATTTACAATTGTTCATCAATAAGTGATTTGTGAAAAGTGGACTGCTGCATGAAAGAAAATTAAACTAGACTACTATCTCACATCATACACAAAAACCAAATCAAAATGGAAAAAAGATTTGAACATAAAACCTGAAGCCACAAAATACATAGAAAAAACAGGCAAAATGCTCTGACATAAACTTTTGAAATAGCTTTACAGATTCATCCCAGGAGCAAGGAGAATATAAACAATTGGAAGTATATTAAATTAAAAACTATCAGCACATTGAAAGAAACTGCAATCAAAATGAAGAGACACTCTACTGATTGGGAGAAAATATTTGCACACCATACATCTGACAAGGGACTAAAATCAAAGACCTACATACAGTTCAACAAAAACAAATAACACAATAAAAAATGGGCAGGGGATAGCTAAATAGACATACAAATGGCCAACTAGAACATGACAAAATATTCATCATCACTTATCATCAGGGAAATAGAAATCATAACCCCAATGAGATACCACCTCACTGGTGAGAATGGTCCACATTGAAAAGATCAGAAAGAATAACTTCTGGATATGGAGAAAAAGAAATCCTCTAGATTACTGTTGGGAATGTAGACTGCTCTACATTTTGAACATTGAAACACACTACATAAATGAAACTAATTAAAGTATATTTACAGAGATCATACTTACACATCATCTACTGTTGATTTAGAAAAACTACAACCAGAAATTGTTGAGTATGGCATCACTAAATGTATTATTATTAAATTTTTATTAGAAAGAAGAAACAAGTTTCTATATAAAAGAGTCCACTAAGCATACGGAGATTCAACATCAATGCCCTTTCATGGGCTCATCTATCCTGGAAAGAATATGTGCTTTCACCAGGGGTCATAATTGATTACCACTTGACCAACACTCTGTAGTAATCAAAGTTCAACCTGAAACTCATGAAAATGGTAAAAGCAAAATAAAAACACACCGCTAGCATGTTCAACTGACAACAAGGGCTCGGATCCTTTTTCTAGCCCACAACCCCATGACAGTATACAAATACAACAGCATTGCCTATTTGATTTTTACAGCCAAGAGGAACTCAGAGAACACTAACTGATGAACTTCACTTCTGTTACTAGCTAGTGCCATAAATGTAACTTCAGAAACATTTTTAGATTCTTTAATAGTATCCAGTGATGCTTTCCAATATTTATCTTGAAAAAAAATTCCTGCTCATGTCATATGATGTCAGCATGATTGAAAACCAATAATCAACACACTTTAAATGTGTAAATATAATTAAGTTCAGTTAAAAAGACAACTCTCTTGAGGTTCAAGATTCACCATTAAGTAGGTAATTCATTTGCTGAAATGTAGTACAGATTACATCTGCATGTAAATGGAAGAACACCACATAGAAAATAATTTACACTTGTCATTATATATAGTGTTTTGTGCTTTTATTGTGAAAGACTACATTTTTTTTTACCTTAAGATGACTGAAACTTTTAAACATTTATATACTGAAACAAGATAAAGCATGATGGATAAAGAAAGCCCATAAGCACAGATGACAGGAAGCAGCAACAGTGTTGAGCACTGTGGCCATGCTCCTCCTGTGAAGATTTGTTTAGGGAGAGATATCCACAGAATTCTGCTTAGTTCATCAGAGTACTGAGACAAAATTTTGTGATTTAGAATTTTTCTTAATGTTATCATGAATAAAATTTTGCAAGTCTCTGTTCTTCTGATTTTGCCTACCTGAAATAAATAAATAAAATTCAAGGAGGAAATTTAAAATGGTTCTACAAAATACAGTACACTATATTTTTCTAAAAATTATCAAGGAGATGGCACATGGGTGAAGTGGTGGTGAGAAGTCCATTACACTGAGATGAACAAATGTACAAAATGAAGAATCATGTAAAAAAATATAAAATAAAAAAATTATCAAGAAGAAAAGTACATATCTAAATTTCATAGTCTACCATGTTTTAATGCTTGATGTAAACAATATATTAGTGTATAAATAAAGCCAGTATATATCAGTTTCTCTTTTAAGTAATAATTTCAGAGATTGTAGAGTTGGGCAGCAGAAGTGTGCTGACTCATAAATAAACATTCTAGTGAATATAAACTATGTTTCAAATTTAATAATGAATTATATTAATGTGCCTTCAATTTACACACTCTTTCCAATACCCTCATGAGGGTTCATCAAGACTATAAACGAAGAACATCAGGAAAGATGCTCTTAAATCATGATACTCAATTAAACCACATTTCTAAATGGACAATATTCATGCTGGCATCTTACCTTCCCAGGCTTCAGGTATCAACAACCTTCTAATGCAGGGAAAATCTCATGCCCCCAATTGGAATAAGACAAAGAGAAGTCAGCATCAGTTCACTTCCTGACAAAAGAAGTTAAGTATTAGATCTGAGCAAAAGGCATAGTTGTCACGTTGTATGGTACACCTATGTTGAAATATTACTGATGAGAAATTGGAATATTATTCATCTATCATCCAAAAGAAATCAGAGATGATAAAGACACTGCCCCAAAAGGTAACCAAAATTGAGAAGCAAGTGAATAATTTAATTTTGCATCATTATGCAAAAAACAAAGAAGAAAGGATCATGAGAGTAAGTGTACATAGACTTTCATAGGCACTCTGCCTCCTAAAACAGCAATGAGCTAACCTGAATCTGAAGAGTTGGGTCTATTCTTGGACAAGTTACACAACTTAGTGAAACAAACTTAGTAAGTAGATAAGTAGATCTCAGAGGACAGGTATGTCTCCATTGTTTCATGGGCATTTTGCCAAGTTTGATAAGCATGGTATGTGATCTGGAAAAAAAGGTGTGAGGTTTTAAAATATGGTGAGGTCAAGAAAATTTTATCAGTTGTTTCTGATAATAAAAATGAACAATCTTTATCATAAGTAAGATTCTAAAAATGAAAAGTGTTTAAAATATGCATAACTAAACAGAACAGTTGTTTTACACCTTTGCAATTCTATTATAAGCTTCAAGGATATTTTCTTTCTGTAAAATCTTCTAAAGTTCATCTAAATCTTATGTCTAATACAACATGGTACAGAGCCAAAAGGCAATGTGAAAAGGACTTTACTTTGATTATTATCACAATAGAATATTTGAACTTTTTTCCTGAACTAAAACTTTCAACTAAATTTAGAAATGAAACAGAAATCTTATGTAAAAATAGTGCAAAGAACTAACTTATCATAGCTAACTGAACTAAGTAAACTTTAAAAATTTCTGTGGTAAATGAAACTCAAGAAACCCACACAATTTTTTTTTTGAAAGTGAGTTTAGTTAGACAGAGTAAGGTTCAGCAAAACTGCTACAGAAACAAGTATAGTATAATAAAATGCAGCAACACACCAACACATCAAATGTAGAAGTACAATAAATATTAGCTTTCTTGCAGTTTGTAAGAAAGATCAACTTCAAGTGATCCTCAATCTCAATTATCTTACTCTCATATAATTAGCCTTTAATATATAATACTTTTTGTTCCTAAATTCCTCTCAAATATGATTCAGTCTATACCCCCACAACTGATTTGTACCTATCTAACTGTGGGATGGATATTTCTGCAGACAGGATTGAGAACATCTCAGCTACAGCAGTAGGGACTTTCCTTGTTCTGAGCTCATAGCTGTGTGGGCAGATATTTCCTGAGAATGGAAGAACCCTAATGATGAGACACCAGGGATACAGAGCTTATTAAGCCACTTTGGGTAACCATTCCAACAGATATGTCTTTGGCAGATGAACCTCTTCCTATTACAAAATCCACCTCCATGCTGTACAGTAGTTAACTCTGAAGTGATCACAAGATGCCTGGAGGAAAGTGAGACAGTCACAAAATCTAACAAGAGCTAGAAAGGGACAATATTTAATGATTAAGAGAACAATACATCAGGAAGATATACTTATCAATGTATAGTCACCAAATGAAGGAACACTGAAATACATTAGGCAACTATTATCAACTTTGCAAACAAGCATTGGAAATAAAACAACTTTGTGGTAGGAAACTTCAACAATCTACACTTACCAATCATGCATAACATAAACTGGGACATAATAACTTTAAACAAATAATTACACTGATGGACCTCAAAGATACTTACAGAGTACTGCATCTCCCCAAAATTAGAAAGCATATTTTTCTCAGGTGCACATGAGATATTCTCCAGAATAGAACACATTCTGGGGATCATCAAACAAGTATCAACAAACTCATAAAGATTGAAATCATAACTAACATCTTCTCAGACCATAAAAGCATCAAACTAGAAATCAACTATCTAAAGAATGCAGGGATATCATTTAACACATGGAGAATAACACACTATTGAAAACTATCTGGTTAATGACCAAAGAAAAAGAAAAACCCAAATGATAATGAGGCTACAACTTACCAAAACTTAGGGGATGCAGCAAAAGCAGAAGAAAGCTATATACAACTATTTAGGCCCATATAAACACAGGAAATAGTTCAAATAAACAAGCTTCTCTCTCAACTTGAGGATCTGGATCAAGAACAAACAAGTCCAAATGTCAGAAGAAGAAAAATGTTTTAATAGAAATGAAAGAAATAGAAATTTTAAAAGCTCAATAAACTAACAAAACCAAAATCTGGCTTTAAAAAAAAAAAAACAGACAAGCTTCTAACTAGGTTCACTAAGAAAATAAAGATTAAATCTCAACTAAATAGAATCCAAAATGAAAGGTGGGAGATTACAACTGGTACTGCAGAAATTCAGAGGCTAATAAGAAACTACTACAAACATCTATATGCTAACAAACTCTAACCTACAAGAGATAAACTTTATGATTACATAATCCTCCAAGACTGAGTAGGGAAACATAGAAATCCTGAACAATACAATAATAAGCAAGAATATTGAAACAGTAATCAAAACTGTCCTAAAAAAAAAAAAAAAGATCCAGGACTATATGGCTCACAAGCAAGTTCTACCAAGCATTCAAAAGACAAATTAAGAGGCATCCCTGGTGGTGCAACAGGTTAATGCATAGCACTATGAAGCTATCACAGCCACTGCAGTACAGTGGCTAGCCAGGGAGGTGACTTATATGGCATGGCAGATCTCCCTTATCTCATCCACTGCTCCCCTCAGCAGTGTATTTCAGTACCTCTACCTCTTATGCTCCCCACTCTTTTGTGAATCCTCTTACTCCCACACATATGGCTTGTACCCCAGCTCTGCATGCATAAATAAATAAGTCTTTTCAAAAAAGTCAAATTAATACTTATCCTTCTCAAATTCCTACAGGAAACTGAAAAAGGAACACTTTCAAACATATTTTTGAAGCAAACATTATTCTAACACATATTCACAAAGAAACATACACATACATACAAACTACAGACCAATTTCCCTAATGAACACAATGTAAATATCCTCAATAAAATACTGGTAAAACAAATCCAACAAGAACCATACACCATGACCAAGTGGGACCCAATGTAAGGACATACAGATGACTCAACATCCAAAATGTTATTAATGTAACTCATCAAATAAACAGAAAGAAATATGAATACCAATGCCATCAATAAATGCTGAAAAAGCATTTGATAAGATACAAAGTCCATTTATTATGAAAATCCTCAAATAACAAGTGATAAACAGAACATTCCTTAACATAACCAACTGCAACAAACTAAAGGCCCTTCTACTAAGATCAGACAAGGGAAGATACAAAAGGAACATGAATTAGAAAAGAAGAAGAACTGTCATTGTTAAAAGCAGAAACAAATGAAATAGAATTGAGAGTCTAGAAATAAAAGCATACATAAACTGTTAATGTATGACAAAGAGACTAAGAATATATACTGGAAAAAGCATAGTTCTTCCATAAATGGTGTTAGGCAACTGGTCAATTTCACACAAGAGGAAGAAATTAGACCACTAACCCATACCACACATAAATATCAATTCAGAATGGATAAAAAGACTTGGATGTAAGACATAAAATATAAAATACATATAAGAAAGCATGGCAAACACTTTATGACATAGTTTTCTTTAGGGAAATGCCCCAACAGCAAGTAAAACAAATAAGTGGGACTAGATAAAAATAAAAAGCTCCTTTAGAGTGAAAGAAACATAACTATAATAAAATTTTTAAAAACACTCTACTGAATGAAAGAAAATATCTGTACACCTGTAAAGAATGATATCAAGAATCCACAAAGAACTCATACAACTCAACAAAAAGGAGACAATACAATCTAAAAATTGGCAGAAGTAAACAGATAGCTCTCCAAAGAAGACATATACAGTTGGCAAACAAGCAGGCAAAAAAAGTAATCACTATTACTTATCATCTGAGAAATGCAAATCAGACCACAATGAGAAACAACCTTACAATTGTGAGAACAGCCTCTTTTGAAAAGACTATAAATAAGAAATGCTGTTGAATATGGGAAGACAAGTGAAGCAAAACACTGTAGGTGGGAATGCAGACTGGTCCAGCCTTTATTAAAAGTAGTATAGAGGTGTTTCAAAAGATTAAAAATGGACCTTTCTTACAACCCACTAACTCCACTCCTAGCATCTATCCAAACAAATTCAAAACCACTAATTCAAAAGGAGACTTCCATGTTTATTGGAAACTTCCATGTTTATTGCTATGTAATTTACAATATCCAAGCTACAGAAACAACATAATGCCCCAACCCAAATGCCCCCAAAACAGATGACTGGATCAGGATGTGTTTTATTTATATGTGTCTACACACACACACACACACACACACACACACACACAGTGGAATATTACTTGGTGGTCAAAATAGATGAACTCATGCCATCTACATAGATGGAGCTGGAGTAGTAATGCTAAGTGAAACAAGCTAGAAAGGGAAAGATAAATACTGGATGGTGCCACCAATATGTGGGATATAGCAAAGCTGAGCTAAGAGTCACATATAGATAAGCTTAAAAACTAACTCTTGAAATGAAGAAACCCCACTGATTGAAAGTATTTACACTCCATACATTTGATAAGGGACCTATATAAAAAAATCTACAAAGAGTTTACACAACTCAACAAAAACAAAGGAAACAGCCCAATCAAAAAATGGGCAGAAGAGCTAAAAAGATACTTCTAAGAGGAAATGGGATATCCTAATATTACCTTGATTAACAACAAATAAATAAAATAATGATGAGTTAATATATTTGACGTGTTGATTTGTTTATAAGATTATACACACCTCCCTTCAAAAAAAAAAAAAAAGCACATCATCAGGAATATTGACCACAAATTCCAGAGCCAGAGAAGATTCTAACCTCCAAACTTGATTGCCAAGTTAGAGGGCAACAGTAACTACTAATCAGATTTGGAGATTTTATGACACCTTTGCTTCTGTGTTACCTTACATAGAGGTAACACAGATATAAGGATACTTATGTAAGGATCCTAGATGTAAGGATACTTATATCTTTCAGACATGACCTTTAAACACATTTTAAGAAACATGAAAAGTAAAGGTTCAACAAAAGTCATAATTAAAAAATAACTTTAAATCAAATTCTTTCACAGTAAAGAATGTTTTGAAATTTTTTCCTATCAGCCTATTTAAATGAAAATATAAAACCAAGTAAAAATACACTTTCCTTCAATATCATAACAGCTAGTTTCTGCTATCGGTAAAACTTAGACAGTAAAATAATCTCAAAAATAACTGAAAAGTAGAATGTTAAACAATCAAATAATTATAACTCTTCTTACCTTACAAAGAACTAACTGCTATAACTACAAAATGCCTTTGGATTAGGTCTAACAAATTTAGTGACAGCTTCAATGAGATATGGGAAATAATAGTTTCCTAATAATTAGACAATTAGAGCCATGAGATTCAGCTTTGCTTCTCAATTCTATTTCTGTAGAAAAAGTTAAAATGTCGATCTATCTTGGAAAAGTAACATACTGAGTAACACTACAGTTTAAACTTCCAAGTCATGAAGTTCTTAAAAACAATTTTTAAGCAGAAAGAACAGAAGAATGCATAGTGTCAGAAATAGAACCACAGCAGAAACAGAGATTCTAAAAAAGATGCTCCATGGCATATCACTCAGCAATTTAAAAACATGAAATCCTGCCATCTGAAACAACATGGATGGAACTGGAAGAGATTATGTTAAGTGAAAAGAGTCAGAAGAGGAAAGACAAACATTGAATGATTTCAAACATAGTTAGAAT
>NW_004567124.1:35855574-35857242 GCF_000260355.1 Condylura cristata | reverse complement strand
GAAAAATACCGGATGGTTTCACTCATAGCAGGAGTAAAATGGACCAGGCGAGAAAATAACAAAAATAATGAACAACTATATACCAGAGACATTTTGCGGGGGTGGATTGGGGAATGGGATCAAAAACAGGGTGGCGGGGAGGGAAATGCATGGGATTATGGTGATGGCACATGGGTGACTTGGTGATGGGAAACCCGTGGGGATTACAATTGACATGGACAAAAAAAATGTACAAAATGATGTAAAAATAAACTTATGTAAAAAAATTTTTTTTTGCTATTTTACAGTTGGCTCCTGAGAAGAAATGCCTTTTCTTGGACAGAAATTAGAACATGTGTTTCAAGAGAAGTCTTAGGTAAACAAAGATCAGAAGGTATGTACTTGTAGATAAGTAGTCAGAAAGAAGTTTAAAAAACTTGTAGCCTCATACCTACCTGAAAAAGATTTTAGATGATGGAATGAGATGATGTATTTCAAAACATGTGGCATGCCAAGGTTCTGGATAATGTTTATGAGCAAATCAATGAGTCAATACATTCCTGAATTTAAGATGTATACTGACTGCATGTCGTTTTCCTAACACTATGCTGCTGGTAAGGAAAGTCAGAGAAACAAATCAATATATAAATGGTATAAGGGATTGAATGTATTAGATATTAAATGGTCTGGTCTATGGATTTTGAAATTAATTTGTAAAATTGCAAGAAATTATTTAACTATAAATAATATACAAATTTATGAAGTTGTAAAATAGTCATCTTTCTGAAGTTTCTTTTAAAAGTTCTAGGTACTGATGGGGATTTCAATTGAGATGAAAAAAAATGTACAAAATGATGTAAAAAAAACTAAAAAAAAAGTTCTAGGAAGTTGCATAAAATTTTTTTTAAGGAAACTGAAGCTAAATAATATGACTGGCAATCAAAGATTTGCATTAAATTTTTTTCCTATCATGGTTAACATTCTCAGTTAAAGTTTAAAAAACAATAGTGTACTTTATTCTGGACCAAAAGTTAGAGTAAATTCTTCTAACTGCAAATACATAATGGAATTCTTCAGAGTTTAATAATAACAGAACAGCTCAGCATAGTTATGTATACTACTTATAAATATATAGGAAGTAATAACATTAGACTTGTACCAGCATATGCTTGTATCAACAAAATTCTTAATATTATTCTTTTCTTATTTTCTTAATGAATGTTTTTGATCCCTATGTTTTTGACTTGCACTCATTCTCTCTACAGCTACATGTAAAATACATTACTCTATGTGTGTATCTCTACCCAAGGCTGTATCCTCTAGTTGTCCAAGCAATTTATTTTCTGGGAAATATGCTTTTAACTTTTTTAATGAAGTTATCTGAATATGTAAATTCATAAGGAAACATAAAAGCAATTTTATCTTGTCACAATTTTGGAAATATTATTTTTCAAGATCAAAATAGCTGAAATCCAAATCTGATTACACTACTGAAAAGGTCCTATCAAAGCAGTAAAATGATAACCCAAAAAAAAGTCAGAGGCCCTCCCTTGACACAAGCTATGCAACGGCTATCGTCTGACAGATTCCGGATAGCTCGGGAAAAGCTCTGAAATATCAGAATTTCCACTGCTAACTTGTGTTATGACCTCCCTTTTTTGTATAATCATAATATCAAAAAATATTGTT
>NW_004567124.1:35801038-35854880 GCF_000260355.1 Condylura cristata | reverse complement strand
ATTTGCACCCAACTCCAACTCCCGTGTCTTCCTCACTCCCTCTCCCCTTCTTGGAATCTCTGCACGCCGACGCCTTCCCATCTTAGGGTCCTGCCTGTCCTGCCTCCAGACACCTCAAAAGTTGGAGCTGGTCTCCGACACTCCCTGGTGGTGCAGCACATTAAAGTCCAATACTATGAAGCTCTCCACAGCCACTGCAGCATTAAGTTTGATCCTCAGCCAAGGCAGTGACCCATGTGGGATGGCAGGCCTCTCCTGACATGCCCACAGCTCCCCTCAACAGTGTGTTTTGGTTGATCTGCCTCTTCTGCTCCCCACTTTGTTTCATCCCCTATGCCTCTGGCTGGTACCCCCAGTTCTTATATGCATAAATAAATAAATCTTTAAGAAGAAAAGTCAACAACAATCATCACAATTGCTAACCATGGAACATTTCACTTCTCAGTATATAAATAACTTACAATAAAAGTAGGTATAATTGCACCTTAATAGTTACTTTTGAATAAATCAAAATTAATTTGCTAAATTATTCTTCCCTGTATCCCATATTTTCTTCTATATACTCATTTTCAATAATTTTAACAAATTTTTATTGAAATTTAAAAATATAATAAAAACTTCCAAAGAAAAGGCACTGCAAGTGATAATTCAGACCTTTTAGTATTAACTTATATAAACCAGCTACTATGTGGATGTTTACAGAATTATTTTGAAAACTCAATGAATTTATCATTTTTTTCTGAAAACACTATGTAAATTATGTAAAATATTTTGACTCTTATTGACGGTACTATTTTTCATTTGATAATCTAGAGCCAACTGTTTAGTAACAAAACAAATTTGTTTCAGGGTTAAAATGGTAGAAAAAAATTCTCTCATGGAATTTTTACAAAGCAAAGTCTCCAAAATGTCTAGATAGCAGATTTGTAAAAAGGAAAATAGAGATGAGTGAAAGCAGGAAAAATGGAAAACAAGTTGAAAAATAGTGGATAAATTCAAAATAGCTAAGAATTTTTTCTTTTGGTGTATTTTTCCATTGTGTTAATTAGTATAATCAAATATAGCAAACCAACAGAATATCCTCAAATAACATTTCACTCAACATCATTTTGCTAGAACATTGATGGCAAAAAAATATTCCTAGCCCACAATAAGTTCAAGGACCATATTATCCACATTATTCTGGTTTCATTATATGTCATTTTACTAAAAGTGGTAGCTTTTGGGACCTCCCTGGTGGCACAGTGGGTTAAAGAGCAGCACTGCAAACCTGACCACAGCAGCATTGATCCCTGTCCCAGAGGTGATCCACATGGCACAGCAGACCTCTCCTGTCTCACCCGCTGCTCCTCTCAGCAGTGTACTTCACCAATTGGCCTGTTTTGCTCCCTGCTCTGTCTTCGGTGAGTCCTCTCACCGCCCCTGCATGGTGAGTCCTCTCACTGCCCCTGCACCCCAGTACTGTATGCATAAATAAATAAATATTTTAAAAAAGTGGTAGCTTTGAAGAAGCTACCACTGACATTAAGTAAGGACTTAATATAAGAAAGGATACACCAAATGTGAAAGTCAGGCATAATCTTGGGTATTTCCAAGCAAAATGGCAAAGTGTGCAGGCTTATCTCTGACATGCTTTCACCTCACTTTAAAGTTCTGTTGCCACATGTTACCCATTTTCAGAGCCCAAAGGCTTTAGGAAAACTGAGGACATCATAAATCTCAAGTTTTAGATCATTCTCTGCCCCCTCCAGCCCTCAGAAATACTTCATTCATTTCTGATCAATTAATTCCTATGACTAAGTAACAATTATTAATAATCACTTGATCTCAGCCAACAGGCTGAGAAATGATTATAAACTATTAATAATCAAACAATGAATCCTAACAGAGAAACTCAAAATTTACAAAAAATAATCAAGTTACACAAGTCAGGGTCCCTGTAGCTTCCACTAGACTTGGGTAAGGTAACAATGAACACTACATATATCACACTAAAGGGGGATATATATGAAGAACTATATAAATAATTTAGGGAGGGATCTCCCATCAAGATGAACTAAGGGCACAAGAAAGTACAGTTCCTGAGCCATTTTTGGAAGCCAGGGATCCTCGATTCCCCTGTGTAACTGAGAGAGGGTGGAATCTGCAAACTAAGAGTCCTGAAGGCCCTATGCCCCATTTTGTAGAGATAGGAAGAGATTTGCCATCAATATGAACTGTAGGCAGCAAGGAAGTATAGTCCCTGTGCCACTGTTGGAGCCAGGGACCCCACGATACACTTCTGGACCTAAGTAATTATGGAGGGAGGTGATCTTCAGGCACAGCACCCACCATCACTACCTTTGTGGAGTCTTGTCTAACAGTGCTGGACTTAGTCTGACCACCAGTTCCAAACATCCCAGAAGGAGCAACCTAAAGAAATGCCCACCAGTACCAGCTGCACAATGTCCCAACACATAGAACAAATTAGAAAACTAACAATAGAAAAAGGAAAAACACAAATAACTAAGCAGGCCCTCAGGTAAAGGACACACCACAAAAAGAAAATCAGCCACCAGAACTCAAAAACAATGACATGGAAGAACTTTTCAGCCTGCCAGATAGAGAATTTTAAATTGTCATGATTTAAAAAACATAAAGAAAACAAAAAGGAAAAGAATCATATGAGAAATATAACTAATGAACTGAAAAATTAAATTAGAACCTTAAAGAAAGTAGTAAAGAAATGCAGGAGATTAAAAGATTAAATGAGACACTAAAGAACTCTAAGGAGAGTTACAAAAACAAAATTGATGAAGTAGAAGAATGAATAAGTACTCTTAAAGATACATACATAAAAAGAACCAAAAAAGAAAAGGAAAGAGACTTATGAAGGAAAAAGAACGAAGAAACACTTTGAGAACTATTTGACAAATGAAGCAAGGAAATATGAGTAACAGAGTCCTAGAAGGTGAGAGATCAAGGAACCAAGAAACTATTCAAGAGATAATTGAAGAGAATTTCCCATGAATGAAGGACATTAAAATAAGGACATACAAGAATTGAAAAGAATACCAAATTTCTACAATGAAAGGAGAATTACAGTAAAAAAAACATCATACAAAGCTTCCAAGAGTCTAAGACAAGGAAAATATAATGAAGCTGGGCCCTGGTGGCACACTGGTGGCACAGTAGGTGAAAGCACAGCACTGAGAAAAGCTAAAGCCAATTCAGCTTGAGTTCGATCCCCGCCCTGGAAGTGATCCACCTGGTGCGGCAGACCTCTCCTGACCCTCCCACTGCTCCCCTCAGCAGTGTGCTTCGTTGATCTGCCTGTTCTGCTCCCTACTCTGTCTCTGGTGAATCCTCTCACTGCCCCTGCACCTCTGGCCTGTACCCCAGTTCTGTATGCATAAATAAATAAATCTTAAAAAAATAATGAAGCTGATAAGGAGGAAGAACCTATAAAGGAAAACCAATCAGACTTGTCCAAAGAAACACTAAGGGCAAGAAGAGAGTAGAGGGACAGATTCAACCAACTGTAACACAACAAATCCCGTCCAAGAATGCTTTATTCCACAAAACCTTCCAATCTGAAGGGAAAATAGGGCCTTCTCAGATAAACAAAGTCTCTAGATATTCATTACATCTAAAACCCACTCCAAAAAAGGCCTAAGCTACAACCAACAGATGAATGAATAAGAACAGAATAAGGCAAGGAATAAAATCCCTAAATGGCAAATACAGATGCCAACATATCACTATTAACTCTGAATGTAAATAAACTAAACTCATCAATAAAAAGATATAGAGTAGGCCCTCCTTGGTGGTGCAGCAGGTTAAAGCACAGCACTAAGAAGCTAAAGCCACTTCCTCATGAGTTCGATTCCCCACTTGCCCCAGAGGTGGTCGACCACATGGTGTGGCAGACCTCTCCTGGCCTGCCCGCTGCTCCCCTCAGCAGTGTACTTCGACGATCCACCTGTTTTGCTTCCCCTGTCTCTGGTGAATCCTTTCACTGCCCCTGCACCTCTGGCCTGTACCCCAGTTCTGATTGCACAAATAAATAAATCTTAAAAAAAAAAAAGACATAGAGTAGCAGGCTTGATTAAAACAGAACCCAGCCGTCTCTGTTTCCAGGAAACACATTTAACTACAAAAGATAAGCATAGACTGAAAGTAAAAGGTTGAAAAACAATCCTACAAGCAAACAGACCAAAAAAGAAAGTAGAGACAGCTATACTTATATCAAATGAAATAGACATCAAGCTAAAAAAAGGTAAAAGTGACTGACATAGATGGTCACTGCACTATGATAAAGGGGACAATACATCGGTAACACATAATATTCATCCAAATACACTCACCAAATGAAGGAGCAAGAAAATATATAAGACAATTATTGTCAGCTCTGAAAACACACATTAGAGAAAAGACTACAGCAGAAGACTACAACACTCAAATCACACCAATGGACTGATCAATGAAACAAAAAATAAACAAAGACACTAAAGCCCTAAATAAAGACCTAAACCTCATGGGCTTAGTAAACATCTATAGGACACAGCACCCAAAAGACCTAAGAAAACATTTTTCTCGACACAGCACCCAAAAGACCTAAGAAAACATTTTTCTCGTGTGCATGGGTCACTAAACAGAATTGATCACATACTGGGTCAAAAGACAAACATCAACAGATACACTAAGATCAAAATCATTCCAACTACCTTCTCTGATCTTAAAGGCATCAAACTAGAAATAAATCATGAAAAAGCAAGGAGCCCTCTCACTTCATAGAGATTGGAATCCAGATTACATGGAAGATCACTGGATTAAAGATGAGATCAAAGAAGAAGTTAAAAAATACTTTGAGTTGAAAGACCTTGAGGACCCACTTTCCAGAATGTATGGGACACAGCAAAAACAGTAATAAGAGGAAAATATATATCAATATAGGCTCACATCAAGAAATAGGAAAGAACTCAAAGAAATAACCTAATCTCCCATCTCAAAGAAGTAGAAAATAACAACAATAAACAGCATTAGAAAGTAAATAACAAAAATCAAAGTAGAAATAAAAGAAATGGAAATCAGGAAAACAGTCCAAAAAATCAATGAAACCAAAAGTTGGTTCTTTGAAAAAATAAACAAAACAGACAAACCTCTAAATAGACTCACAAAGAAAATGTGGAAAAAGCACAAATAAATAGGATCAAAATGAAAATGGAGAAATTAAAAAAGACTCAGTAGAAATCAAAAGAATAATCAGAGGTTACTATGTACATTTGTATACAAACAACTTCAACAATCTAAAAGAAATGAACAAATTCCTATAAAGATATAATCATTCAAAGCTAGTTAAGAAGAAATATAACACATAAACAGACCAATTACACTCAAAGAAATTGAAACAGTAATCAAAACATTCCCCAGAAACAAAGCCAAGGGCCAGACAGTTTCACAATATAGAAATGAATTGAGGTCAATCCTACACAAATTCTTTCAAAAATCTGAGAAAGAAGGAATACTAACAATAGTTCTATGAAGCCAACATTACACTAATACCAAAACCAAAGACAACACACAAAGAAAGAAAATTAAAGGCCAATATTCCTAATGAAATTGATGCAAAAAAAAATCATCAATAAGCCTCACCAACAGAATCCAAAAATGCATCACAAGGATAGTACACCACAATCAAGTGGAGCTTTTTTCCAGAGGCACAAGGATGTTTCAACATCCTTAATCAAATAATGAACCCAACACATCAACAAAAAGAAAAAGAAAAACCATATGATCACATCAATGCATGCTGAGAAAGGCCAATATCCATTTATGAGGAAGGCCCTTGAAATTCTCAGGACAGAGGAACATGTCTTAACATGATTTAAAAGACCGTATATGACAAACCCACAGCCAATATTATTCTCAATGGAGAAAAGCTGAAAGCCTTTAAGATCAAGAACAAGACAAAGAGGTCCACTCTTGCCACTACTCTGGAAGTCCTAGCCAGAGCAATAAGAGAAAGAATACAAGGAATCCAAATAGGAAAAGAATAAATAAAACTATATTTATTTAATGCAAACAACAGGATAACATACATAGAGAACCCTAAAAACTTCACAGAAAGACTAATCAAAATAATGAATCAATTTAGCAAAGTAGAAGGCTATTATAAAAATCAACATACAAAAATCACTAGCCTTCCTATATAAAATGTATAAGTAATTCATAGATTCAATACCATTCCAATAAAAATCTGAATGACAGTTTTCAAAAAAGTAGAAGAAATAGAGAAGTTCCACATCTAAGCAGATTGGTTTTGCTCAGAAGACAAATCTACAAGATGTGACATCGATGTGACTGCATCCACCCAGCACCAGGCCCACACCAGCCTGGCTTCCATGTGAGGACAAAGGAGAAAAAAAAATGGCAAATTCCTGTGACCACCCAGACACGTGAGATAAACTGGATGAAGTCAGCAATTTACCCAAAGAAGAAGGTTGGAAAGACAGGGGACTGGAAGAAAGAAACCCAGCAGAACCCTTTTACCCTCCCCCACCCACAAAGCCAGCAGAAAGGGGAAAGAAGCTAGAGACCAGAAAAGGGGGAGATGCCTAAGATTCAGATTCCTGAGACATGTGAACAAGGTCAGGTGGGCAAAGGGAGCCTTGGACATGCAGCCAGGGGGTGCCAGCCGCTTTGTGATAGACCTTCCCTCTCATCCCTGTTCCTACACTGGCCTGCACTCAATGGCAGGAAAAGACATCAGGGGGAGCCTCATAGAGACAGTCCCTACATTGGAGGCCTACTAGTACCCCAAGTACTCAGGCATAAGGAGTCCTCAGGAGCCCATTCACCCATTCAGCTTCTTCATGGGCCCTGAAAAAAATCTCACAGCTGACACTGCAATTCAATCAGTCCCCTTTTGTTTCCCTATATTCTGGTTTGTTTGTTTTTCGTTTGCTTATCTCCATTGTTTGTTGTTTTTTTTTTCTCTTTCCCTTTCACTAAAATATCAAAAGGGAGACCACGTTCCCGTTCCCCAGTGGAGATCATGGGGAGCCACCAGAGTCCTGAGAAACAATTCTCCCCCATCAATCTGTGCATTTGTTTGCCTACTACTGCTAGTCTGCTGTTCCTTCCCATCTTTCCTAGGTCTGATCTCTGATTCTTCTCTGTCTTCCTTAGCCCCCTTCACATTAACTTCATTACTTTCTCCTAACTTCCCAGCACATTCTCTCCTCTTACTCCTCCTGTCCTCTTCCACTTATAAAATCCTTGCTTTTTTCTCTCACATTTGTTCATTTCAAATCTGTGTATCTCTTTCCTCTTATCCCTCCTCTAGCTCCTTAATCTTTTTCAAACCCACTATTCAGCAGAGACATGACTCAAGGACCTAGCAGCTCAACAGAGAAATATTTCCCACCCAGCCTGTAAGCACTACCCAGTTGACTTGGCCTCTGGATTTCTAGAGGTGTGGGGCTCCACACAAGACATTGGAATACCCTATACAATAGAGGGGCTGGAAAAGCAGGCATTCCTGTAGCAAAGCACAGTTCATAACAACATCTATCACAATAACAACATCTATCACAATAGAAAAGTATCAGAAATTGCACACAGCAACAGTGGCTCAGACACCAGGAAGACATACCCACACCTCAGGAAGTCATGTGCACCAGCACCAGCAGTACTAGGGCACTACAAACAGAGCAGAGTCAAAGCCTAACAAGAGGAAGAAAGAAAATATATAAATGATAAAGCAGACCCTTCAGAGAACAATGCACGATAGAAAGAAACTCAACTGCCAGAACGCAAGAATATGAACACAGAAAAATATCTCTATCTAATTCAAAAGGGATTAAAAAAGTCCATGATAAGAACTATCAAAGAGTTAAGAGAAACACAGAAAGGGATAAGAAAATGATCAATGAACTGAGGAATAAAATCAAATCTCTAAAGAAGAAATTGAAGGAACTGGAGTAGTGAAGGAGCTCAAGAATTCCAGGAAAAGCTATGAAAATGGAATAAAGAAATGGAAGAGTGAATCAGTACTCTTGAAGATACAAACATAAAAAGAACCAAAAAAAAAAAAAAAGAAGAAGAAGAAGAAGAAGAAAAGGAAAAGGAAAGAGAAGTACAAAGGAAAAAAAATGAAAAAATACTTCAAGAAATTTCTGATGCAATGAGAAAAGGAAACGTAAGAGTCATAGGTATCCCAGAAGGTGATGAGAGAGAACAGTTGAAAAAATTATTCAAGGAGATAATTGAAGCAAACTTCTAAAGCATAAAAACAAAATGATAATAGACATGCAAGAACCTAGAACACCAAATTACCACAATGAAAACTAAAACAAGACACATAATAGTAAAGTTCCAAGACAAAGAAAAAATAATGAAACAAATAAGAATGAAGAAGCAGATAACCTACAAAGAAAAACCAATCAGGCTGACATCAGACTTCTCTGAAGAAGAAGCACTCTGGGCAAAAAGACCATGGAGAGATATACTTTATAAAATCCAAGTCAACAAATTCCAACCAAGAATCCTCTACCCTACAAAGCTCTCCTTCCTTTATGATGGAAAAATAAAAATTCTTTTCAGACAAACAAAATCTTCAGAAATTAATTACTATTAAACCCCCACACCAAAAGATACAAGAACCCAACAGAGGAATGAATAGGTAACAAGGTAAGGAACAGAGTCACAAGAAGGCAAACAAATGGCAAAAATGGATACCAGTGTATCAATTTCAATTCTAAATGTAATGGACTAAACTCATCAATAAAAAGATAAAGAGTAGGAGGCTGGATTAAAAAACAGAACCCAACCTTTTGTTGTCTACACAAATCACATTTAACTACAAAAGACAGGCATAGACTTGAAAGTGAAGGATGGAAAACAACTTTACAAGCAAATGAACCAAAAAAGAAGGCAGGGACAGCTATACTTATATCTGGTAAAACAGATTTCAACCTAAATAAGGTTAAAAGAGACACAGATAGCCACTGCATTATGATTAAGGGGATAATAAATCAGCAAGACATAACACTCCTCAACATGTACTCACCAAATGAAGGAGCAACAAAACATATCAGACAACTGTTAACACCTTTGAAAAAAGATATTAGAGAAAATACATATGTAGTAGGAGACTTCAACACACCATTCTCACCAAAGGATAGATCAATGAGACAAAAATGCACAGACACTAAAGTTATAAACAAGGACCTGAAAGACACTAAAGTTCTAAACAAGGACCTAGACTTCATGGGCTTACCTGACATCTATTAGAACACTGCACCCACAAAAATCTGAGTACACATTTTTCTCAAGTGCACATGGATCTTTCTCCAGCACTGATCACATACTGGGACACAATAAAAACATCAGCAGGTACACTAAAATCAAAATCATACCAACTATCTTCTCTGAACATGAAGGTATCAAACTAGACATCAACCATGAAAAGAAAGCAAGGAACCCACCTAACACATGGAGATTGAAATCTACAATACTTGTATAACACTGGGTCAATAAGAAGATCAAAGAAGAAATTAAAAAATAGATGGAGATGAATAATACTAAGGACACAACTCTCCAGAATATATAGGATACACCAAAAGCAGTTAGAAGAGGGAAGTACATAGCAATACAGACTCACATCAATAAACAAGAAATAACTCAAAGAAATAAACCTTAGAGAACTGGAAAAAGATCAAAACAAAACAATAACCCAAAAGCCAGTGAAACAAAGGAAATAAAATCAAGGCAGAAATAAATGCAATAGAAGTTAAGAAAACAATCCAAAAGATCTATGAAATAAAAAGTTGAATCTTTGAAAAAGTAAACAAAATAGACAAGCTTTTAGCCAGGATCACAAAGAAAAACCAGGAGAAAGCACAAATAATAGGATCATAAATGAGAGAGTACCACAGACACAGCAGAAATCAAAATAATAATCAGAGATTATTATGAACAGTTATATGTAAAGAAGTTCAAGAATCTAGAAGAGATGGGCAATTATTACAGCACTACTACCATCCAAAGCTAGATAAAAAGGAAATAGAACAGCTAAACAAACCAATTACAAGTAGTGAAATTGAAACAGTAATCAAAGCCCTCCCCAAAAACAAAAGCCCACAACCAGATGAATTCACAAATCAATTCTACCAAACATTCAGAAACAAATTATCCTACACAAACTCTTACAAAAAAATTGAGAAGAAAGGAATACTACCAAACACGTTTTATGAAGCCAGCATTATACAAATAACAAAACTGAACAAGGACAACACACAACAAAAGAAAACTGCAGACTTCTAATTAACACTGATGCCAAAATTCCCAATAAAATCATAGCCAACAGAATCCAACAATGCCTGAAAAGATAATTCATCAAGACCAACTAGGATTTATCCAGCGATATAAGGATGGTTCAACATCTGAAAATCAATTAATGTAATTAAACACAAAAACAAAAAGAAAAACCATGTGATCACATCAATAGATGCAGAGAAAGTATTTCAACATCAATTTATAATAAAGGCTCTTGGATTTCTCAGGATAGAAGGACTATAAAGAAGGCCATATATGACAAGCCCATAGCCAATATCATTCTCACTGGTGAAAACTGAAAGCTTTATCTCAAGGTCTGGAACAAGACAAAGATAGCAACTCTCACCACTGCTTTTCAATATAATACTGGAGGTCCTGGCCAGAGCAATAAGGCAAGAGAAAAACATACAAGTAATCCATATCAGGGAAGAAGAAGTAAAACCATCACTATTTGCAGAAGATATGATAATATAGGGAGAGAACCCTAAAATTTTCACAGAAAGACTAATCAAAGTAATGAACCTATTTAGTAAAATAGTAGGAGACAAAACCAGCACACAAAAATCCATAGCCTTCCTATATGCCAATATTCAATCTGAAAGCAATCAACAAAGCCATCTCTTTTATGATTCAAAAAAAAAGATCAAATATTGGGAATAAACCTAACAAAAAGGGTGAAAGGTCTATACAAAGAAAATCATAACACTTTACTAAAAGAAATAGAAGACACAAAGAAATGGAAAGACAGCCCCTGTTCAGAGATTGAAAGAATTAACATTATCGAAAAGGCCATCCTACCAAAAGCAATTTATAGATTCAATGCTAGTCCAATAAAAATTTCAATGACCTTCTTCAAATAAATAGAACAAATATTGATGAAATTCATATGTAGCCATAAGAAACCTCAAATAGCCAAAGCTCTCCTGACTAAAAAGAAGGGGAATGGAGATATCACAATTGCATACTTCAAACTATACTACAAAGCCACAATAATTAAAACTGAATGGTACTGGAACAAAAGCAGATACACAGACCAATGGAATCAGCTAGAAATCCCAGAAATTAACCCAAAGGCTTATAAACAACTAAATATTTGACAAAGAAGCAAAGAACATGCAATGAATCAGTTTGTTCAATAAATGGTGCTGGGAAAACTGGACTTCTACATGCAAAAGAATGATGCTAGACTACTGCCTCACACCATGCCAAAAAAAACTCAAAATGTATTAAAGAATTAGACATAATGTTACAGGACAACCCATTGTGAACTGTCCTCACCCACATGCTTAAAATCCCATTATACTGTGGGCACACACAAAAAGGGTCAGTAATGAGTTTATTTACAAAAAGGGAAAGGAAATGAGAGATACAAGTTATCCTACTAGCTCTGCTGACTTAGAACTCCAGTAACACACCAGTAGCCACCAGCGATGCAGTCCAGAGAGAGAGTCATGCAGTCCAGAGAGCCACGTGGCCCAGAGAGAGCCAATGGCCCAGAGAGAGAGAGAGCGTGCGCATTTCACATCACTCCCTTATATCTCCCCTAAAGTTCCAGAATGTCTGCTTAGCTCCACCCTTGGGTCCTCACAGTTCTCTCCTTGGTATTGCTGGGAGTTGTAGTTTCCAATCACTGGAGTAGGGATTGGAGTTCAAAAACCTGGACTAGGGGGTGGAATCCACAGAACTCTGCAGAGTTCCTTCAGGACATCCTTTACCCCTAACAATAAGACCTGAAACCATAAAATATATAGAAGAAAATATAGGCAAAACACTACATGACATACATCTCAGTAACATTTTTAAAGACACATTACCTAAAGCAAAGAAAATGAAGAAAAAGATAAACAGCTGGGGTTACATCAAATTAAAGAGTTCTGCATAGAAAAAGAGACATTAGCCAAAATAAAAAGACACCCCACTCATTGACAGAAAATTTTTGCACATAATACTAATAATAAGGGACTGATCACAAAGATCTAGAGAGCTAATGAAACAAAAACAAAGTAAACAATCCTGTCCACCACCCCCCCAAAAAAATGGGCAGAAGAGCTAAAAAGAGACTTCTCCAAAGAAGAAGTGCAAATGGTCAACAGGCATATGAAAAAATGTTCAACAACACTTATAATCAAAGAAATGCTAATAAAAGCCACATTGAGCCCTCCTTGGTGGCACAGTAGGTTAGGATGCAGCACTGTAAGCTAGCCACAGCTGCTTCAATGCAAGTTCGATCCCTGGCCCCAGAGGTGTTCCACATGGTGTGGCAGACCTCTCCTATCTCACCGGCTGCCCCCCTCAGCAGTGTACTTCGTCGATCTGCCTATTCTGCTCCCCATTCTGTCTAAAATACACACACACATTGAGATACCACCTCGCCCCAGTGAGAATGGCACATATTAAAAAAACTAGCAATAACAAATGTTGGTGAGGATATGGAGAAAAAGGAACTCTCCTACACTACTGGTGGGAATACAAACTGGGCCAGCTACTATGGAAAGCTGTGTGGAAGTTCCTCAGACTACTAAAAATGGGACTTTCATGTGATCCAGCAATTCCACTCCTAGAAGTCTACCCAAAGGACACAAAAATATTAATTCAAAAAGACACCTGCACCCCTATGATTACTGCAGCACAATTTAAAATGGGTAAGCTATGGAAGCAACACTGATGCCCCAAAAGAGATGACTGGATCAATAAGATGTGCTATATTTACATAATGAAATATTACTCAGCAATCAAAAAGGACAAACTTATTTTCCCTTCATAGCAACATAAATGTAACTGGAAGGAATTATGCTCACTGAGATAAGCCAGAAAGAAAAATATTGAATGGTCTCACGTACAGGAGAAATGTGGAGAAAACAAATAAGGAATCGGGGCGGGGGGGAAGTACTATAGTAAAGTAAAAATCAAAATCATCAGGTAACTATAGATCAGAAACATTCCATAAGGGAGGAGGTGGGAAAGCATAAAAACAGGAGTGAGAAGATCCCAAGAGATTATATTGATGATGCATTGGTGAACTGGTGATGGGCATTTCATGGAAATCTTATATTTTGAGAAAATGAAAGATAATGTAGCAAATATACTAAAAAATATTTTAAGCTTTCCCCCAAAATAATTAAAAATTAAAAAATGAAGACTAAAAAAAAAAAAAGAAATAGAACAAATACTAATGAAATGCATATGGAGCCACAAAAACTTCGAATAGTAAATTCTCCTGACTAAAACAAAGGAGAATGGAGGTATCACACTGCAATTCTTCAAACTATATACAAAGTCAAAGTAATTAAAACAATATGGTACTGGAATGAAAACAGACACACAGACCAATGGAATCAAATAGAAAGCCCAGAAATAAAGTCACACATATTTGAACAACCTATCTTTGACAAAGGAGCAAAGAATATGCAATACAATCAGGGCACTTTGGTCAATAAATGGTAGTGGAAAAATTGGATAACCATATACAAAAGAATATAACTAGACCACTACACCTCACACCATGAACAAGAACCAAATCAAAATGGATTAAATATGTGAATGCAAGACCTGAAACCATAAAATATATATAAAGAAAATATACTCATTCACCTCGCTGAGTGGAATCAAAGCATGGGAAAAGACTGCGCAAGTGGGCACACAGAGCCCAGGAGTTATGAAGGAAAATCTGGTGACTGGGGCAGCTGCAAGGCTTACAACCCTTTCACCCATCCCCACAGCATAGGCCTGGAGGTGTGTTCCCACCATTAGTCACTAGGGCAAGGCCAGCAAGTTTACAAAGCCCCTGAGATAAAGGGGGGAAAAAACAGACTGAATTAAAAACAGACCCATTAATACTCCGCCAAGCAGCAGGGAAAGACTGTTCAGGGAGAGACTGCTCTGAGCGGGCACAAAGAGCACTGGAGTCCTTAAGGGAGGACTGGCAACCTGCACAACTGGGGGGCATGCAGAATTAGGATTCAAGGTGTTACTGGACAGCAGTGGCTGGAAGTCGTGTGAACCAGTTAAGGCACTGCCTTGCAAGGCTCATAGTGCTCAGAAAATAAACAAAACCAGTGACTGGCTCAACCACAGGCCCAGCTACAACACTTCAAAAATGCCGCAGCCCCACTGCTGCCACACCCCAATCATAGAGGGAACCCAGGACATCAGAAGGCAACAAAGATCAACAGGCACATTCCCAGAGACAAGGAAATAATGTGTTACCGCAAGAAGTTGAACACCAAAAGAGACCCCTCATTGTCACTGGCAGAACAACAGATATAATTCCACACAGTGGGGGCTGGAAAAACAGGAGATTCTGAAACAAAACAAGGCTCAGAATACCCTCCACAACTGAAGTGTATGGAAGTCCCTCAGCCATCCCAGAAAGAACATCCAGAAAGAATGCCAGTCAATAATAGCAACACCATGTCTCAACAAATAGAAATTATTAGAAAATACACGACAGAGAAAAGAAGACAAACAAATATACAAGCAAGTCCACAGGGGGAAATTCACCGTAGAAAGATCAGCCACCAGAAACCACCAAAGAAATAAAAGAATTGATAAGCATACCAGATAGAAAATTCAGATTCATCATGATAAACAAACAAAAAGAAGATGAAAAGGAAAAAAATGAAATGAGGCAAGCCATCAAGGAGTTGAAAACACAAACAAGGAAATGAATGAAAGAAATGAAAAAGAAAAAGATGATATGAGACAAGCATTCAATGGACTAAAGAAAGAAAATGAGACATTAAAAAAAGAATAGAAGAAATGAAGGAGATGAAAAAGCCAATAAGGAGATGAAGAAAACTGGGGAAAATAATGAAAACTGAATAAATGAAATGCAAGAATGAATCAGCTCTCTCGAAGATGCAGAAATAAAGAGAATTAAAACAGAATAGGAAAGAAATGAAAAGGAAAAGAAATGAAGAAACACGCTCAGAGCTATCTGAAACCCTTATGATAGGAAATATCAGCGTTATAGGTATCCCAGAAGGTGAAGAGAAAGGATAAGGAATTGAGAAAATATTCACAGAGGTAATAGAAGAGAACTTCCCTAATATGAAGAGATGAACGTAGATATCCAAGAAGCAAGAACACCAAACTACCATGACGACAGGAGACATAGAAAGACACATTATAATGAAATTTCTAAGAATACAAGACAAGGGAAAGATAATGAGAATGACAAGAGGGAAGAAACAAATAACCTATAAAGGGAAACCAATCCAGATGACATCAGACTTCTCCAAAGTAACACTATGGGCAAGAGAGTGGAGGGACATACTCAACAAACTCCAAAACATTAAATGCCAACCAAGAATACTCTACCCTGCAAAGCTCTCCTTCCTTTAAGAATAAAGAATAAGGACATTTTCAGACAAACAGAAACTCCACAATTTTGTCATAACTAAACCCCCACTCCAAAAAATACTACAAGAAACCCGCAAACCAAATCCAACAGAAGAATGAACAAGAACAGTTCAAAACAAGGAATAAAAATAAAAAAGGACCCCAAAAAATGCAAATGTAGGTGCCAGTATATCAATTTTATCTCTACATGCAAATGGCTTAAACTCATCAATAAAAAGACACCGAGTTGCAGGATGGATGAAAAAACAAAACCCAACGTTCTGCTGATACAGGAAACACATCTAGCTGCAAAAGATAAAAACAGACTGAAAATAAAAGGATGGAAAACAATCCTACAAGCAAATGGGCCAAAAAAGAAGGCAGGAACACCAATACTTATATCAGATCAAATAGACTTAAAACTAAAAAAGGTTAAAAGAGACACAGAAGGCCACTACATTATGATTAAGGGGACAATACAACAAGAAGAAATAACAATCATCAACATATATGCACAAATGAAGGAGCACCAAAATATATCAGGAAACTACTGTCATCTATGAAAATGTATATCAGAGAGAATACATACATAGTGGGAGACTTCAACACGCCACTCTCAACAATGGACAGATCAACAAGACAACTAAGCAAAGACACTAAAGCTCTGAACAAGGACCTGGAACATGGGTCTAAGAGACATCTATAGAATACAGCACCCCAAAAATCTGAAAAAGAAGGAAAACTACCACATACTTTCTATGAAGCCATCACACTAATACCAAAACCTAACAAAGAAAACACAAAAAAAGAAAGCTTCAGACCAATCTCCCTAATGAACACCGATTCAAAAATCCTCAACAAAATCTTAGCTAACAGAATCCAACAATGCATGACCAAAGGGGCTTTATCTCAGGAGTACAAGGATGGTTCAACATCAGAAAATCAATTAATGTAATCCATTACATCAACCCACAGAAGAATAAAAACCACATAATCATATCAATAGATGCAGAGAAGGCATTCGACAAAGTTCACCATCCATTTATGTTTAAGGCCCTCGAAATCCTCGGAATAGAAGGAACACACCTCAACATGATAAAAGCCATATATGACAAACTCACAGCCAATGTCAACCTCAAAGAAGAAAAGCTGAAAGCCTTTCCCTTGAGATCAGGAACAAGACAAGGGTGTCCATTATCGCCACTGTTCTTCAACATAACATTGGAAGTTCTAGCCAGAGAAGTGAGACAGGAAAAAGACATACAAGGAATCCAAATAGGGAAAGAAGAAGTAAAACTGTCCTTATTTGCAGATGATATGTTAATCTGCATGGAAAGCCCTAAAAACTCTACAAAGAAACAAATCAAAACCATCAACCAGTTCAGCAAAATAGCAGGATATAAAATCAACACACAAAAATAGGAGGCCTTCCTATACACAAACAACCAATCAAAAGAAACAGAAATTAAAACCATCCCCTTTTCAATTAAAGCAAAAAGAATCAAATACCTGGGAGTCAACCTAACAAAAGAGGTAAAAGACCTCTACTAAGAAAATTACAAAACACCGTTAAAAGAAATTCAAGAAGACACCATGAAACCGAAAGTCTTCCCCTGGTCATGGATCAGGAGAATTAACATCATCAAAATGGCCATCCTACCAAAAGCGACATGCAGATTTAATGCCATCCCAATAAAAGTCTCAATGACATTCTTCAAAGAAATAGAAAAATATTGATGATTCATATGGAACAACAAAAGACCTCAAATAGCCAAAACTCTTATGACTAAGAAGAAAGAGAATGGAGGATTTACAATCTCAACCTTCAAGCTATACTACAAAGCCATAAAAATCAAAACTGCATTGTACTGGAACAAGAACAGACCCACAGACCAGTGGATTCAAATAGAAAACCCAGATATAAAACCACAGGTTTATGGAAAGCTAATCTTTAACAAAGGATCAAAGAAGATACAATGGAACAAAGAAAGTTTGTTTAGCAAATGGAACTGGGAAAACTGGGAAGCTACATGCAAAAAAATGAAACTAAATCACTACCTCACTCCATACACAAAAATCAACTCGAAGTGGATTAAAGACCTAGACATAAGAACGGAAACCATAAAATACCTGGAAGCAAAGATGGGCCAAACATTACACAACATACACTTCAGCAACATCTTTAAAGACAGAGCATTCAATGAAACAATAGTGAAGACAAGCATAAATAGATGGGACTACATCAAGTTAAAGAGCTTCTGTACAGCAAAAGAGACATTACTAAAAACAGACATCCCATTGATTGACAAAAATTTCCCCACACAAAACTAGTAATAAAGGATTGATTACAAAAATATAGAGAGAACTGATGAAACTCAACAAAAATAAACAACCCCATCAAAAAATGGGCAGAAGAGCTACAAAGACACTTTTCCAAAGAGGAAATGCAGATGGCTAAGAAGCATATGAAAAAATGTTCAACATCACTTGTAATAAGGGAGATGCAAAGTAAAATCACAATGAGATACCAGCTCACCCCAGTGAGAATGGCACATCTTCAAACAACTAGCAACAACAAATGTTGGCGAGGATGTGGAGAAAAAGGAGCACTCCTACACTGCTGGTGGGAATGCAAACTAGTACAACCACCATGGAAAACTGGAGTTTCCTCAAACTGTTAAACATGGAGCTTCCATACAACCCAGCAATCCCACTCCTAGGTATCTACCCAAAAGACACAAAAACACTGATTCAAAAAGATACCTGCACCCCCATGTTATTGCTGCTTTATTCACAATTGGAAAGACATGGCAACAGCCTAACTGCCCAAAAATGGATAACTGGATTAAAAGGATGTGGTACATATACACAACGGAATATTACTCAGCAACCAAAAAAAAAAACAACCACATGTCTTTTGCAGCAACATGGATGGAGCTGGGAAAGATCATGCTTAGTGAAATAAGCCAGAAAAAAAAGGGAAAAATACCAGATGGCTTCTCTCATAGCAGGAATATAGCAGAACGGTGAGAAAATGATGATGATGAACAGCTATATACCAGAGATAGTTTGTGGGGGTGGAGTGGGGAATGGGATCAAAAATAGTGGGGTGAGTGGGTCCTCCTCACCCTCCCTGGTGGCGCAGTGGGTTAAAGCACAGCACTAAGAAGCTAAAGACACTTCCTCATGAGTTCGATTCCCGCCTGCCCCTGAGGTGACCACATGGCACAGCAGACCTCTCCTGACCCGCCCGCTGCTCCCCTCAGCAGTGTACTTCATCTATCTGCCTGTTCCGCTTCCCAGTCTGTTCCTGGTGAATCCTCTCACGCTCCACATCTCTGGCCTGTACCCCAGTTCTGTATGAATAAATAAATAAATCTTTAAAAAATTATTTATTGATATATATTTTACATCACTGTTCATTTTTGTACAATTTTTTTAATAAGTTTATTTTTACATCATTTTGTGCATTTTTCCATCTCAGTTGCAATCCCTTTGGGCTTCCCATCACCAAATCACCCATGTGTCATCACCATAGTCCAGTACAATTCCCTCAGGCGGGGATTGAACTCATGCGGAACTGGCTTAAGCTTCTTAGTGCAGTGCTTTAACCCGCTGCACCACCAGGGAGGGCCCTCAATAAATAATTTTAAATAATTAAGAATTTAGAGAGTCTCAAGTAAAACTTTCTAGGATATAAAGGCTCATCTAAATTTAGATCACTGTCAGAAAAGAAGGTTTATATTCTTATTCTAATTTGAAAGGCTATCCTTTAAACCTAACCTATTTCTAAGTCCCACTTACACACAGGTACAGTCATGCGACCAAGTTGCAACTAATAGAATTTGAGCCAAGTGTTATGTGAAACTTTCAACTTCAAAAAAATGTCCTTAAAAGGGATGGAGGTAAGCTCCTTCTCCTATCTAGTATTTGAAAATATATAAGCAACATGCTTTCTTCATTATTAAACATGTGCCTATTCAACAATATGTGTTATTTCTGTTTTAAAAACTGGAAATATAGCAGAAACTGCTGCATTTCCTTTTTCCCCTTTGTCCCTTATCCTTTTTCACCTCCATGAGATAAAGGGTGCATTTTTATGTCCCACTTACACTGAGGTACAGTCATGCGACTAAGTTCCAGCTAATAGAGTGTAAGCAAGTGTTGTGTGAAACTTCCAACTTACAAAAAATGTCCTTAAAAGAAATGGAGTTATGTTCTTTTCCTCCTATCTACTATTTGAAAAGATATAAGCAACAGACTCTAAGATATGTGTGATTAATGTCAAATGATGTTGAGACTGGGCAGAAGCTACAAAATATGAGCTCTAAGGACTATCTATGAGGCCAGTGGGGACAGAGCTCAGAATACACGATGTTTCCTGAAGGCAAAGAGCCTGTTTAGACTTGTAGGACCTAGGTTTCTTGTTTGCAGTGATCTGAGAAGGAACCAGGGAAAACAGGAATAGTGAGACACAGCATAAAGTACAAGAGGGCCAGAACATGAAAGGTATAGTGGGATCTCAGACCTCTACTGTGGGGAAGTAGCTAGAAGAAAAAGAAGGTAACTCCTAAACAAAGACTAAATCAAATAAAGAAAAGGGGGTGACTAATGAGAATGAAAATGCTATATATTCTGATAGATATTATACAACTTATAAAAACTGGGAAGGGGTAAAGAAGGGAATAGAGAGAGGACTGAGAGTTAAAACATACATTGGTTTATAGTAATCACATCATGTAATTAAATGACAAACTATCTAGTAGCGAATATAAGCACATTAAATAATTTTTTAAATCAAAAACAGAATATTGTTATTTAAAACCACAGGAAGTAGCAGGAAGAAAAGCTTTATGCTTGTTGTCATTGTTGTTCATAGTTGGAACTACTAAATATTAAAACCATCTAAATAAATGAAGCAGGGAAGACTTTGACAGATGACAACAACAACAAAATATTGTATCAATAAATGTCAATGGGGTTTCAATAAAGATGATGCTTTTCTTGGGGTACAATGCAAAAATCCAACTTTATGTTACATTTATGATCCATATCTAGAATAATGTAATTCAGAAAGATAAAAATGAAAGATTGAGAAAAAGTATACTAGGAGGATTCATAATGTAAATATTAGACAATGGAGAATTGAAAGCAAAAGCATTACATTAGACAAAGAAAGGCCATACATAACGCTAAAATATCTAACCCACAATGAAGATATAGCAGTTATTGATATTTTTTCATTAAATAACAGCAATAATCATAAAGTATAAATTATGATAGATAAACACAGTAGAAAGCTTTTATTTCTCACAGTCCATACAAGACAAAAACATATAGGACTACAGAACCAAATAAGGTAAATATGACTCATCTGTGTCCTAACTATACATATTCTTTTTTTTTTTAAAGATTATTCATTTATTCATACAGAACTGGGGAAGAGGCCAGAGGCTCAGGGGCGGTGAGAGGCTTCACCAGAGACAGAGTGGGGAACAGAACAGACAGATGGACGAAGTACACTGCTGAGGGGAGCAGCGGGCGGGTCAGGAGAGGTCTGCCGCGCCATGTGGTCACCTCCAGGGCAGGTGGGAATCGAACTCATGCAGAAGTGGCCTTAGCTTGTCAGTGCTGTGCTTTAACCCGCTGAGCCACCAGGGAGGGCCACATATTCTTTTTTTAAGGAATATTAAAATATACTGAGCAGTATCAAACAAAGAATTTCAATCAAGTCCAGAAAGAAAAAAATCATACATATACCATCCTGAGACCATCATGATGGGGGAAATGGAGATAAATAACAAAAGCAAAAACAAAATCTCTTTCCAACTAGAAATTGTTGGTTCATGAGAAAATAAAAAGGAAAACCGTAGAAAACAACAGATATTAGAACATATGGTATATTGTTAAGACAATGTTCGCAGCAAAATTTCTTTGTTCTAAATACTCATAGTAACAGGAAAAAAGAATGAGAACAAGTTAAAACATTTAGATTACAAAGACAGAAAAAAACCAATAAAATCATTCAAATGTAAATAGAAAAAAGGTAAATGCAGAAGTAAAAGAATTAGAAAACAGAACAAAGAATAAAACCAATAAATCAGAGCTGATGCTCAGTAAATAAATTTGGGAGAAAATGCATTGCAGTGGATTATTTTAAAGTTTTTTTATTCATGAGTAGAAGAATTGGGCAAAGGTCAGAAGTGGGGGGGATGAGAGGATCAAGGGGAATGAAGCAAATCAGGGAGATCTACTGAAATACACTGCTGAGGGGAGCAGTGGGTAAGACAGGAGAGTTCTGCTATTCTGTGGGTTTAACTCCCTGGCCAGGGATCAAACTCAGGCCATAGAGGTAACAATGTTGAGAATGAACTTGTAGGCCACCATAGAGGCCCACACTGTAGTTGATTAAAGTGGCTCCATGTTCTTTCTCATTTCTCTCACTGAGCTGACCGTCTTATTTTGTCGAATATAATGTGTTACATGATGTTTCATAATTTTCAAAGTTAGGCCTTAAAAGGGCTGCAGCTTCTAACTTGGGCTGCTAAATATTCTCTCTTGATCTCGTATATAAGAAGTCTGCAGCCCTCCCTGTGGCGCAGCGGGTTAAAGCACAGCACTAAGAAGCTTAAGCCACTCCCACATGAGTTGATTCCTGCCTGCCTGGGAGGAGATCCACATGGCAAGGCAGACCTCTCCTGACCCACCCGCTGCTCCCCTCAGCAGTGTACCTCGTTGATCTGCCTGTTCTTCTGCCCATTCTGTCTCTAGTGAATCCTCTCACCCTCCGCATCTCTGGCCTGTACCCAGCTCTATAGGAATAAATAAATAAATCTTTTTAAAAAAAAAAGAAGAAGAAGAAGAACCCTGTTGGGAGAGGGACTTCAATCCATTTGCATGTTTCAGATCTTACCAAACACCCAGCTGAAGACAGCCATATTAGTAACCACCACTAATTTCACTCAGAAGAGAAGAAAAATCCAGAAACATTCTGCTTGGACTTTTACTCCACAGAATTGTGAGCATATTATAGTACAGTTATTTTTTAGACACTAAGATTTGGGATGTTACACAAAAGGTACTTAGAAGTTGGGTACGGTGGATTACTGTTAGAAAAAGAGCAAAGAACAGTCATGTCAGTGAAGGGTGAATGAAGTACTTATCAAACCCACTATATCTCCATACTGACAAGACTTCAGGCACTGAGGTCTTGCCCAGCATACCTTGTACCTGACCTCCTGACCTGCTGGGGACTGGGGGCAGAGCTGAGCACCCTGTTGATCTTTAAAAGACTGAAGACAGATGGGCCTACTCTCTTGTATTTCCAGTTTATATCTCTTCCCTCTGCTGCTAGTAAAACAAATGGCATCCAGCCACTTGCCACTCTTTCTTTTCTCCTTCTTTTCACTCCCTTAGAAACAAAACTATATAAAAAAATTCTCCTAACATGATTGCTTTTGATTCTTGGCCCCAGTTCCAATGTGCAGGGAAGGACTCACAACCTGGTCATTCCTATGCCTCCCAGGGTTGTCTTGTAACAGCTTAAGAAAAAACCTAAAATGTGTGGCATTAGATTTTGAACCAACAGTGGATAGAGGCTGAAGGGCTGTAATAAAACTTCTGGTAGAGACTGCAAGAACAGTGAAGAAATGGCCACTGGAGGCTGAATGCACCCTGAGTGATCCCAAGATCCCATGTGGAGTACAATTGCCTGGATAAAGTCAATGAAAATTCCTGTTCCACAGAACTATAACCCAAAAAAAAAGTTTTTTTTAATTATTGATTCTTATTAAAATATATAATCAAACTATACATACAAATACATAACACATGATAAAAGAAACAACTACAACATGGAAACTATCATTAAAAATCATAAAATGGCTATTTGGATAAAAAATTGAAGGCTTGGATGAGTTGGATAGTTGTGCAAGAAAATATAATCTACCAAAATGACTTGAAAATAGAAAATCTAAACAAACTTATCTTGGAGAAGAAAATTCAAACAGACCATCCTCCATAAAACAAATTTGCCCAGGATCTATCCTTAAATTAGAACCAAATTTAGAGAAAATTCTAACCAAATTTAAAGTTTATATAATTCTGGTGCTAAACTATAGCAAGGGAAAGAACAGTAAATGAAAATATTAATCTGCTGGGCCAAGGATAGTCTTGATCCCCAACATTGTACATAGAAGAAAATTTTGATCGGTCTTTATCAAAGTCAAAATCTTAAATAAAATATAATCAGCAAGAATCAGCAGACCCTTAAAGAACAGGTGGGCTATACTACAGGAATCACCGAAAAATCAGGAAGTCTAATAACTTGTAGATAAAGTGAGAGACAAAAAACAGAAACACGTGTAATGTTACTTCATAAAGTTCTTAATCTAAAACAATAGTTGATGCACGCAAGAGATTTACTTTGTAGGTATGGCTCTATAGGATGGCCACCACTCCCAGCCCCACTCCCAGCAGAAAACAATAAATATCTGAAACAGAATAGGAAAAGCAGCTTTGGGTGGGGAATGTATGCTGGGTTAGATTGAGAAACCAGCAACTAGAGGATTCTAGCTCTACCACTCTTTACTACAGAGCTTCCTATACACCCCACTTGTTCTTTAAGGGTCTGCTGCTGATTCTTATTGATTACTTTTTTTTTTTTTAGCATTTGCTTTGATGAGACTGGCCTATAATTTTATTATTTATACAGTCTTTGGGGAGCAGGAGCAGTAATATCCTCATCTCCATGGATTAATGCTGTCCTACATTTTTCTTTCTATTGTTACTTGAGAAGTGTCTAACATCAGAATTACATAAACTTTAAAGTTGGATAGAACTCTATAAAATTGTCCAGTTCTAGTATTTTATGGATAGCTCCTGGACAAATTTGTTTTGTGGAGAATAGTTGTTTGAATTTTCTTCTCCAAAGATAAGTTTGTTTAGATTTTCTATTTTGAAGTCATTTTGGTAGATAATATTTTCCTATACAATCATTCAATTCATCTAGCCTTGGTCTGACTGCAGGCTAAGTTGTGGGCATATTAAGAGTGGAGTATACAGACATAGTCTGCTCTGGGAAACTAGGAAAAAAGGAACTAGAAGGTCATGAATGCTGAAAGAGTGGGACAATCCTAGAAAAGAATGAGCCAGAGAGGGGAATCCCTAAACTCTTCACATAGCTCTGACTTAGCCCTGAACATGTCAGGCCAGATTCAAAACAAACTAGCTAAAAACAGAACAGAAACACAGACTGAAGCTACCACAAAGAAATAGTTTGCAGTGAACAGAAGAAACCAGATTCACAGGAAGAACTAATGAATCTTGAATCTGCACAACTAAATCTTTATACTATCCAAGAAACATTCTAAAATTACCTAGGATACAAAGAAAACAACAAAAGAACATCTGCAAGACAAAAGGAGATGAATGAAGTTTACACCTAAAATGAATCTGTTATTGGAATAGACTAGAAATTATTAAGCTGCTAATATAACCTCAATGAAACAAAGCAAAACATGTTTAGAGTACATGAACAGCAAGGAAAAGGGAAGTCTCGGCAAAAATACAGAAACAAATTAATTCATTATATCTAAGAACTGAGGGGGCAAAAGCATAAACAGATGGAAATTACTAAATATGATAAAATATATTTATCCCAGGCTTATTGAAGGAAATGCTAATAACATTCCCACTTAGCTATCTTGGGAAACTCATCAGAAACTCAGTTTCGGACTCTCCCTAGTGGTGTTACAGGGTAGCCCAGAGTGAACTTGGGATGCCTGTCTGTGGATCCTCACCCACGTGCTTAAGATGTAATTTTCTGCAGACACACACAAAAAGGGTAATGGACTTATTTACAAAAGGGGAAAGGAAAAGGAACAACGTAGGGAAAGAGAGAGGGATACAAAGTAACTGAAATACCTTACCTGCTCGGCTAACTTAGAGCTCTAGTCACAAACTAAAACTGCTAGCCCCTAGTCTCATGGTCTGAGAACCATTGCCCCAGAGAGAGCCAGTACCTCTCCTCTCCCGCCCCACAGATGGAAAAGCGCTCTCTATTTATAAACCCCCAAAACCCCAGAATGCCTGCTTAGCTCCGCCAGTAGGTCCTAGCAGTTCTCTCCTTGGTACTGCTGGGAGTTGTAGTTTTCACATCACTGGAGTAGGGGTTGGAATCCACAAAACTCTGCAGAGTTCCTTTAGGACATCCTTCCCCTTAACAGAGGCACAATGGGTTAAAGCACAGCTCATTGTTAAAAGAAATGACCATTTTAATCATGTTCATCCTTCCAGTTCAGGAGCAGGAAATAGCTTTGCTTTTTTTTTTTTTTTTTAATTTCTTTTAACAAGTCTAAACATTTTTTTAAAGATTTATTTATTTAGGGCCCTCCCTGGAGGCACAGAGGATTAAAGCACAGCATTAAGTAGGTAAAGCCACTTTAGCATGAGTTCGATGCCCAGCCAGGAGGTGACCCACACTGTGTGGCAGACCTCTCCTGGCACATCCACTGCTCCCCTCAGCAGTGTGCTTCATTGATCTGCCTGTTCTGCTCCCCGCTCTGTCTCTGGTGCATCCTCTCACTGCCCTTGTATCTCTGGCCTGTACCCCAGTTCTGTATGCATAAATAGCTTCCTTCGGTACTTCATTAACTTTCATTGTCAAATACTGCAGTGTATGGATATATTTTTTCATTCACTTGATGAATTACCACCTGTACTTTGACTAGTATAAAAATGTTGCTATTTTCACCTTCATTTTTTTTTTAAAGATTTATTTGTGCATACAGAACTGGGGTACAGGCCAGAGGCTCAGGGGCGGTCAGAGGCTTCACCAGAGACAGAGTGGGGAGCAGAACAGGCAGATCAACAAAGTACACTGCTGAGGGGAGCAGCGGGCGGGTCAGGAGAGGTCTGCCACGCCATGTGGTCATCTCCGGGGCAGGCGGAAGCGGCTTTAGATTCTCAGTGCTGTGCTTTAACCCGCTGCGCCACCAGGGAGGGCCTCACCTTCATTTTTAAAGGATATTTTTACAAGACACATTTCTTGCTTTAGTTTTATTCTTTTATCACTTTAAATATTTCCTACTACTATCTTCTGGTCTCCGTGGTTTCTTATTGCTTCTTCCTTGTATGTAGTGTGTTCTTTTCTGACAGCTTTCAAGAGTTTTTCTACTCCCCCTTTACTCTATTCCACCCTAACTTAAGTTAGCTTTGTTAGTGAAGCTTAAATCTACAAATTTGTCTTTCACTGAATTTGGAAAATTCAGGGCCATCATTTTTTAAAAGTGTTTCTGCCTCATTCTCTTCACATCTTTTGAACTTCCTATTACAGGTATATTGTTTATTGTTGATCTACAGCTTTAAAAAATCTTCTGTACACAATCTCTACTACTCTACTTTTTGGTTCACTGACTTCTGTCATCTTATAACCTGCTGTTTTACTCACCTAAGAATTTTTTAAACTTTTCAAATATTGCATTTTCTAGTCCTATAATTTCAATTATTTTTTCATTTCCTATTTTCTCATTCATAACAAGTATATTTTCTTTTACATCACAGATCATAAATCCCTGAGATTTACAATTCCTGTCCTCTAGCTCCAATGCCTGGGTCATCTTTTTAAGGGGAAGGATGTCCTAAAGGAACTCTGCAGAGTTTTGTGGACTCCACCCCCTTCTCTAGCTTTTTGGATTCCAACTCCCAGCATTACCAAGAAGAGAACTGCGAGGACCCACGGGCAGAGCTAAGCAGGCATTCTGGGGCTTTGGGGGATAAATAGTGCTTTTCCATCTGTCTGGTGGGAGAGGAGAGGTACTGGCTCTCTCTGGGGCAATGGCTCCCAGACCATGAGACTAGGGGCTAGCAGTTTTAGTTTGTGACTAGAGCTCTAAGTTAGCCTAGCTAGTAAGGTATTCCAGTTACTTTGTATCCCTCTCTCTTTCCCTACGTTGTTCCTTTTCCTTTCCCCTTTTGTAAATAAGTCCATTACCCTTTTTGTGTGTGTCTGCAGAAAATTACATTTTAAGCGAGTGGGTGAGGATACACAGACAGGCAGCCCAAGTTCAAGATGGGCTATCCTGTCACAATCTCAAGATTGGATTTTTTGATTTTCATTACTCTAAAATATGGATTACATCTTTTCTACCTTCCTATATCTAGTCATTTTTAATTTTATCCTGGAAATTTTTAATGACAAGTAGCAGAGATTCTAGATTCTGTTATTTCTATAGGGCACTCACTAATTATCTTCTCATTAGGATAACCTGGCTTAACTGAAACTCAGAATTCAGCCTCTCTTACTATGACAGCAGTTATAAACGTAATTTTTTCTTGTTATGCTCAGTAAACAATTATAATCTAATTACAAACTTTTCCCATAGATGCCAGCTCAGTCACAGTAACTCAAATCTATGTCAGTTATATTTCTTACTATAAATTAATAATTCAGAATTCTCATTTTAGATATTACTAAATATGTATCTTTCTCATGACAGATGAGACTCAAAATGCATTTAATTAGGTTCCTAAGTATGGAAGCTGAGGGGAGACATCAAATTGTGATAATACCATGTCCAGACTCCACAGGCTATTGATTTCCTAAATTTACTAACTTAATAGAGTGATTCACATCTTTTCCTATATAACTATAATAGCTTGAAGTTAATATAAAAAGAAATCATTTGTACTTGACTACATATGGCATGGTAGAATAAAGAGGTGCTGCCAGCAAAATAAAACACAGGTGAAAGCTCAGGAAGTGAGATGTAGGCCCTGACGTAAAATTTCTCTTAGATATAGCAGAAGAGATATTCATTCAAGAAATTGGAAAAGGTGCCAAATCATTTATCTTTACTAGTGACTAGTAAATTGTTCAAATAATGCATCTACATAATAATATACTAAATTTCAATGTCATATTTATTATTACTACATCTGTTTGGAGGAAATGAGGTGAAGTGGCTGAATCATCATGTGAAAAAATATATATCTAGATGAAATCTCAAATAGTCTAAGTAAAGACTGGTATGGGAATTGCATTATAAATATCCATAAATATCACTATCCCGCATTTCTTAATAGCCAAGATTAGCTCTATATTTGGCATTTCTATTTAACACAAATTGGTTGTGATACTTTGTGAAAAGTATGAGGAAGGTGTAAAACAAAGAAAAAAAATGCTAATGGTATTTTAAAGGTCCTTTTCATGGCCCTCCCACCACTTGAATATTTTCTCACTCTAATACTCCACTACACTGAGAAAGGTTTCTGAGATTTTTAGAAGCTCAGATTTGTCATAAATTTAACAAGAAAATGAAAATTTTCCAAATTTAAAAATAAAGAGCAAAAAAATTATTCAATAACATCTCTGTAGAAACTACAAATAACTTTTTATAGATAATTGACTCAATTTTCCCTATAGTGAGAAAAAAAATTGCACAAACTCAACTCAATGAATATTTTCAAATCTACTACAGTTCAAGGAATGAATTTATTTTACAGACGTATAACTAACTGCATGCATGTGCAGACTGACATACAAACCTACTACACTGTGTACACCAGCATCCAGTTGCCTAAGGAGCTAAAGAATGAAGAGCAAATGAAAACTGAAGAAACTGTAAGAAAGGAAATAAAGACAGAAAAAAAGCAATGCGATAAATCAATATTACTTGTGTTCTTCATAGAATTTTTCTACAAGATTATGTTTCTCCAGTCTCAAGAGTGACTTAAAGAGGTAAGACATCACAAAGCCAGTACAGGCCAAATGAGTTTCAGATAGCTTTACTTAAGTCCTGCATTCCTAACCAAAACTTATCTTTGTCTACCATATAAATATGTATTGAGGAACAAAAATATTCATATTCTTTGAATAATTTATCCCAGGTCCAGAAGTAGGCATGGGAAAATATCTAAAATAAAACTTCATGTGAACAAAGCTATTCATTCATCCATCCATTCATTCAAATATTTGTTGATTGCTCATTATGTGCCAGGATATACCCATAAGCAACATGTAGGATATATACGCAGACATCAAAATGATTACTGTGAGGAATTTAATGCAAAGTCAAAAAAAAAAGTTAAATGGGTATGTGGGTATGTTACTACACATTGGGTATCTTCTATGTAAAAACAACTGACCATAAGGAACAATCCAAGAATTGCATTGTCTTAAAGAAGTGATGTGACTTGGGATAGACATTGATGAGAAATCCCAATTACCAGGTTTTCAAAGAAAAAAGATCAATGAAGTAGAAAATCGCTATGTAATTTAGAAAAATCAACAAATCAAATTTAAATTATAATCTTTAAATTTATATGGTCAAGAGAAAAGGGAAGACACAAAATGTCTATACCAGGAATTAAAAAGTGAAGAGCACTACAGACTCTTCATATTTTAAAAAGGTAAAAGAACAATGAAAACATCATGTCAATGCATTTGACACCCAAGAAGTAGAAAAAATTATTAAAACTTGAAACGGCAGAAGGAAAGATGGACGCTGTGAGTCTGTTCACCAAAAGGAAGAAGTAGAAGTGCTATTTTATTTCAGAGCTGAACTTATATACACATTAAAGGTATCATGTCGAGTGCCCATTGGCCGGGCCACGTCAGGTGGCGAGAGAGGCAGGAGGAGTCGCGGAAGAGTGTCCGAAAAGAAAAGATACAATAAGCAGGACGGACTAGGCCCACGGCCATATATGGCAGGGAAAGACGGCCAGGCCCAGCTGGAGCCAAGGACGGTCTCCTTATCAGCCGGGGCCCAGAATTGCAGAGTTAGCCAAACTGTTGTCCTTCATTCCCCCCTCTTGTTTATAGGATCGTGGGCGTCATTCTGTCTTGCTGCTTCGAGCTGAACAGGGGCGTCGAGTGGGGGAGAGAGGGAGCGAATGAGGCAGCGAGTGAAGGCTAGGACCTGGGGCAGAGATGGGCTGGGAGTCGGTAGCAAGGAGCAAAAAAAAAATCGGGCACAAAGTTCTAGTTGGGGAGGAGAGAGGTCTAAGAAGGCGCATTGTAACCAGAGGTAGAGGATTGTGTCAACCCACTGCTGAGGGGGATGACACAATCCTCTGCAGGGGATCCGGCAGCAGCCACTCGTCCTCCAGAATGCCATTAAGGAAGATGACGAAGTCCGTCATAGGTGGGGTTGTTGACATGTTGGGTCTGAAGAGGTTGATATTGGTGGTACTGTCGAAAGGAATGAAAGATCAGCAGGAGACGCTGCCCCGGCTTCCACCATCTCCGCACCCGTATGGTAAAGAGTGCGTGGAAGAATGATAACTGCGAGGCAGTATTCAGTAGTGGAGTTAAAATCAGTACCAGAAAGGAAGGCTGTTAAACCATGCCGAGGGCACAACTACCAGAAATTAGTGGTGTTGCCAGGAGACAACCAT
This sequence comes from Condylura cristata, assembly GCF_000260355.1. Taxonomy (NCBI): domain Eukaryota; kingdom Metazoa; phylum Chordata; class Mammalia; order Eulipotyphla; family Talpidae; genus Condylura; species Condylura cristata. The sequence continues at coordinate 35,823,824 of NW_004567124.1, read as the reverse complement.
TGATTTGAACTTGGGGGGTCAACTATTGAGGAACAAAGGGTGGCCTGACTAGTGGCCTGACCTATGCAGGTGCCCCGTCCGGTCACCCATGTGAAGGTAAGGGCGGCCGGTGTCTGTGGCCAGGTTGTCGAGGGTATGGAGGAAGAGAGAACAACCAAAGCATTAACTCCGATAGCCTCGTAGAATAGCAAAGCCAGCAAGAAGTGGTTAGGTTGGGGAGGTTTTATTGAGTGCCCTGAAAGCAGCCTGAATCATACGAAGAAGGGGGTCAGAAAGGGTTGCTGAAGGGGTTGGAGAAGGAGTGCTGAGAGGTTGTGGGGGCGTGCCAGAGAAAGAGGGGATGTTTGTGTTAAAGGGCACTGTTAAGGTGGACCGGGGTGGCAGCATGGCGGGCTGCGCCGTCTGACGAGGGTTAGAAGGGAGGTGAAACAGGGAAGATGGAAAGGCAGAGGAGAGCTAAGTAGGGACGGGACATCGCGTTATCTTTAATTTGAGGGGTTTTGTAGGTTCAGAAAGGCATTGAAAATCAGAGGTGTGGGAAGGATTTGGAGCCGAGACAGGAAGGGCCTGAGGCGGATCCGGAGCCTGGAGATATGAATCCACGGTGTGGTGTGCCGAGAGGATAGAGATAATTTGGCAGCCGTAGGAGTACAGAGGATGACTGGGAAGGGCCCCTGCCAAACCGAGGCAAGGGGCGGTCTGTCCTTGTCAGCCAGGAGTGCCCTGTAAAACACAAGTTGGCCTGGGTAGAGTGAGGTTACGCTGGGGGACTGTGAGGGATCTGGTAAGAGCCAGTCTTGGTACTTCCAGAGTGCATTGCGGACATGGGAAAGAAGTGGGACAACAGCATCTGAGGGGAGGCAGGATTGAGTTTGGACACCAGGTGGGATCAGAGGGCAACTGTACATGAGCTCGAAGGAAGAGAGAGGGGTAGGTTTTATTAGGCATGGCTCTCAGGCGAAGTAAGGCGAGAGGTAGCAAGTGCACCCAGTCAAAGTGTAGCTCAAGGGTAAGCTTGGTGAGAGTCTCTTTAATGTCTGTGTGAGAGACTACAGCATATTCGGCTACAGGAATATTGTCTTGTCAGAATGAGGAGCCATCAGTAAACCACACAAGATGGGGGTTTGGAAGGGGACCCTCAGAGATGTTAGAGGGGCAGGGTAGTAGAGCATCCAGAGTTTCTAGACATGTATGAGACAGAAAATCAGAATCCGTGGAGATGGATGGGAGCAGGGTGGCAGGACTGAGAGGAGGATAGGTTGAGAAAGTGACCTCTGGGTATATTTTGTTGGGTAGAGGCAGAATTTCCCATGTTATGAGTTAGTGTCCCAGGTGACGGCCCTTTTATAGCACCACTCTAAAAGAGTGATGAGGAAAAGGTGGGAGAAGGACAAGGCAAATAGGAGAGCTAGGAGGGACTGAGGATCCAGCGCTGGAGAGTAAGTGAAAGGAGAAAAGAATTCCAATGAAAGGAAAAGCCAGGAGAGGTAGACAAAGGGTTACAGGAGGGGGTTTATGACGATAGGGAGGAGGTTTGTCGACTGGGTCAAAGGAATTACTAGACAGTTCAGACGGTAAGGGAGCCAAAGCCAGGAGAAGGTTTGGATGTTGGGGAAAACAAAGGGAGGGATTATGAGAAAGAAGGCGAAAAGCTTCCACTTTTTGAGGCGCTGGCAGTAGTTAAAAAGATCAGTAATTATTGGATCTTGAAGTGAGCCCTCAGGGGACCACTGGGAGTGATTGTCTAATGAGTATTTAGGCCAATCCTGACTGCAGTATTTGATAAGGATCTTGGGTTTGATGTCAGGAGTGAGTGCAAGTGTGGAGAGATGTCTCAAGAGACACTTTAATAGAGTGTCTTGAGTGGTTGACTGTGAGTTACCCATGCTTGGGAGCAGGACAGCACAGAATAAAAGAGAATCCGGAGAGGAATACGAGAAGGAAAGCGACAACAAAGAGGATGAGTAAAAGAGTCTGGGGATCCAGGATGAAAGAGAGAAATGGAAGGAAAAGAGAGTCCGAACCCAGGAAGTTGCGGATTCCAGGCTAAAGGGGTGACACTAAGAGGGCGTAGGGCGTCCCCTAGACCAACTTAGTGGACCGGAGGTCCCTGGGACCGGGACCAGATGGTCAGGCGGGTCATCACCCGGCAGACCACCTGGGGGCAATTAAGCCAGGGCCACGGAATACCTAGCGCTAGGATTTTCCAGGAGGTCAGTGTAGACCAGAGAAGGCCTTGGATCTGGGAAAGTGAGATGACAAAGAGACAGATAGTGAAGAGAGAAAGGAGAAGGGACTGAAGGGAAAAAGGGGAAGGGGAGGAAGACATGGGAGAAAGAAGGAGGGATGGAGAAAAGGGGAGGAGTATAATGTAGAAATGGGGAGGATTATAACAGTGAATGATGGTGTTTGGTCAATTTAGGTGGCTAAAGTAATGGGGGGTGCTAAAGTAATGGGAGGTTCCGGGGTCCACCGTAACCGTGAAGGTTGTGGTGGGGTATGATCTCCACTCACTAGGATGTCGGGGGGCTTGCCAGTCGATCACGGCCAAGGACCCCACTGTAGTCCTGAGTGAGGCGAAGGGCTCCCGGGAAGGGGAGACTCACCTGAGTGATGTCCGGTGGTGGATGTAAGAAGCCAGTGCCTGAAAAGGTGGACAAGGGTGAACAGTCTCAGGCATCCAGGAGTGGGGGAGGAGAGCGGGCGGTGGACGAGGGCCCAAAGAGGGTCGCCTTGTCCTGGGTTTTGGCACCAATGAAAGGAAAAGGCAGAAGGAAAGATGGACGCTGTGAGTCTGTTCACCAAAAGGAAGAAGAAGTAGAAGTGCTATTTTTATTTCAGAGCTGAACTTATATACACATTGAAGGTATCATGTCACGGAAGAGTGTCCGAAAAGAACAGATACAATAAGCAGGACGGACTAAGCCCATGGTCATATATGGCAGGGAAAGACGGCCAGGCCCAGCTGGAGCCAAGGACAGTCTCCTTATCAGCCGGGGCCCAGAACTGCAGTTAGCCAAACTGTTGTCCTTCAAAACTAGCACTAGAATAAATAGGAAAAGTGAGTCATCTTATTTCTGCTAGCGATACTAAATAATACAACTTAAAACTGCCTCACAAAGAAAATGTCAGATGGTCTCACTAGAGATGTTTCCAAGTATTTATCAAATAATACTAGTTTTTCACAAATTCTGTTAGGAAAACAGAATCTTGACACCAAAATCCAGAAAGGGTATAAGAAGAAAAGAAAATTATAGGCTAGTGTTCTCTCGAATACTCATGCAAAAATCCTAACCAAAAATACTTGAAAATCAAGTTTAGCAAGTTATAAAAGGAAAAATATATCATGAATAAGTGGGTTTATCCCTGGAATGCAAGACTAGACAAAACATTCAAAAATAAATGCAGAGCTTGTGATTCAGTAGTAAGTCCATACATACCCTCCCAGCTTAAACAACAATAACAACCCTGTCAATAATTGGGCAAAAGAGCTAAAAAGACACTTCTCCAAAAAGGAAATGCAGATTGTCAACAGACATATGAAAAAATGCTCAACATCACTTACCATCAGAGAATGCAAATCAAAACCACAGTGACATACCAACTTACATTGGTTAGAATGGTCCCCATTAAAAAAAAAAAAAAAAAGGCCCTGCCAGTGGTGCAACACGTTAGGACACAGCACTGCAGGCTAGCGCAGCTGCCTCAGAGTGAGTTCGATTCCCACCTCCCCCCAGGTGACCCACATGGCTAGCAGACCTCTTCTGACCCACCCGCTGCTCCCCCTCAGCAGTGTACTTTGTCTATCTGCCTGTTCTGCCCCCTACTTTGTCTCTGGTGAATCCTCTCACCTCCCCTGCACCTCTAGCTTATACTCCAGTTCTGTATGTATAAATAAATAAATCTTAAGTATAAATAAATAAATCTTAAGAAAAAGAAAACTGGCAACAAAAATTGCTGCAAGAATGTACAGAAAAATGAACCCTCTTACACTGCTGGTGGAAATGCAAACTGGTCCAACCCCTACGGAAAGCTGTGTAGTAGCTCCTCAAATTAGTAAAAATGGAACTACTATATGGCCCACCAATTACATTCCTAGGAATCTATCTCAAGGACACATAAACATTAATTCAAAAGGAAACCTGCACCCCTATGCTAACTGCAACACTATTTACAATAAATAAGATATGGAAATAATCTAAATGCCCAAAAACAGATGACTGGATCAAGAAAATGTGTTACATATACATAACAGAATGCTACTGAATAGCAATCAAAAAGATAGATGTATACCATTCATAGCAGCATGGATGACACTGGAAGGGATTATGCTAAATAAAATAGTCAAAAGGAAAAAGATAAATACTGGATGGCTCACTTAAGGGTAGAATATATGGAAACTGAACAAAGAAAAACTTAAAATTTCTCAACCTGACCACAGATCGGATGGCTTACAGCAGAGGAAGGTGAGTGACAGGGGTCAAGATGAGGAAAGGGGAATGTATCTGAGACTATAGTGATGGTTCACATGTGATATGGAAGCTCACTGTAGATCTTGTCATCTGCCCTTTATCAATCATATGCTGTTGAAATTCATATGGAATCACAAATAATCTCAACTAGCCAAAATTTTCCTCACTAAGAGAGAAACGAACAGAGGTGATTGGAGAAGTGTAGGTACTGCACCTGAGAGAAGTCAAACCCTGTACAGAAATGAACAATGGTGTAAGAAAATAGAAGTAAATTTTTAAAAATTCAGTCATGAAATGAAGAAAACAAAGAATAACCTGTTGATACTAACAACTGAATGGCAATTACCAGAAAGATGTGGTTGCCAGTTCATTGATGTGGATGGTAACCAGACATTTGCTGGTGGGAATATGGCATATGTAGTTACTAATTGTAAAATTGTACACCTGAAATTTCTAGATTGTTATAAACCAATATTTCTCAATAAAAATTTAAACACAGGCACTCCCTGTGTTTAAAAAGCACAGCACTAAGAAGCTAAAGCCACGAAGGTAACCCACACGGTACAGCAGACCTCTCCTGACCTGCCCGCTGCCCCACTCAAGAGTGTACTTTGTCAGTGTTCTGCTCCCCATTGTCTCTGGTGAATCCTCTCACCGCCCTTTCACCTCTTTCCTTACCCCAGTTCTGTATAAATAAGTAATCTTTTTTAAAAAATTTAAACATAGAGTAACCACAGGATCTGGCAATTCCTCAATTCCATTTCTGTGCTTAACCACAAAAGAACTGAGAGCAGCATCTTTAAAAGATATTTGTATAACCATATTCACAAATATTCAAACTAGCCATTACTCAGAATTTCCAAAAGGTAGAAGAAACAACCCAGTCTTCAGCTGATGAATGGATAAACAAAATATCATACAATAAGATCCTTCAGCTGTTAAAAGGGACACTCTACAATGCAGATGAACCCTGAAGACATTATGAAGTATAAGTCAGTCCCACTAGATAAGTACTGTCTGATTCCACTTACATAAGGCATCCACAACAGTCAAATTCATTGAGACATGAAGTATAACAATGGTCACCAAGGTTGGAAGGGGAAATGGAAAGTTAGTGTTATCAGTTGGGATGATCAAACAGTTGTGCAGATGGACAGAGGGCATGGTTGCACAACAATGTAAATATACTTAATGCCACTGAGCTACACACTTAAAGATGGTTAAAATGATAAATATTATTTATATATATCATGACAATAAAAAAGAAAAACAGATAATTTTAAAAATACTAGAAATCATATAAACCCTACATTAAGTATAATGGTGAAAAAGAAACATACCTTCATAAAATAAAATTTGCTACTTTTATTAAGTAGTAAAATATTTATACAATTATTTATAATGCCTTGTTTCTGTATGAAGTGTATTTTTAAAGTTTTTTTTTAAAGATTTATTTTATTTATTCATATAGAACTGGGGTACAGGCCAGAGGCTCAGGGGCGGCGAGAGGCTTCACCAGAGACAGAGCGGGGAGCAGAACAGGCAGATCTACGAAGTACACAGCTGAGGGGAGCAGCGGGCGAGTCAGGAGAGGTCTGCCATGCCATGTGGTCCCCTCCGGGGCAGGTGGGGATCGAACTCATGCAGAAGCGGCTTTAGATTCTCAGTGCTGTGCTTTACCTGCTGCGCCACCAGGGAGGGCCCATATTTTTAAAGTTTTAAAACACCCACATCACAGTATGTAGGTTATTTATTGATATCATAGGACTAAGACAACGTAGCAGATTTTGCTTAAAAAAATTAAAAAATTGCTTTTTCTGTAATAATAGCTAATGGCGATATGTACGTAAAAATGTTCATTCACTATACTTACTCATTTATTTATTTTGCTAGGCATAAAAAATAAAGGATGGTAAATGTCCACCCTCAAGGTGTTCACAATTTCAAAGAAGACTGTAAGTAAGCAATTCAAATTTTAATTGGCAGCAGAGAGGTATGACTGAATCTTCCAAGTTAGGGCAAAGAAATTCTCCACAGAAGAGATGATAAACTAGCTTATTTTATAGATAAAAGAGAAAAGGCATTCCGGACAGAGGGACCAGTGTATGCCAAAGCAGGAAATCAGGCAGAGAATGTCTAGGAACCTTTACAGTGTTCTGGATGTTCAGAACACAAGTTATGTATGAAAACGTTTTAAGAAAAAATGCCAGATAGGACAGACTGATACTATGAAGGCCTTGAATGTTACAAATGTGGTTCTAAAATTATTGGAAGCAATTATTTTTAGAAAATATGTATGGGGCCTACCTGGTGGCACAACAAGTTAAAGTGCAGCACTATGAACTTGTCCGCAGCCACTGCAGCATGACCAACCAGGGATCTGACCCATGTGTTGCAGCAGCCCTCTCTTGGCCTGCCTGCTGCTCCCCTCAGCAGTGTATTTCAGTTGATTTTCCTGTTCTGTTCCCCACTCTGTCTCTCTCTGGTGAATACGCTAACCACCCCAACCACACCTCTGGCCTGTACTCCACTTTTTAAAAAGAAAATATGATAAACTGATTCTGCAATTCAAAAATCACTGAATCCTTCAGTCATTACATTTCTTCCTTTCCTCATAATCTTGTTGAAGTCCCTGATTTTACTCATTCCAAGGTACTGACCAAAACAAGGGCCCATGATTCAAGTGGTGCAGGCTTCTCTCACAGTTCCTGTGAAAGGTAATTTGTTTCCTCCCTGTCAATCACAAACCCATAGAGTATGAGTTTCTTCTTCTTAATCACTACTATTAAAGTTTCAAGGCAAGAAAAAAGCAGATCTTCTTAAACTCAGTGTGGGTTAGCCGGGGTGTTGCCCATTCTCTTTTCATTAGTAAGTTTGACAATAAACTAAAATATCTAAAGTACAAAAGCAGACTGATTGTAACTTCTTAGATTGCTTAGCACTGCTTAGACAGACTGTTTATCTTTCCCCCACCAAATTCCTCGGTTGAAATCCTAAACCACTTGTGGTGGCTTCAGGAGAAAGGCTGCTGGTGGTGACTGGCGGTGAGGGTAGAGCTCTCCTGAGTAAGATTATGTACAAAGGAGCCCACTGAGTCCTTTCTCTTCCTGTCAGGTGTAGCATAACTTTTTGTATTTGTTTGTATTTGCTTTCCAACATCCTTTTTAAAAGCCAAAAATGTCCTTAGCACAAGGGTCAAACAGAGACAACCCAGCCTATGGGTCTGTAATTTGCAACATCCTGCTCCAGAAGAGATTCTCCTCATTCTGTCACCTCCGCAATCAGATAACCGGCTCCTCCTTTCTGAAAACAAATCTGACAGTCAAGAGTTCTACCCAGGTCCATGTGTAAATCAGGAAGTAGGAAGTAGTCCCCAGAACCCAGTCATGCTGGCACCTGACCTAAGACCCCCCTAATGGTAAGAAGCAAAACCACCTGGTCCATGGTGTTTTGCTACAGTGGCTCGCTCAGGCCCTGGGTTTCTTTCTATTCCAATGATTCTCCAGTTTCAGTACTCTTAACTCGAGCCTCCTGGTGGCGCAAGGGGTTAGGTCTCAGTACTATGAAACTATCTGCAGTCACTGCAGCACAAATTCGAACCCCGGCCAGGGATCTGACCCACATGGCACAGCAGACCTCTCGTCTCGCCTGCTGCTCCCCTCAGCAGTGTGTTTCAGTCAGTCTGCCTTGTCTGCTCCCCACTTTGTCTCTGATGAATACTCTCACTTCCCTCCCCTCCAGCACCTATGGCCTGCATCCCAGTTCCTGTATGCATAAATAAATAAATCTTAAAAAAATATATAACAGACACTTAAGTATACAGACAAATATAAAGTGTACAGTTGACAGACCAAGTACTCTGACCACAATGTAGTTAAATTAGCCATAAATAAAAAAGACAACAATAACAAAAAAACCCTCAGAGGTTAAAAAAGAAACCATAATGCAAGCTTAAAACTAAACAATAAATGATATGAAGTTTGCAGTATACAGCTGAAATGTATTTGGAAACTTTTAATATGAAATACCGCCTATTAGAAAAAAGGCTAAAAATCAAGAAGCTGAAGAATGAAGTCAAGGACTCACATTACCTGGCTTCACTTATTATAAAGCTATGGCTGTCAAGCCTGTTTAGTATTGGTGAAAAGATAGAAACATAGATCAATGAGATAGAATACTCCCAAAGACAACCCACAAAAAAGTGGTCAACCTATTTTTGACCAAGGTGTAAAGACAATTCTGTGGTGAAAGGACAGACTCTTTACCCTAGAAGCCACCATCAAGGTCAAGACACAAAATATTAATATCTTTTAATTATTAAATGTATTTGTTCTGATAAGCATTTTTATTTTTATAGTGTTATCTGTCATATCCCCATAGAAAGGACTCAGAACGAATATATCTTAAGATTAAATGGACTTTCAGAGTTATACTTCAAGGTCATTTATTTAATTAACTCCTGGTTGAATGACCGTTGGCAAGTCACTAATATCTCATTTCCACCTCATTTTTCTTGGTAGTCCTTTCCGTCTTTTCTTTACGACTGTTGTGATAATGCAATATGAAAATATAAATAATGAAATGATCAGCAAAGAAATTCTGGGAGTAATGTTTTGGATCTTGTGGTGGTAGTTTCATAGATATAGACATTTATGAAAATGCACTTTAAAGAATGTAAAGAGCATATTCTACTTAAGTAATATTTCAGTAAATAGAATAAAAAAGGAATAATACAGAGCTAGCTAGTATGTGCAAAATAATTACTCTGTTCCTTCTCTCCCTTTTTACTTGAGAAAAATACACCTAATCACAATTCCCTATATAAGCCCTCAAAAAATTTCTTGAGATAAATATATTATTTCTTTGCCTTTCCAAATCCATACTAAGTTCTAGTATTTTTTCACTTTCTGATGAATTTTACTTTCCTCTCTTTTCATTTAGTAAAATCTCTTTTTTCCACACTTTTAAGAGACTACTTTTGAGAGCAGTTTTAGGTTCATGGCAAAATTGAGCAGAAAGGACAAAGAAAAATCTAAGCTATTAGACCACAACCCCACCCACTAATAAACAAAAGCAGAATAATTCATGCAACTGCTAGAAAAAGGTCCTGAGGTCTTCAGCACCTAGCTGTGTACAAGTCTATGTACCTGAGTGGTGGTACAATGTTGCAAGTTGGCATAAGTTTACTATAAACCCTACTCAAGTAAAGTCACAGGAAGCCACCTACGTAATTATACCCTACTCAACCTATGTTTTTAAATCCCACTAACAGGAAGCCACCTATGTTAAGTACTACTTTCGAGTCTTTTAACTGATCACTGGCTTTTAACTGATCATTTGCTCCTGCCTTTAGAAAATGAATTCTTCATTTTCTTTTCAATATAAGTGGAAATTTTAGTACCAATAGTCATCATGTGAACTCAAAAGCAAAATATCTTTACTTGCCTCTTTACATCAGTGAGTTCTCTAGCTATTTTACCCGTAATATTAAATATAGACTGTCTTTCCTAAATTGCCAAAATCATAGATTGTTCACTAAAATGGATATTAAAAAATCTGACCAGCTTTGAAACTACCACTTTCAGTTTTCAAAATAAACATTTTGAGTAAGACTGCAACTTGCTACTCTTGTTATAAAATAATAATCTTGTCCTAAGTAAAATGAAGCATTTCCCCCATATTCATTTATCTATAGTTCTAAAGTAAAATTAAAAACCTACATATTTTGTTCAATATTTATCTCTTCTTCAGGAAGGTGGTAGTCAAATTACCTCTCCCCCCAGGACATTCCACTCACCTACAAAAGGGACTGGGAATAGTCGGTATCACATAACAAATCCCCCCATTCAGGCAAAATGACCTGTGACTGAGACCGCAAGGCTCTTCGTGATCTAAAACACATATGTAAATAAAATCAAGAAAGGAAAATTAAAGTTTTTCTAATGAAACAATAAAAAAAGGACTAAGTATTTGAGACAAAAATAGTGATTCTAAAATTTAGAGTGAATAGTGGCTTCTCAAAATGTAGAACTTAATTTATTTCCTATTTGTTAAGGAGGGATTTCTATCCATTGGCAGAAAATTAATCTATCATAAATCACATGGCCAAGAATAATAATAGATACACAAGCTATATGACAGAAATAGGATATCTCCGTATTGATCAGATTAAAAGGAGTTGATTAGGGTCTCAAAGGATCAGTAGACTTTCTCATGGAGTGCAGAAGCTCGGCAGCTTTGCTTAGTTTCTCTGTCCAAGGAGTTGTATTAAGATTCTATTTTTCCTTTTAGCTTTCTAGTACATTAAATCTGAAATTGTAACAGGAAAAAGACTGAGATAGTTGAAACAAATCCTGACTCCAAAATTTTCCTTTAGTATTTCCATCTTCTAAAATATGACAGTTTTGAGACACCTTCTACCCATAAAGTAAAATAATCTTATGAGATTTTGCTTTAAGGAGCTTTGGATAGAGTTAATAGCTATTAACTGTAAAATCACATCTACAGTTCTAAAGTAAAATTAAAAACCTAAGCCACTGCTGAGAACATAGTCAAAACTTAGAATGTTAAGAAAAATAAATCTTCATTTGTTTCTTTTAAAAATTATTTTATTTATATATTTTTTATATCATTCTTGTACAATATATGCTTTCTCCTCTCAGGTGTATTCTCCATAACATTCCCACCACCAATTCACTAGTGCATCACTCTATTCCTTCCTCCTCTTTACCCATACTTATTTCTTCTCTACCTGCCCTTTATCTTTATTTCTTTGCCTTCCCTGTCTCCCTTAGTACTTCTCCTTCCTTCCAGTTTCTATCTCTTCTCCCACAACACCTTAAAAAAAAATCCCTTTCCTTTCACTCACAGTGACCAACACCAATATATAAAAAAATTTAGAAATAATCATAGTATAATGTGTTGAGTCATTTCCCACTGTTTGTATTTAGAAGAACAAATTACCAAATTCCTTATCTTTCAGTCTTGAGTGGGAAATTACAGTTTTAAAACTGCACATTGTTGATTCCTGGTTGTTTCTGTCTAGAAAATGACCTTTCTAGGTCATCCTATGTGAAGAAGAAAATGGCATTGCTCCAAGTTGGTATTTAAAAAAAATTATACTAATTTTTGAAAAATGTATTTAGCATCTACTTGCCACCGAACTATCAATACCTATTAAGATTAAGATGAAGTTGCTATTGAGTCAAATGTCTCCAACATCAGAATTTGAAATTTTGAAACTTTCTTTTTACTTTAGAATTGAGAAGAATCTGTTTCACCACCACATTGTAACTATAACTATAACAGCATAAAAATATAAAGAGGAAAACAGAACTATGGAGAATTTAAGTAGAAAAAAAAAGTAAACCAAACAGAATTCTTTCACAATTGTTCCTTATTGATAATGCAAACAATTATTCTCCTCATACACAAAACAGTTATTTTAATTAAGTAGTATTTATTATTTTTTTAGTAATAATCCAGCTAATCAAGTGGCAACTATCAAAATCATGGGAGTCACCACAGAGTTTTCCCCTTAGGGTGACGTGTAACTTCATCATAAAATGCTTCCTGTTCTGAAATGAATGTTGTTGGCTTTAACTGAATTATAATGAGTCATATTTCAACACTCAGTAGTTTATTGGTAAAGAATACTCATCTATTCTTTGAATCTATTTTTATTCTGACTTCACATTTATTTGAAAGCTACTAGATATAAAGCATTAAAATATATGTCTAGAACAAAAGTTTCATGTTATAAAGGAATATCTTTCAAAACCAAAATGTTTCAAATATCAGTAACAATTCTAGATGGGAAAATATAAGGTCTGTGCTAACATACTTATTTTTTTGTTCTATGGCCATTACACATATTGATGAAAGTATAAACTTATAAGAAATTACCTGTTGGCATCTTAACTTTGAAATAGTTTCATTCTTGATCAAAAGTTTAAGGTTGAAAAACAGCACCTAAAATTAATAATTTTGGAAAAATTATCTTATTGAGGGCACTTAATTTCAAATATTTTAACAGCAACATCACCTATGCTAGTGAGAAAATATTTGTTTAGAGCTTTTAAAGAAACTTATTACATAATTTTTACAACTGAATAGGTAAAAGATGGATCTTCAACAGTATAAATGTACTAAATATAAGCTATTAGATCTGTCCATGGAGAAAAGTCTAATAATTTTTTTTTAATAATCATTGTTAATGTATACCATAGGAGACAAGCTAGATACATCAGCAAATTAAATTGAATGACCTGAACTGACTTTTTCTTAAAGCCTATTTCTAATCTACTTTTTTAAAAAAAATAAAATCAGTAGCTTTTCATTGTTCAGTTTATTTACAAGTTTATTATCAATGGACAAAAGCATACCATATATCTTCATCTTTAAAAGATTTGTTTCTATACAATCTTTAAAACCTTTATACAAATACTTTTAAGTTTACTACTAATTGCACATAACATTTACAAGCTACATATACCTTTCTTTTAAAAACCGTCTGGCTTCTGGCAAAGCAAAGTACCTAATAAGATAGGCTTATGTGTTAAGATACCTACTATAACAGAAACAAAGGCAGTTAAAATATTTATTTGAAGAAGTGAAGAATTTATACTTACATTACGATTGCAAGCTCACCATTTCATTTTACAAAGGGAACTTTTTGTGACTTATGCAGAAAGACTTTGTAGCAGAAATTTCAATCAGCAACTTTCTATTAGCACAGGTGTAATATCAAGGTCTTCTCCCAAAGCCAAAGACTACTCTTTCTTATCAGGCAAGAAAGGGGAGAGGGAGAGAAAGAGAGAGGAGAGAGAGAGAGAGAGAGAGAGAGACATGAGAGAGTGAAAGAGTAATCTGAAATAATTACTGGCTTGTATGAGTTTCTTTCTCCAAATAGACAGAGCTTACCTCAGTTAAAAAACAAAAAACAACTTACAGTTATACAAGCAAGAAATTTTGTTGGATATGCAGTGTTTCAAGTTTATGAATACTGTAGCTGTGCCTTCCTTCTATTTGATGACAAGTCGACAGTCTGATTCATAGGATCCTTCTATTTGATGACAAGTCGACAGTCTGATTCATAGGACTGCAGTGTGGGCGAGCCTGAGACAAAGACTGGGGTGCGCACAGAGGTCAGGCAGCAGCCAGGTAGCCGCCCCTTCAGTCCACGTGCTCAAAGCTGCAATTGGAGAATGTGTTTTAGAAAAGGAGTTGCACTAAGTTGTGCTCTGAAATCACTTTCCAGTCTTCAAAGTTATGAAAGAGAATGAATTCATTGAATCTTTGCATGTCTGAATAATTCTTGTGTAAGTTTGTGGAGAAAAAAAAATTAATGTGGAACTAAGGGATAAGTGTACCACAAGGCTTTTTAAAAAGAATTTTCCTGGCCCTCCCTGGTGGCGCAGCGGGTTAAAGCACTGCACTGAGAAGCTAAAGCCACTTCTGCATGAGTTCGATTCCCGCCTGCCCTGGAGGTGACCACATGGCGTGGCAGACCTCTCCTGACCAGCCCGCTGCTCCCCTCAGCAGTGTACTTCGTCGATCTGCCTGTTCTGCTCCCCACTCTGTCTCTGGTGAAGCCTCTCACCGCCCCTGCACCTCTGGCCTGTACCCCAGTTCTGTATGTACAAATAAAATAAATCTTTAAAAAAAAAAAAAAAAGAATTTTCCTTATAAATTACATAACACTCCTATAAATGACTTGAAGAATTTGAGTCTATAAAGTGCAAAGAAAGTAATAGTCATAATAGAACATACAACACCACATTCAATTTGAAATGACTACAGTGACTTAACATGACAAGTACTGATGGCAATATAACTGCCTGAAAACAATGGAAAAGCTGTAGATTATGTATATATATTCAGCAAAGATGAGCTTTAAAAACAGATGATTTTAAAATATTTTAAACGTTTAATATCACAATTTAAATCATAATTTGAAAATATTGACTAACATTATAATTGTGTTTAAATGAAAGCACAGGGTTCTACATTCATGTAATTATCTAAAGTATGTCAAGCATTTAGATGGTTAAATTACCTTTTCCAAAACCACAATTCAGACATTGTTATTTGATTGATGTGCAACACTGAAACTAGTACATTTTTCTTTTATGGAAATAATAAACTTCGACAATTCTCACTATTACATTCAAAGGCAATTTTTACTATCTTTATAAGTACATACATTTGGATATATTGTATAAATGATCTGGATTTAAATTTTTTTAATGGAAAAATCAGTAACTTTCAATTTTTTATTTATATTATGGAGATGGTACTGCCTATCAAAATCAAAATGATGACACACTGTATATGAGAGATAATAATTTGTGACTTCATCCATTTAAGATGTACTTACTAAGAGACACATCAAAGTATTACAGGGAAGGGTGAGGGACACTCCAGAATTCCCAAATCTGCCTACTCTAAATGTGATCTGTCACATCAAGACAAAACATACTCTAGTGTATAAGACCTTAAATGTAAAGGAACTTTAATTAGTGTGTAACAAAGAGAAGAGAAAAACTACAGTTTACAAATAAATCTTAAAAAAAAAATTAGGCTGGCTCATATAAAGCATAATTAGGATTACAAAAATGACAATTTCATACAATTCAATTTAATATATTCTCACAAACACCAATGCATGCCACTGCATTAACTCATATAAAAGCAAGTTTTAAGTGTCAGAGTAAATGAAAGAAGTCATTCCAAGAGGAAGTATTACTTGTTCTGAGCCATGAAAAGTGAGTAAGAATTTGAAAACAGATGGATTAACATTCCAGACATTCAGAGGTAATAGCCCATTCAATGTAACAAAGAAAGAAAATCCCAACGTATTCAGCTAATTTTATCCTGCAGGCCAGGATATGTGGTGAGTATGTCAGCATGTTTGTGGGATAGTGGAGTGGTGGGAAATGAGTAACAAGAAAAAATAAAGTAAAATAAGTAGAGTTCAGATGGCAAACTATCTTAAAGGCCAGGTGGACACTTCAGTTTTTAGCAAAGGAGTGATATGGTCACATCTGTATTTTAGAAAATTCATTTTGATGGCAGTGTGGAAAATAGAGATAATAGAGATTTTGATAATCAAGAATAGCAGAGAAATAAATAAATGAAAATGAGGATAAGGAAGAGGGAGAAGTAAAGACATATTTAATAGGTACACCCACAGAATGGGTGAGCAGGGTATGAAAGAAAGAAAAATCAACACTAATTTTCAAGTATCCCCTAGGAAACTGCATATTCACATCTACTAGAAGCTGTGTTAAAAATATTAGACAATAATACGTATAGGCAAGAATATGGAGAGCCTAGAGTCCTTATGCAATGCTGGTAGGACTGTAAAGTGATAAAATCTCTATGGAAAATAGCTTGATAATTTCTGGAAAAGCTAAAAATAAATTTACATGAATGTGTCTAAAAAAAAAAAAATGGAAACACAGGTCCACACAAAGATCTATATGAAATGTCTAAAACTCACAGTGCCCAAACTAAAAACAATTCAAATGAGCAGTAAATGATGAATGGATAAACAAAATTTGTGATAGCTATACAATGGAAAATTATTCAGCAACAAAAAAGGAATAAAGTACTTGCACATTATAGTATAAATGAACTTCAAAAATATGCCCAGTGAAAGAAGCCAATCAGAAAGATGTCATGTTGTATGATTCCATTCATATGGAATTTTAGAAAAGGTGAATCAAGAGAGACAGGAATAAACTAATGGTTGTTTGGGAATAGGACTGGGTATTAGCAATGACAGCATATGTGCATAAGGGATCGTTTGAGAGTGGTAAAAGTGTTCTACAATTGGATTGTAGAGATGTTACACAACTCTGTAAATTTGATGTCATTGAATTACACTTGAAATAGGTAAAATTTATGGTATATAAATTATATTTCATTAAAAAAACAAACGTATAGAGTGATGAATCCACCGAATGTGTAACACTTCAAATGCCACTAGCCAAGGGACATGCAGATTTTGCACCAGGGAACAATCAAGCTAGAGAAATGATTCAAATTCCACATGTAGTTGTGGAAATCACTGGTGTAAATAAACTAGCTCAGGTGTGTATGTGCCATGTGAAACAGAGGTAATGAAGAACATCAATGTTTTTGATAGGAGAAGGGCCTATTAGGAACTTATCAGGGAAATAAGGGAACTAATGGGACCACTGCTCTTAACAGGTTTTGTTTTTATTTGCTGGTGTTTACAACCATAATTCAAAATGTTTATATTCTCTATTTCTAAATTTAGTACTCTAGACAACATCTAACTCCCAGCTGCAAAAGATGATACTTTAGATCTCTAACATTATTTACTCTACCATTTAATTTGAATGGCTTATAAGTTACATTATATTTTTTCTATTCACTACATCTGTAATTTGAAATAATATACTTATATCTCTATTTCTTAATCAATAAACTCGAGTCAATTTATGAACTGAACTTCCTATCATGTAAAGTGACTGCACCACTAACTTTCCACCTTTTCCCTCCCTTCCCTCTTTCTGCCTAGATTGCTCAATCTTGATTCTTACATTTAACATTAGCATTCTGGTCTGTAACCCTAATGAAGGCATTTATACTTCATCTTAAAATTTATAAGTTAGAAGCCAATAAATCGCACTCTCAACTGGGAACTTATATTCAAAGCAGATCCATGAATCTGCAGTATACAAGAATAGCATTTTCTCTTCCTTCAATGTTATATGAGCCACTTATAATTGCAGGCAGTAAGATAAAATATTCTCTTCTTTCACACTTCATAGGTTGTTTAAAATCATGCTATATTTGAATTTACTTTTTGTATGAAATTGCATAGCTTTAAAGTTGAGCAGCCTTCCTGTTGGTGGGCAGTGGGGAGGATTGACAAGTACACATTCAGCTTTTTAATCTATTTGTTGCATGTGGTCCTTTTCTAATTTTTTCCCATCACCATCCTCTGTGTCCCCTTGTGCCTTTTCTTACTAAACCCCTCTTAGCCTCAGAGCTCTCTGAATATTTATTGGCTTTTGAACATGTTTTACATTATCTGCTATATAAATGTCCAGTGTTTTTGTCATCCTGACTTACCTTGCTGCACAAATTCCCTCCATTTTGTTGAAATGGCTACATTATTCACTCTTACGGTTATAGAATAACACTTCAGGGCATATACATACACATCTTCTTGATCCAGTTATCTGTTGGTAGACATTTAGGCTGCTTCCATATCCTAGCTATTGAAAGTGATACTCCTTTGAATGTTGCAGAACACATGAGACTTTGTGTTGATGGGTCCATATTCTGTGACTGTGCCCAAGAGTGGTAATGCTGGGAATACAGTATTTCCATTTTCAGGTTTTTTTGTTTGGTTGGTTTGGTTTTATTTTTAATTAATTTATTTATGCATACAGAACAAGGGCACAGGCCAGAGGTGTAGGGGCTGTGAGAGGACTCACCAGAGACAGAGCAGGGAGCAGAACAGGCAGATTGAGGAAGTAGAATGCTGAGGGGAGCAGCAGGCAAGACAGCAGAGGTCTGCCATGCCATGTCAGTCACTTCCCTGGCTGAGAATTGAACTCCTGCTGAAGCAGTGGTGGCTAGCTTTGGAGTGCTTTAACCCACTGCACCACCAATAATTTCTGCTCAATGATTTCTGGTCAATATTATGTTATACTCAGATATTGCCTTATATACCTTCTAAGTTTTCTGCTATAAGGTTTTCAATGCAAAGTCTTGAGCATTCAAAAAATTTCCTCTGTAAGAATTAAGAGGGAAATAATAGGAAGAATGGGGTGAGGGAAACTCACTCATAGTCAAGATATTTGACTATGACCTGAAAGCATTTTCACTATGGGACAAAGTGACCTAAGTCCCTAATATAATGGAATTATCACTTATGATATGAAGTTACAACTTTCCCCATTCAAGATACTGAGAGTAAGACAGTTGCTAGGAACTTTCTTAAGAAATCAGAATACATAAATTAAAAAGCATTACATTTTAATATGAATATTAAATATTTTAATATGTAATAGACTACAGTAGTTAAAAAAAGCAAGAGGTTAAAAAATTACTTTCAATGTTTATAACAGACAAATGCTAATATTTCAAACTAAAGAGCTCTGACTTACTAGTTGAGATATAAATGACATAGTTTCAGGCATATAACATAATGATTCAATACCTGTATATATTGTGAAATGGCCCTCCTACTAAGTTTAGATTACATACATGCCATACATTGTCTATATTAATCTTATGATAAGGACTTACAGTTCTAATAATTTAATAAGAAAATATGTAACAACTTTAAAAGGGTCAAAACATTTCACAAAGAGATGCCAGTAGTTAATAAACTTGAAAAGATATTTACTCTTACTAAAAGAGTCAAAGATGAAATAAAAATGGAAGCAAGACACAGTATTCACTCACTACCCAACAAAAATTTAGAAGTACCTTTAATGCTTATAGATTGACAATCTAAAAATTGTCTTACGAATTATCTATTGGTGGGAGTGTCAGTCGCTATTCTTCAAGCCCTCACAGAATATCTACTTGGGAAAATTATGCCTGAATATCTTTTAGAGATTGCAGATTCTGGGGGTAAGAAGATGTATTATATATACACAAAGTAATACTACTCATCAATCAAAAAGGATAAACTTATGCCATTCTTAACATAGATGGAGCTGGACGGTATTATGCTCAATGAAAATCATAAGGAAAAAGAAAAATATCAATTGTTTCACTTATAGGAGGAACACAGTGAAACCATACAAGTGATCAGAAAAAAAATAGACAAAACAGGAAAACTATAAATTGGAGACATTCAACAGGGAAAGGGAGGGATAGGGATCAAAATGGAGGGAAGAATACAAGAGTCTATGGAGATGGTGCATGTGTGTCTTGGTGGTAATTTTAAGGGGACAACACTTGAGAGGAGAAATCAAAATTGTACAAAAACTAATGATGTAAAAATATATAAATAAAAATGAAAAATAAAGAAATAATGGTGGAAAACTTCCTGTACCTAGAAAAAAGAATAAACGTACAAATCCAAGAAAAAAGAATCCCAGGATATTTACACAAAATGAGACAAACACAAAAACATTTAGTAGTAAGACTGTCAAGAGTTCAAAACAAAGAGTATTGAAGCTGGCAAGGGTGAAAAGCAGAATCTATAAAGCTACTGAGACCAGGCTAATATTAGACTTCTCTTATGAAACACTATAGATAAGGAAATAATGTAACATGTTTCAAACAAGATAAATATTGCCATTCAAGGATACTCTACCTTACAAGACTGTCTGAATATGAGGGAGACATAAAAGCCTTTAGACAGGGCCATTCCTGGTGGCACAATGGGTTACGATGCAGCACTGCAAGCTAGCCACAGCTACTTCAATGTGAGTTCGATCCCCACCCCAGAAGTGACCAACATGGTGCAACAGACCTCTCTGGTCTCACCTGCTACTCCCCTCACAGTGTACTTTGTCAATCTGCCTCTTCTGCTCCCCACTCTGTCTCTGGTGAATCCTTTCACCACTCCTGCATCTCTGACTTATACTGCAGTTCTGTATACATAAAGAAATGAATCTTTAAAAAATTAATAAATAAAGCCTTTAGACATATAGAAACTGAAACTAGACATCCCCCTACAAGAAATATTGAAAGGATTTACTGTTTCTGACCCAAAGAAAGGAACATATCCAAAGAACTGAACAAGGAAATAGAACCACAAAAGCAAAAAACAAAATGACAGCAGTAGATTTGCCTACACCAGTGATCATTCTAATGTAAATGGACTGGTCACAAATTAAAAGACACAAAATATCTGGTTGGATGAAGAAACAACCTGGCAGCCCTTCTGCCTGCCTGTGACTATGCAGGTGCTCCTCTTCACCATCCTTCTACCTTACAGCAGCCATTATGACTATGTGGGTGCTTCATTTCACTTTTTCTTTTGCAAAGGGACAACAGAGACAGCCTTCTCCCAAGGCTGCCTACCTCTGACTATGTAGGCCTCTCTTTTAACTTCTTGCTAAAGGGAGCTGCTTTTGGGTGCAGCTCTTTCTGCCCATTTGTGTGTAGACAAGTATCCTTTATTCTTCCCTCCCTTTATTTTATAATAAACCTGCCCTTTGGATATAGATATTTAAAAAAAAACAGAACCCAACTTTCTGCTGCTTCCAAGAAATGGACCTAAGCTCCAAAGGTAAATATAAACACAGATTAAAGGGTTGGAAAACAATCTTAAGAGTGAAAGAAACTAAAAGAAAGGCAAGAATGGCCATATTTATATCAGACAAAACAGATTTCCAGTTAAAATGCATTACAAGAGATAGAAATAGATACTATAACATGATTAAAGGAACAACACATCAGTAAAACATAATACTCATCAATATATGTTGGGCCAGAAACACACCGGCATATCCCCAGTGACATGCTGAGCAAATGAGCCATGCCTCAGCAAGACAAGTCTCTGCTCTCAGAGAGCAGGCCTCTAGGTATTTATAAGCAGTAATAAGTAAATATGATTGAGTATGTGACAATGGCAGGAGGAGCAGTGTCCAGGAGAGTCAAAGGGGAATCAACTTCATGGGGAAGAGGAGGAGACATGTCACCCATGTATACAGGAAGGACTTCCTGTGCAGGTTAGTATAATTTTTCAGATTATGGCCACAGAATCAGTCAACAGCTGCCTAGGTGTCCCCGGCTGCCTCATGATGTGGGCCATTGTCTTAAGGTGGTCATGCAGGAGTGCTTTATCCAATTCTTTCACACATATGTAGGTGCATAGGGAGGCCATTCATACATCAGTGCAGAGGCCCCAAGTGGCAGAGAGGTCACAAATATATACTTGACAAATGAAGGAGTGCCAAAATTTTGTAGACAATTACTATTAACTCTGGACACTGGAAACAGTGTCCAGACACTGGAAAAAATACATTTGTGGTAGGAGACTTCAACACTCCATTCTCACTAATGAATATATCAACTAGACAGAATACAAATATGTATATGCATCCTTAAACAAAGAATCAGACAACATGGGCCTATCAGATATTTATAGAGCACTGCAATAAGCTGAAAAGAACTAGCTTGACCACATATTGTCTCACAACACAAGTCTTAGCAAATTCAAAAAGATTAAAATCATACCACGCATATCCTCTCACCAGTAAAATCAAACTATAAATCAACCACATGTGGAAAACCTCCAAAACACAAAAATTTAACAACACATGACTGAAAGACTACTGAGGTAATAAAGAAATCAGAGAAGAAATGTTGCATCGGGCAACACCACAGTGACCAAAGAAATTGGAGTTGTGGAGCATGCTACATACAGGATGCTGCCAAAAGGCAAGATCCTAGACTTTTTATTGGTAGATTAATCATACATCATTAATCATGTGAAGAAGTGAAAAAGAAAGGGAGAATTAAAAGAAGCTGGGCAAAAGGTGGAACTGTGCATCTGCTGATAGTTTGGTGTGTAGAACAGCCCTGACTCTTCTGGTCAGTATTTCAGTCTTATCAATAAGGCATTCCACTGATAAGCTTTTGGGGTCCTTCACTGTACATCAATCAAAGCCCTCCCCCCCCCCCGCATTCCTGTATCCTTCCTCAGCCCCCAGGGTATTCCCGTATCCTTCCTTAGCCCCCAGGGTATTCCCGGTCACACCACATGACACATACCCTTCCCAGGGTGATCTAGCTTTATGCTCTTAATTGATGTGAAAGGTGCCTCATAGGTTTGAGTTTTAGAATGGAGGCTGGAGAAGCCAAATAGGATTAGCAGACCCACAAAGAAATTCAAAATACCTTTAAATAAATGACAACAAAGACATATGCATCCAGAACATATGGGATGCAAAAAAAGGAAGTTGTAAGAAGAAAAATACATAACAATACAAGCCCGCATTATAAACAGGAAAGAACTACCATGTGACCTAGCAATTCCACTCCTAGGTGGATACAAAGGATACAAAAACATTAATTCAAAAGAGTACTTGCACCCGTACGTTTATTGCCAACACTGTAATAGGTAAGACAATAGAAACAATGCAAATACCCAAAAATAGATGACTGGATGAAAAAGATGTGGTGTATATACACAGTGGAATATTACTCAGCAACCAAAAAGATAAACTCATGCCATTTGTGGCAACATAAATGGAACTGGAAAAGATCATGCTTAGTAAAATAAGCCAGAAAGAAAAAGAAAAATACCGATGGTTTCACACATAGCAGGATTGTAATGAATCAGGACAAAAGAAAAAATAAATAAA
>NW_004567124.1:35794027-35799215 GCF_000260355.1 Condylura cristata | reverse complement strand
ATTAAAAGGATGTGGTACATATGTATAATGGAATATTACTCAGCAACCAAAAAAGAGAAACACATGTCTTTTGCAGCAACTTGGATGGAGCTGGAAGGGATCATGCTTAGTGAGATAAGCCAGAAAGAGAAAGAAAAATACCAGATGGTTTCACTCACAGCAGGAGTATAATGGACCAGGCGAGAAAATAACAAAAAGAATGAACAACCATATACCAGAGACATTTTGCGGGGGTGGAGTGGTGAATGGGATCAAAAACGGGATTATGGCGATGGCACACGGGTGACTTGGTGATGGGAAACCCGTGGGGATTACAATTGAGATGGGTAAAAAAATGTACAAAATGATTAAAAATAAACTGTTATAAAATAAAAAAAAATTTAAAAATAAATCATATTGAGATAATATCTTATACTTGTGAGAATGGCCCATCTCAAAAAGACCAGAAACAATAAATGCTGGTAAGTATGTAAGGAAACAGAGACTCTACTACTTTGTTGGGAGGGGTATAAACAACCCCTAGCAAAAACAGAATGAAGGTTTCTCAAGACTACAATTGAATCTGATGCATGACCTAGTAATTCCACTCCTAGGCATCTACCAAAAGAACACAAAAACACCAATTAGAAAAGAAACTTGCACTCCCGTGTTCATTGATGCATTATTTATAATAGAGAGGCTATGGCAACAGCCTAAATGCCTAAAAATGGAAGAGTGTATTATGAAGCTGTGGTATATGTAATACATCTAAAGGCCTTTGGCTTTAGGGTTTGTTCTAAAAAAAACTTTCAGATTAAAATACATTTTTTAAGAAGTGAAAAAAATTGGATCATGGCAATATCTGCATACAACTATTAGGTTAAAAGTTTGAAGCTAAATATAATTTTTCTATAAATTGGGGGAAAAGACAAAACTAGTAGTCAAACTATAAATCAGAGACATACAGTAGAGGAGCAGGAGGTTCAAAACAGGGGAGGAAGAGCACAAAAGACCACGGTGACTTGATGGTGAGAAATTTATGGGGATTACGCCTGAGAGGAGAAATGAAATACTGTGCGAAACAAATGATGTAAAACACATATATGTAGATATTAAAGATTAAAAAAAACCCAAACAAATAATTTTTCTATAAAATATAACTGTCCTTTATCTCCTTATTTACCCTTACCTGGTATACTAAAATTTCCTTATAACAAAAATCTGGCACACAGAGCTACTACCACTTGTCAGTTCTGATAAAGGCAAAAATAGAAAGACAAAATCTTAAACCCCAAGTGGCGGAATCACACATTGGAACAAAATATTATTTTCTGAAATGAACACAATCATTTAAAAGGAAAACTGGGAGAAAAATACATGTTCTGATATAAAGCACTTAGAGTAAAAATATATCTTTGGAGATAATAAACATTTACTGTTAGTCAATGATGCAGAAGTAAAAGACTGTTCTACCAAAAAAGACTTTATAAGATAGGTGAGGATTTATATTAAACCTGTTCTTGTAGACTCACCAATTTCTTACTGAAGTATTTTATTTGATTATAATAATTTTTACCATTTTACTGTAATAACTCAGCATGGAAGCCAAATTTCAAAAATACAATGCTGAGCTGTGCTAATATTCCATTACAAAAAATCAAAAATACAACCTGAGTCATATATTCAATTTCCATGCTTGTGTTTAGTTTATTCAACTTTTCTATTTCTCCCTGATTTGGTAAATATATTGATCTCAAATTTGATTCTTCAAAATTATAAAATTTATTGGACTACATCTTTTATAATAATTTCAAGATCCTGGTAAGTCTTTCATCTATAGTTATTTCTCCTTTCATTTTTAATTCGATTTAATATTTTCCCTCTTCCTTTCTTGATAAACTTTGCTAGAGGTTTACTTATTATCTTCTCAAAGCAGTTTATCTTAGTTTCATTGATTCTCTGTCTGGCCTTTTAAAAATCTCTATTTCATTTATTTCTACTCTAACTTTTATTATTTCCTCCCTCCTACTAACTTTAGGTCTTGTTTGTTCCTCCTGTTTTAGTTTCTTTAGATTCAGTATTAAAGTTACTTCTTTGGAGTTTTCTTGCTTAATTTAGGCCTGTATTGAAATTATCTTGAAAAGACCAATTTTGCTGTATCCTATAGGTGCAAATAGCTTATATTCTCATTTTCATTAGTCTCAAGGCATTTTCGGTTTTAGTTTCCTCTTTTGTCCTGTATCTGCTAGCAATATATAGTTTGGTCTCCATTTATTATGGTTTTTCTAATTTTTTAATAGTTGATTTCTAGCTTGATAATGCTATTACCAGAGTATTAGGCATGAATTCAATCTTTGTAAGTTTTATTGATAATTGACTTGTATATCAACAGAGGGTCTATACTTGAAAATGTTTCATGTACACTTGAAAAAATGCATATGCAGTTTTTGATGGAGTAGATGTCTGTAGTCTAGCACCCCATTTAAGACTTTTTTCTTTATTTATGTCCATAGGTGTAAGTAGATTATTATTGTATTGTCGTATCTGTCTTTAGCTGTCTGTAATTATCCTAATTAACCTAGTACTCCATCACTTGGTGAGTATATATTTGAGTGTTATTCTTCTTGTTTTATTATGCCATTAGTCAAAATGTAACATCCATTTTGTCTCTTAACCTTTTTTAATTGGAAGTCTATTTTAGCTCATATTAAGTACAGCTGTTTCTCATTTTAATGCCATTTGCTTGTAGATTATCTTCCAGCCTTTAAGTCTGTGCTCGTCTCTGTTAAGATGTATTTCCATTTATATAAGTGCTTGTTGCTATTAATACTTTGTTTTGTATTTTTAGTTTGTCTTTTTTATATTTTGACATCTTCCTTTTTATTTTGCTTAGGGTTCTGTTTCCAATGTTACTGCTACTAATTTTTGTTTGAAGGTTCTACTGAGGTTAGTATGGTTTGTATATGATGAATTATTTGAGTGGGTCACTGGATAACCTGTTCTCAAATTCATTCTGATGGTTTACATTGTTACTCATTTTCTTCTTGTTGTCATACAACTTAGGTGTCTGTTGTCTCTGTATTTGTTATTCTATTGCTTTTTAAAGCCCTCTTTAGAACTTCTTTCATGTTCTGTTTATTGTTAAATTCTTTTAGTTTCTACTTTTCAGAATGTTAATTTTTCAGGATTCTATGATAGAAAGCATTTACTATGAACCCTTTAAATATTTCCTGCCTTTGTCTTATTACCTGTAAGGTTTCTGTTGAAGTATGTGGACATTCTAATTGACATTCCTAGATAATCTTTCATTCCTTAAAGTTTTTAACATTCTCTTCTTGTTATTGGTTCTCAAAATAATGTATTTGATAATAATGTGTTTTAGAATGTATCTATTTGGTATTGTTTTGTTTGGAATTCCTGGAGACTCTTTGATTAGGATTTCTTGTTACAGGACAACCCAATGCAAATTGGGTTGCCTAACTGTGGGTCCTCACCTGTGTACTTAAGATTCAACTGCAGGCATACACACACAAAGAAGTTAATAATGGATTTACTTACAAGAGAAAAGGGAAATGAATAACTCAGGGAAAGAGAGGTAAGTTGATAAAAGCACCCTACCAGTTCCACTGACCTGGAACCCCAATAGCATGCTGAAAACCAGCAAAGAGCCATGAGACAAGCCACAAGTCATGAGTCCAGGAGACCCCGGAAGCCCATATGTCTGGTTTTATAGCCAAACCTAGCTGCTTAACTTCACCCTTAGGTCCCAGCATGCTTCTCTTTGGTGTTTCTGGAATTTGTAGTTCTGGTGTCTGGGGTGAGGCGGAATCCACAAAACCTGTACCTATAGAGTTCATACAGGACATCCTTTCCCACTTATATTCTGAGTTCATTTCCAAGGTTGAGATGGCTCTCAGTGATTGTTTCCTTAAATAAATTTTCTATGTCTTTCTCACTTTATTCTGGGAACCATATGACATGGATTCTACTTATTTTTAGATTATCCAGAAGTGCTCTTACACTGTTAATTTAAAATTTTTATCTTTGTTGTTCTGTGTTTTTTTGTTTATTTGTTTGTTTTAACAACACTGTGCTTTAAAGCTCATTATTTCTCTCTATTAATTGTGTTTGTCTCGTGTTGAGGACCTCTGTTGTACTTTTTAATTCAGTTATAGTAATTTTTGGATCCAGTAGTTCTTATTGTAACTGTCTCATCTTGGCCTTTATTCTGTTCCTGTTTCATATCATTTATGCTCTTGTTTTGTGTTAATTCAGCTAACATCATTATAGCAGTTTTTCTAAACTCCTTTTCAGACATATTCTAGTTTTGCTGGATTGAAACTATTTCCAGTGGTTTTTGTTGTTGTTGTTTTGCTCCAGCATTTGTGATATAATTCCTGTCTCTTCATTTTATGTTTTTTGTCATTGTACTGGGAGTAAACTTTCAGAATGCTGCCTTTGCACCTGTCCAAGAGTCAGGAGAACTTGCTACATCAATGGTTAACAAGTAGAAAGTGACCCAGCAGTAGGTCACAGAAGGCTCATCTCCAGTGAGCTTCTATGGTTCAAGCCTCCCTCTGTGCTGTGGGTACCACAATTGTGTGGAAGGGACCCACAGTGATATCCTCCTCTAGGCCACTTCCTTGGCTGAAATATCTCATAAGTCTGTGTCAACCTCAACTTCTAGGTTATTTGAACATGAGGTATAGTGCTGGATGTTGACTGTAATTGACACAGAGTTGAGTTTTTTGCTTTTCCAGTACAGAACCTTACAACACAAGACACTTGCTCCTGTTGTTAAGATAGGTGCAGGGCCCTCTCAGTGGCAGTTGAAGAGCAGCACTACAAAGCTAGCCACAACTGCTTCAGCTTGAGTTCGATCCCGGGTCCCAGAGGTGACCTACATGGTGCAGCAGACCTCTCCTGTCTCACCCAGGGCTCCCTGCAGCAGTATACTTCATCAATCAGCCTTCTCTGCTCCCCACTCTGTCTCTGGTGAATCCTCTCACTGCCCCTGCACCTCTGACCTGTGCCCCAGTTCTATATGCATAAATAAATAAAACTTTAATAAAAGATATAGGTGGGCCCTCCCTGGTGGCGCAGCGGGTTAAAGCACTGCACTGAGAAGCTTAAGCCACTTCCGCATGAGTTCGATCCCCGCCTGCCCGGGAGGAGATCCACATGGCGTGGCAGACCTCTCCTGGCCAGC
>NW_004567124.1:35789495-35793697 GCF_000260355.1 Condylura cristata | reverse complement strand
GTCTCTGGTGAAGCCTCTCACTGCCCCTGAGCCTCTGGCCTGTACCCCAGTTCTGTATGCACAAATAAATAAATCTTTAAAAAAAAAAAGATATAGGTGATTAAAACACTGGTTAGTATAAGCTTTCAGATGTTTTCTCAATTTTGGCCTCACTCAGGGCTAAGGCAGGTGTTTCAAATATATACAGAGCTGCAAACAGTAGCCTTTTCTATGAAGTGATACAGGTGATCAGAACTGGTTCTTCCCCACCTTTTGGGTTACATTTCACTTATACTGGGAGCCTTGGATTCAAGCCAGCTGGCATTACTCTATGCCCACTCCTATAGTTCTCCAATAATGCACCCTGTATCCTGGATGCCAACTCTGTGCACCCCCTTATCCAGTACATTGACAGCTCCCCAAAGTCCCTGATGTGGCTGTTTGCCCTAGTCCACAATTGTAGGGGACTATATGGCAGTGTTTTGCAACCATCCCAAGCCAGGTCTGGGGTTCACCTTCAGTTCTCATGGATGAAAAGGAAATTTTGAAGCCTTCAGTATATATTTACAGGCCTTTATTGCAGAATCAGGGACAGACCAGCTTTCTCTAACAGTACTTCTCTATTTCATTGCTTTGTTGTCATGGTCTCACCTCTTCTGCAGTCACACCTTTCTTTTTTTTTTTTTTTTAAAGATTTATTTATTTGTACAAACAGAACTGGGGTACAGGCCAGAGGCTCAGGGGCGGTGAGAGGCTTCACCAGAGGCAGAGTGGGGAGCAGAACAGGCAGATCGACGAAGTACACTGCTGAGGGGAGCAGCGGGCGGGTCAGGAGAGGTCTGCCTCGCCATGTGGTCTCCTCGGGGGCAGGCGGGAATAGAACTCATGCGGAAGCAGCTTTAGATTCTCAGTGCAGTGCTTTAACCCGCTGCGCCACCAGGGAGGTCCCACACCTTTCTTTTACCTTCTCCTTTAGGCACAGGTGTGAGCATTCACATATGCATATCCCCATGCTCCCTGGGTCCAGGTGTCCATAATGACAGGTGTGCCCCACACCCCCAACCCTTGGCCCTGGGCATCCATGCTAGTAGTGGGGAAGCACAAGAAAGCCTGATTAACTCATTCATCTTACAACAGGCACCCCTATCATGAGGTGTACTTTCTGGTAGTATCAATACAAACAGTTCAATTACAGCTTATTCTACCCTTTTCCACAGGACTGTTGCTCCTGAAGCATGCAGTAGTTACCTGCTTATCTTTGAGTAGTTGTTAATGTTGCTCTGCTACAATTTAGTTGTGACTATATGAATGGGCAAGCCCAGTGTCTTCACTCTGCCACCATAGTGCCTGACTCCTCATGTCACACCTTTTGAACAGATATCAGATTCCCAGGCAGGCCATAAAGTGAATTCCTTGGTATAGTGAAAATGGAATTACTCAGACTCTTTTTCACCTTCCTGCCACTAGCCTGTATAGCTGTGGTTCTACTTTTACCATAGACTTAATTACTCATATGTGATATATTATTGCAAATAGGCTTGGGAGCATGAGCACAGGGAATAAACACATATGATGATGAACACCAAGGTTGAGATGCTGGAGAGTATAGGGCATGCACATACCTATAAATACAGATATCTAGGCAGAGAGTGAGAAATCATGAGAGAGAGAAAGAGAAAAGCCAGAGAAGAAAGAGACGGCAGGGACTGGGAAGCTCAATTGCTACCTACTTTCCAGCCTCTCTGCCTGCTGTGTACATGGCTCCCTGCCTCAGCATTAAAGACCTGTCAAATCTACAGAGGGCTCTAAGATTGCTCTTGTTTGCCTAAATCAACCATGAACTGGTCTGGTCTGGGCTGGGCGCACTATACTTGATCAGTAAATCTTGCAGTTCCTAGCTTAATTCCAGTCAGATCTGTTTTATCACTGTCCTCTGTGGTCATATCTAAGGTAGATCTTAAGATGGAAGCCCCTCCCAGCATACCACAGCTTTTGTGACTTACTTCATATATAGGGGAGATGAGGATTGTTTGGTGGCTAAAAACAGTAAAAATAAATTGCCACCTTTTTACTACAGTTACCTCCCAAACTAGCAAGCTTCTATTTGTTAATATCAATTTCTTGTGCGGTAAATTACAACCAAAAATAATTTCTAAAAATTTTCAGGCCCAGATAGTCTCATTCCTTGGCTGCTGCTCTCTGAATTCTGATAATAAACTTGAGGTAATTTTAACAGTCTTAGGAGAGGAGAAAATTCATCCCTGCAAAATTCCAAATGATAGGGCTCTTCATCAATTTAGAGTGGCACCTAAAAGTATCTCTATGGTGGCCCTCCCTGGTGGCGCAGCGGGGTAAAGCACAGCACTGAGAATCTAAAGCTGCTTCTGCATGAGTTCGATCCCCACCTGCCCCGGAGGGGGCCACATGGCGTGGCAGACCTCTCCTGACCCGCCCACTGCTCCCCTCTGCCTGTTCTGTTCCCCACTCTGTCTCTAGTGAAGCCTCTCACCGCCCCTGAGCCGCTGGCCTGCACCCCAGTTCTGTATGCACAAATAAATAAATCTTTTTTAAAAAAAAAAAAAGTATCTCTATGGCAAAGCTGTATTTCCCTGTCTTTCTGCTTTCATGCTGAAGAACACTAACTTGAGTTCACTCCATCGGTAGGATTCTACTTAGAAGCACTAAAAGTAACTAATACATGACAATATTCCAAAATTTCCCTATTATTTCTCCTAATACTATAACTTCAGTCTGTTTTGGTGAAATAGGGCTAAACCCATTCAAGGACAGTACCCAGTAGGGGACAGGTCACTGTGGGTTCTTCACTCATGTGCACAATTGCAATAATACTCAGCCTAGAGCACAAGGGGTTTGTTCAACAAACAGGGGAAGCAAAGACTTCTCAAGGACACAGGTGACCAGCCATCTCACTCCAGATACTGTCCACTTGTCCAAAAAGTCCCAAACAAAAGTCTGCACATCCAAGATGGTACCATCCCATCAATGAGCTTATGACAAGCAGTAGGCCAAGATTCAACTCATCACAGCTGGAGATACAGGTGGGGCCACTGAGACGATGCCACAAAAGTGGCAATAGTTGAAGGTCAGGGCGGACAGCACTGGACACTGGACCAAATAGCATTGGAGGAAGCAGCACCATGAGGTAATGCCACTGGATGATTAATAGCACTCAGCAGTGACCCAGACAAAGAGTGCCAGTCACCTGTCAATACTGCTGGAGAGCACGGGCCAGTAGTGCCCGTCCCTACTGGCAAGTAACACTGTAGCTCTTTGTGAGTTGTTGGGCCACACCAACAACAAACAGCTCTTTGAGACACCAGACCCAAAGCAGGCCAGAGGGAGGCAGTGGCCCCGCCTCTGAAAAGTTCTTTGACTTTGCTGCAAAGCTCTTCAGCTTCGCTTCTTCCTTTGGAGGTATGCTGCTGGATGCATCTTAAAGCACCCAGTAGTCTAAGTAAGCAAGTGTCCAGTCCAAGTGAATACAAGCAAGTCTCAAAAGGTGCAGAGGTTCAGAAGTCCAAGAGATCAAGTGCTGTAGTCAGAGTCTGAGTCTAGTCTGAGGCAGTTCAGTCTGAGCAAGACAGAGAGTGCAGGAGTCCCAAGTTAGCTTCCTTCCTGCCTTATCTCCTCCCAAGTTGACTTCCCTCCCACCTTAAGTCCTCCTACCTCTCATATACCAGTCTGATTGGAGCTTTTCAATCCTATGGCTGATTGGGCCAGTTTACCAATCAGCTCATAGCTCACACTTGATTGCTCCATTCTACGATACAGGCCTCTCGACTGCCTGCAGCTGGAGGAAGCACTTGGGCAGGCCCTATGGGACCTCAGGTGCTATATGCCCTGGGGCAGTAAATGGTAGGGGCCATCTCTGCTGGTTTCTGCCAGCAGCTTTAGCCCCAGTGGGGCCACTGGAGGAAGGCAATGAAATGCCCACCACCCGCTTCCCTTTGTACTGCCCAAAAGCTGCTTTGGGGCCAAGCAGCAGAGCCCCAAGGGGGAAGGAGACCCCTGGTTTCAATGGACCATAATTTCAGTTTTTCATGGAACAGCAGTCCCAAAAAATCAAATGCTTTGCTATCATATAATAAGGGTTACTGTGGGTCTGCTAATCCTAGGTGGTTTATCCAGCCTCCATTCTAAGAGCCCAAACCTATGAGGCACCGTTCACATCAATTAAGAGCATAAAGCTAGATCACTCTGGG
>NW_004567124.1:35787865-35789295 GCF_000260355.1 Condylura cristata | reverse complement strand
ATTGAAATCCTGACTAGAAGAATAAGGGCTGTTCTACAGACCAAACTATCAGCAGATGCACAGTTCCATCTTTCTCCCAGCTTCTTCTAATTCTCCCTTTCTTTTTTACTTTCTCACATGATTAATGCCGTCTACTAATAAAAGGCCCTGCAGGATCTTGCTCTTTGGCAGCATCCTGCATTATGTAGCATGCTCTACGACTCCTGTTTCTTTGTCAGTGTGGTGTGCCCAATGCAACAGGTTACAACTTTCTTTGCCTTATTTTTCTTCACTTATATCTAGAGGTAGGCAGTTCATAGTTGGAAGAACAGTTCAACAATATCCCAAACTCTCTTGATCCTTCTTTCCAATGGTCTTCAGCTTTAATAGAATCACATTTTCAGCCTCATATTTACCATCTCATGGTTGCAAGACTGCAGGTACATGTCCAGGTTTCATTTGCATTTAAAGCACAAAGAAAAGAGCAGAGTATTGGCCATCTATTTTCTCTTCAGCTGGAAAGAAAAATACTCCCACACTTCCTTTCAAAATTACTGGCAAAGGAGAATGGGATTTTCATGACTGCCTCAACGGGTCAGGGGTTTTGCTCGAGACTGGTCACACTGCCACACCTAATAAAATAAAGGCATGCCATCAAGAGTGGGAATTAGGGAGTCCACTCACAATAACTGCCACAACAGATATTTACAGTTTTAAGAGAACGTTTGAAAATGGAAAAAAATCTCTGTTGGGCCAGTCAGGAGCGACAAGGGGCTGAACACTGCCCCTTACCTACTGGGCAACACCCAAGGAGGAGATTAAGCATGACAGTGTCACAGTCTGAACTGTGCCCCTTCCATCCTCATTAAACGGGCTGCTGGGAAGTGGGCAGAGCTGAGCAACCATTTTGTGAGCCTTTAAAAGGAGCCATGTACTTCCCTTAGAGTTGTTACGAAACATAGCCATCCTCTGGGCAATGGCCTTCAACGCTCAGAGTGGGAAGCCCCCAAACTTAACAGCAGCAGGGCTCTTCCAAATAATGCCAGGACCTGTAGCTGCAACTCCATCTTGCACCACTGCCTGGTAACTGGACCTTTCTCCTATGCTGGTAGTGCTCTCTCTCTCTCTAGCCTATTACTTAAGGTAAATTGTTTGTCTTGCTGCACCAAAGGCCCTTTTGTTTGCATTTGTGGTGTTTGGTGCCTGGACCTAAAACTGGTGAGAGAGGTTCTGACCCAGTGGCTCCTTTTGCCCAATAACATCTCTATTTGGTGAAATGTTTAAAAACCACCTGGGGGGCCCTTCCTGGCAATGCAGTGGTTTAAAGCACAGCACTGAGAAGCTAAAGCCACTTCCGCATGAGTTCAATCCCCACCTGCCCCGTAGGTGACCCATATGGTACAGCAGACCTCTCCTGACCCGCCTGTTGCTCCCCTCAGCAGTGTACTTCG
>NW_004567124.1:35781610-35787025 GCF_000260355.1 Condylura cristata | reverse complement strand
CCTAATATAACTTATCTCATTGTAAACCTATAAATTTGCATTTTGGATTTACATATTAGATTTATGAAGTGATAAGATCAATTTAATTCTCTCTGGGATATTTAATGACTAGATCAGGTTTGCAAGAGTACAAAACTGAGAGTCAGACACTATTATATTCACTGTTATACCACCCAATGTGGTCTCCTAAATAACAGCAGCAGATCTGTCCCAGTCAACAGCCTTCATAAAAACAAGAAATTGATTTATATTCTATATAGCATCTCAAAAAAGCCACTTTCTTTGATGTAAGTTGTGTCACTCATTACCAACCACTCAATGTATGATAGCTCCAAACAACTGTTTCATATAAAGGTAGTGGGTTATGGAGTCAGATGGCTAGAATGCAAATCATAGTTCCACCACGGAATGTTGCACTCCACAATAAGTGTGTGACATTCAGCAAAAATCTATGTGCCCAATCTCTTCATCTGTACATGAGAACTGGGTGAAAGGTGCAACGAATAGTGCCTACTTCAAATTTACACATGTAAAGCACTAGGAACCCTAGAAATACTCAACAAGTGTTAGCTGTCATTATGACTCTTAAGCACAAAATCTAACTCGTGTTTTCTTGTATTTTGTGCAAACTTGAAATGATTTAATATTCATTTTGTATGCAAAATATGAAAGTACTCATATTACCCCAATTGAAGAATTCATCAAGGACCCATTTGAAAGCTGGCTGGGGAGATTTATACTCTTTTTTTAAGTTACTGCTGCATGGCTTTAGCAAACTTTCGATTCTTTGCTACCTGGAGTTATAAATGTCTTGAATTATAAACATCTCCTACAATATGCTGCAGTTCTACATAGAGATGCAAAGGAAATAAAACCACAGAGCTAGCTTCCCAAACCCAAAATTCGCCTCCTCATGTTACTCCTGTACTCTGTTTTTTCTAGAGCTTCCCTATATTTTTGGAGCCTAGAAACTCAGTCTACTCTAACAGAATTTAAATCTGAATCCCGTCTCAAGAAAGCCTGTTGAAACAAGGGATAGTCAGCCTGATTACTCTATACATGTGTGTGTCCTTCCCAGTTGAAATTATCATACCCTCTCATTTTCCTAAGTATACATTACATCTTTAATATGTCCTTGTTCACAAATAACTATTTTCCTCTAACATGTGTCTACTTTTCTCTGCTACTCATATACTTCTTTTCATTTCTGTTTTATTTACCCACCTTCCATCAGCACAACTCTTTTTTTTTTTTTTTAATGTTGCTTCTGGAGGTCACATTTTCATTCTCAATACCCCTCCAACCACACTCAGTTCACAACCAATTCTTCAACTCCTCGGTCACTCTTTATGCTCTGCCCCATTTATTAGAGTCAATTCCCTTTGTTCTAAATTTAGCTCACTGCTCTGTAGTTTAAGCTAATAGAAATCCACTTCTCTCTTCACACAAGATAGCTTTTTCAACATAACTACTTACTCCTATTTTCTCTTCTTCCTTTAAATCAATGAAAATAAGTGAGGAAAAGTCTTCTCCTTGTTCCTAAATGCAATATTCAAATAATGACACTGTGGTCTACTTACTGTCTGAAATCTTCAATTTATCTTACATTTCAAAGAGATATTTTCAAATTCTACTTGTACACACTCATGTTTAAAATCTCCTCTGATCAGTAAAGGTGATTCATTAAGAGTCCATAATTCCATTTCTGTCAATGTTATTATGTATGTAGTTGGAGCATATTATATGAACCATAAAAATTAAACATATTAATGATGGTCACAAGGTTAACAACGGCATAAATTTAATAAAATACTTAATGATATCTGTCCTCGTAAAATAACTTAATTTTCCATAGTACTCTTAAAGTCAAATTCTATAAAGTTATATAGTCATTAGAAATAAGTTAACTACTATCATAGACATGAATCATTATATATTTTCAAAATAAAGCATAGCCACATAAAGTTAGAAGCCCTATGATGAATTTAAAGCTATTTGTGACAGTTGATCAAGCTATTTTGATCTTCTAGAAAGAGAATTCTACAGCTCCCAAAGCAGAAAACTCCAAATCTAATACCCTCAATTTTAAATCTAAATCTCCTTAAATTCAAATTTCCTTGATCTCCTTAATTTCATATCTAATTTCTCCAACTACTCTTCCTTTGGAGATGAAGAAGAAACAGACGCCATCCTCAATAAGACAGTATCACACCTACTAGAAAAGCACTGTCACCCCTTAATTTTCACTTTTTTATTCTCAATGACTTTGATTATTTTTCAAATTCCTATTCTCCAAAATTTCTTAACTTTCTTACTTCTATTCACATTTTTTTCCATCAAATAAACTAGACTTAGATTTAACCAGCTCACAATAAATAAATAAATAATTAAAAGAACAGAACAATGTAGTACACATACAGGCTTTTCAAACATTAGAATTGAGACCCAAGCTTTGATAAACTGCAAATGTACAAAACTTTTCAGAGTCTATCCTTATCTTTTCACAAACAGTGATTTTATGGTTATAATTGGCAAACTAAGAAAACACATTAGCAAAAATGAATTGCGAATTATTACTTACTTGATCTGTCTTTGGTAAGATTTGTTTCCTGGACTGCAGAAAGGAAAATGGTTATTTCTTCTGCTTTCAAAGGTACTGTGGGCAACATAAAAAATAAGGAAAAGGTTTACATAACAATTTTAGTAACACATGAGAGAAAGTAGAATCTGTTTACAAATTTCAGATGAAGATGTCCAAAGCTTAAAAAAAAAACAAAACCAGCTATTCCCGGGGTACCCCAGCTGCACCAGAAAGTGCATCCCAATCAGCTTTCCAACACCTGCCAGCAGACATGGCCACAGCCTGGGCCTAGAAGTGGCATATCCTACATCAGTTACACTCAGACACCTCCAGATACCCTCAGGTGAGCACCCTGAAACCCACATCAGGTCCAAAGTCCTCAGCAAAACACAGAGGCCTGAGTGCATCCCACTAAACTTGCCAGTGCCTCCCAGCAGAACAGGAAACAGCATGGGCCACTCAGTGCCTTACCCTATATTGAAGAACCTCAGCTACCCCTAGGAATCTTCAGCAACACCTTACCCTCCTAGTAGTCATCAGGAATAGGGCCTGAGCCATTGATCCTGAAAAGGTGACATCCCAACAACTCAGAATCTAGACTTAGCGTTCATCCTTCTGTCCCAGCCACCAGCACACTACCACCAGGGAGACAATTGGAGGAGACTCTAGTACTCCCACAGATTCCACAAGTATACAGTAGTTTTACCAGAACAGCAGTGGGAAAGGATTAAAACACAACAAAAGCCCAACTACAGGACAGCAAACCCAAGGCAAATGATGGGAAGAAGGAAAAATACAGATGATCAAAGAAGCCCTCAAGGGAACAATACTACAGAGAAAAAAATCAAACTCCAGAACCCCCTCCCCCGAAAAAAACTACCTATCAGATGAAAAACTCAAAATTGCCATAATTAAGAAAGTGAAAGAACTTGAACAGAGTCAGAAAAATGAATCAGAGCTATATGTTAACATGAAAAAAGGACACATTGAAACATAATCAGGGAACAAAAGAATAAGCTTGAAAATTTAAATGAAACATAAAGGAACTGAAGGATGTTTAAAGATCAGTGGTGGACTATGGTGATGGCACATGGGTTACTTGGTGGTGGGAAGCCAGCCTATGGGGATTACAACTGAGATGGGAAAAGGTGCAAAATGATGTAAAAATAAACTATTATATTATTTTTTAAAAATAAAATAAATTGAGGCCTTCAACCAGAGTAATTGCAAAATACCAAAAAAAAAAAAAACAAAAAAAAACCCTGTATGTGATAGTGCTAAGTTTCATACAAATATTATTTTTAACACTGTCAAGTTTTAGTTTCAAACCTTGTTCCACATGAAAAGGTAAAATCAATGATTATTGCAATCGATTACACTACAAGATTTGTATATTTAAATTTTTGCAACAGTATAACTTGAGATAAGAAATTCTGGCTAAAGTAACTTGAGAAACAATTTTAGCATTTGATACCTAAACCAAACCTTAATAAATATCTGTGGCTTATTTAAAAAGAAAAATGAAAAAGGGAGGAGCTAAAATAATACTAGAATGAGGGCCTTGCCAGGGGGTTAAGTCTTAGTGCTATCACTGATACAGGTGCCTTATATACCCAGCCAGGGAACAAACCCACATATGGCACAGCAGACTTCTCCTGTGTTGCCCAGTTCTCCCCTAAGCAGTTTATTTCAGTGAAATCTACATGCTCTGATCACCACTCGATCTCTGGTGAATCCTAGCACCCTCTGCACCTCTGTCCTGCACCCCAGTTCTTTTATGCAAGTTTAAAATATATATACTATAGTGCACCATGAAAACAGAGTAGGTAATATGGAAAAACAAATCAGTACTCTTGAAGATAAAGATGGAAATAACCAAGAAAGAAAAGGAAAAACAACGGGAGAAGAATGAAGAAATAATGTCAAGAATTATCTGACACCATGAGGAAAGTAAATTTAATAGTCATAGGAATTCCAAAACGAGAAAAGGGAGATGAAGCTGAAAAACTATATAAGGAAATAACTGAAAAAAACATCCAGAACTTGAAGAAGGAAATAAATGAAAATAAACATTAAGGGAAGCTAAAAGGATGCCAAAACATCGTAAGGAATGGAAAATTACAACAAGACTCAGAGTAGGAAAGCTTCTAAGAATCCAAGACAAACAAAAAATAATGAAGCTGAGGAAGAAGAAAATAATAACCTACAAAGGAATACGAGTGAGGCTAACCTCAAACTTCTCTGAAGAAACGTTATGGGCAAGAAGAGATAGCAGTGATATATTTTTAAAAAATCCAAAACAGAAATGTCAGCCAAGAATATTTAATCCTGAAAAAGCTTCCTTCCTATATGAGGAAAAAATAAGGACCTCTCAAAAAAACAAGATCTTCATAAATTCACTACTACAAAGCACTACTACCAGTCCAAGTAAAGCCTCAGGATTTAAATCAAGGGAGGAGTGAACATGCACAATTGAACAACTTACTGAATAAAATCACAAAACGATGAACAAAATGGCCATAGCAGACTTCCATGTATCAATACTCACCCTAAACATGAATGGACAAAACTCACCAATAAAAATCATAGAGTACAGGGAAACTGCCTGAGGCTGCAGCTGTGGCTGCTCAGCAGCCTTTTGTCCCAGCCCTGCTGCAAACCTGGAGATAAACTGAGACAATTCAGCTAGGGAGAGGAAACCAAATTGTGGGAAAAGGCTGCAGCTCGGAACCAGAGACCCGCCTCAGAAGTGTTGCTGACCTTTGCCCCAGCAGCCACAGATGTGTTGCTATCCTTTGCCCCAGCAGCCCCTATAAAGCCCTGGATATAAACTG
>NW_004567124.1:35775724-35777439 GCF_000260355.1 Condylura cristata | reverse complement strand
TCACTCATAGCAGGAGTATAATGGACCGGGCGAGAAAATAACAAGAATAATGAACAGCCATATACCGGAGACATTTTGTGGGGGTGGAGTGGGAAATGGGATCAAAAACGGGGGTTTGGGGGGGTTGGGGAGGGAAGTGCACGGGATTATGGTGATGGCACACGGGTGACTTGATGATCAGAAACCCGCAGGGACTACAATTGAGATAGGAAAAAAAAATGTAAAAATGTAAAATAAACTTATAAAAAAAAATCATAGAGTAGCATGTTGGATAAGAAAACATAACCCAACCTTCTACTACCTCCAAGAAACACCTTAGTTCCAAAGATAAACATAGATTGAAAGTTAGGAGTTGTAAGCAATTGTACCAGTAAGTGATCTCCCAAAGAAGGAAGAGGCAGCAATACTTACATCAGATAAAACAAACTTTTATCTAAGAAAAGTGAAAAGAGACATGGATGGACACTATGAAGTGACCAAGAGGACAATCAACAGAAAGACATAACACTCATCAATATAAACTTAACAAATGAGGAAGCACCAGAATACATTACACAATTACTATCATTTCTGAAAACAGATATTGGAGAAAACATGTGGAAGGAGACTTCAGTACCCTACACTCACCAATGGACAGGTAGACAAGAAACAGAAAATAAACAAGGACACAATAGCCCTAAATAAAGACCACATGGGACTACTAGACAACAATAGGATATTACCCCACAACAAAATTAATACACACTTTTTTCAAGTGATCTGGGTCATTCTCTAGGATGGAACACATACTGGCAGAAAGACAAACATCAACAAGTACATGAAGACTAAAACCAAGGCTTTCCCTGGTGGTGCAACAGCTTAAAATACAGCACTATGAAGTTACCACAGCCACTGCAGCATGAGTTCGATCCCCAGCCAGGGAGCTGACCCATATGGCATGGCAGACTTCTTCTAACCCACCCACTGCTCCCCTCAACAGTGCATTTCAGTACATCTGACTGTTATGGTCCCCACTCTGCCTCTGATGCATCCTCTCACCTACTCCTGGCCCCATACCTCTTACTTGTATGCCCCCAGTTCATAAATAAATAAACAGATCTTTAAAAATAAGACTAAAATCATACCAAATATATTCTCTGACTATAAAGGTATCAAACTAAGAATCAACTGTGAAAAGAAAGTAAGGACCTTCCCCATTACATGAAAACTGAACCAACATGCTACTGAAAGACCACTGGTTTTGGAGGAAATCAAAGAAAAAAATTAAAAAACATCTTGAGACAAATGCTAGAATGGACACAAACTTCCAGAACATAAGGGACACTGAAAAACACTATTATGAGGGAGGTATATATAGAGGGCAATACAGGCCCACATCAAGAAATAAGACAGAGCCTAAAAAAAAAAAAAAACCTGCCCTCCCACCTCAAAGAACTAAAAAAGAACAACAAAAAACCCCAAAAACCAGAAGAAAGGAAATACTAAATATCACAGCAGAAATAATAAGCAAAATGGAAATGTAAAAAATATTCCAAAAGAGGCCCTCCCTGGTGGCGCAGCGGGTTAAAGCACAGCACTGAGAAGCTAAAGCCACTTCCGCATGAGTTCGATTCCTGCCTGCCCGGGGGGTGACCACATGGTGTGGCAGACCTCTCCTAACCCGCCTGCTGCTCCCCTCAGCAGTGTACTTCCTCGATCTGCCTGTTCTGCTCCCC
>NW_004567124.1:35744420-35775624 GCF_000260355.1 Condylura cristata | reverse complement strand
ACCCGCCTGCTGCTCCCCTCAGCAGTGTACTTCCTCGATCTGCCTGTTCTGCTCCCCACTCTGTCTTTGGTAAAGCCTCTCGCAGCCCCTGAGTCTCTGGCCTGTACACCAGTTCTGTATGCACAAATAGATAAATCTTTTTAAAAAATTAAAGCAGAAATAAATGAAATAGAAATAAAAAAATGAAATAGAAATCAAAAGATCAATGAAACCAAAAGAAAGATAAACAAAATGGGCAAATCTCAAGCCAGGATCACAAAGATAAACAGGGAGAAACCTCAAATAAATGGGATCACAAGTGAAAGAAATTACAATAGACACAGCAGAAATATAGAGAATAAATAGAGATTACTATGAACCTGTAAATGGAAACAAATTCAACAACTTGAATTATAGACAGAAAAATTATTAGAATTACAATCACCCAAACCTGAAAAATGAAGAAATAGAAAAGTTAAACAAATTAATTTAAAGGATCAGAAAAATGATGCAGTAATAAAAACCCTCTCCAAAAACAAAAGTTAAAAAGACCCTCCCTAGTGGCGCAGCAGGTTAAAGCACAGCACTGAGAAGCTAAAGTCACTTCCGCATGAGCTCGATTCCAGCCTGCCCGGGAGGTGACCACATGGTGTGGCAGACCTCTCCTGACCCGCCCACTGCTCCCCTCAGCAGTATACTTCATCGATCTGCCTGCTCTGCTCCCCACTCTGTCTCTGGAGAAGCCTCTCACTGCCCCTGAGCCTCTGGCCTGTACCCCACTTATGTATGTACAAATAAATAAAAATTTTTAAAAAAAAAAAAAGACCAGATGGTTTTACAATGAGTTCTAACAAACATTCAAAGATGAGCTAATCTTTATCCTGATAAAAAACTGAGAAGGAATACTACCAAATACATATTACAAGGCTACCATTACACTAATACCAAAACCAAACAAAGATAACATAAAAAAAAAGAAAACTACAGACCAATCTCCCTAAAAAACACAGCTATAAAACCCTCAATAAAATCCTAGAAAACTAAATCCAGCAATGTATCAAAAGGGTATATACCATGACCACGTAAGATTTATTCCAGGAACACAAGATGGCCTAATACCTGAAAACAAAATTGATTAATGTAATTCACCACATCAACAAACCACATGATCATATCAATAGATGCTGAGAGTACATCTGATGAAGTTTATTTAACATCTATTTATGAAGTCCTGGAAATACTTGGGGGAAATGAAACATATGTTAACATAAAAGCCATAGATGACAAGCACATAGCCAACATCATCCTCTGTGGTGAAAAGCTAAAAGCCTTTTCATTATGATCTGGAACAAGACAAGGATATCCACTCTTACCACTACTTTTCAGTATTATACTGGAAGTTCTAGCCAGAGCAATTAGGCAAGAAAGCCATAAAAGGAATCCAAATTGGAAAAGAAGTAAAGCTATCATTATTTGCTGATGGTATGGTAATATTCATATAGAACCCTAAAACATCTATGGGAAATAAAATGATGTTAGTTTAGTAAAGTAGCAAGTTACAAAACTCAGTAGCTCCTATGCACAATCTGTCTGAAGAGGAAGAAATTTTTAAAAACCACCCCATTCAATAAATACC
Organism: Condylura cristata; assembly: GCF_000260355.1. Taxonomy (NCBI): domain Eukaryota; kingdom Metazoa; phylum Chordata; class Mammalia; order Eulipotyphla; family Talpidae; genus Condylura; species Condylura cristata. Next base: position 35,774,009 of record NW_004567124.1, on the reverse strand, counting down.
AGTTGTTATTAAGACTATCAATATCAAAGATCTACAAAGAGCTTTGTTACACAATTTAACAAAACCAAAGCAAACAAGTAATCCAAAAAAATGGGTAGGAGACCTAAAAACAAAAACACTTCTCCAAAGAAGACAGTCAAATGGTCAACACATTCAACATCATTAGTCATCAGGAAACTGCAAATCAAAACCACAATGAGTTACTAGTGAGAAACATCCATATTTAAAAAAAAAAAACTAGAAACAATAAATGCTGGGGAGGTTGTTTTGAAAGAGGAAAGCTCTTACACTGCTGGTGGAACTTTGTTGCAAACTGGGCCAGTCACTTTGGAATGCTCTGTGGAGGTTCCTGAAAACTGATAATGGAGCTACAATGTTACCCAGCAGTTCCATCCTGAGAATATAGCTCCTGAACACAAACACTTAATTTGAAAGAAAACTTGCACTCCTATATTAATTGCAGCACTACTTATTATAGCCAAGGTATGGAAACAACTTAAATGCCTCAAAACAGATGGCTGGATCAAGAAGATGTAGTTTATATACACAATGGAATACATTCAGCAATCAAAAAAAATACACTCGTGCCATTTGCAACAACTTGAATGGGATAATACTCAGTTTAATAAACCAGAAGAAAAAAATCAGTTTCACTTTTACGTGGAATAGATTCACTTTTATGTAGACTACAAAGAAGTTGAACAAAGGATCAGGAAAAAAAATAAAACTGAACATAGATCTGAGGCATATGGTATGGGGGGGGAGGAGTAGGTCAAAAAAGGGAAGCAAAGAGCACAAGGGACTGTGGGGACAGATCACCAATGCTATGGTGGTGAGAGAACTACAGGGACTACACTATTTTTCGCTCTAAAAGCTCATGTTTTCAAAGTTTTACTGTGCATACAAGATCAAGGTAAAGGCTCAGACACCTTACTCATATAAAAGTATGTAATAAACATTTTTATATCAAATCAATTATTGAAATGCACAATCATTCCCCCAGAAGCTTATGATCTTTCTATATTCATACAATTACTAAACATGAAAGGTTTATTAATAGTATAACTATATAACATCAACTATAAAACATCGAATTTTATCTACTACCAAATTAAACCATGCCAGCTATTTTTCTGGCTTATTTTTAATCTAGTAGATAAATGAAAAGTTGAATGTTCATTACACAAAAATAATTATAGAATCATTAAAATTTAACACTAGAAAGAAATTTAATTAACTTTTATTTTTTTAAAGATATTATTTATTTATGCATACAGAACTGGTGTACAACCCAGAGATGCAAGGGCAGCAAGAGGATTCACCAGAGACAGTGTGGGGGGCAGAACAGGCAGATTGATGAAAGTACACTGCTGAGGGGAGCAGTGGGTGAGACAGGAGAGGTCTGCTGTGCCATGTGGGTCACCTTCAGGGCCTGGATTGAACTTGCACTGAAGTGGCTGCAGCCATCTTGTAGTGCTGCAATCCAACCTGCTGAGCCACCAAGGAGAGCCCTAGTTAACTTTTAGATGGAATAAATTCAATCCTTTCTGACTCAGAGACAACCACTTAACTACCTTACTCAAAACTACAGATTGAATTATCAGCATAATTTTGCATCAAAAATGTTTTTCCTACTACATAATGACTCCTCAAATCCATTGAGAGACAACATATATATATATATATATATATATATATATATATATATATATATATGAGGCATATATGTGAGGCAGTAAGATACCAGAGCTAAATTTGAGGTCTCTAAATCAGACTGTCCACATCACTAGCTGTGTGATCTTCAGCTAGTTACTTAATCGTTTGGTGCCTTGGTTTTCTCACTGTAAAATGAGGTAACTATACTTTCCCAACAATATTGTTATGGAAAAATTAATAGGTATAATGCACATCAAATGGTGTCTGATGCATTGTGTTTAATAAATATAAGTTATTGTTAAGATTCAATCAATAAACACAGAGACATCTATTTGCTACATTTTAAAACAGCCTAATTATACTGGAACTGGAATATTGCATTACTTTTGACTTTTGCTTTTCAAATACACATATAAATCACTTTGATAGTCTATTTTGGTACGAGAATTATATAGCCAAAGGAATCATTTCTTAGTGAATTACACACAAAATTCCAAATATTAAACCCATAATAAAGGTCAATTAATTTGAATACCATTGACTTTGGTATTCATTGAACTCAGTCTACTAGGAATATAAAAAACAGATGGATCATTTTTTAATGTCTCCTCCTCTGTAACAAAATTATTCTCAGTAAAGTTCATGAAATGAAACAAATAATAGCCCAGAAAAAAACAGTGAAAATTCTCTTTGATTCACCTCCATTTATGTCAATATAAAATAAGTATTATTAGTATATTAGTACAAAAAGGAAAAATGTAATAGAACTAAATATTGTTCTCCTGAAGTACTAAATAACATTAAGCCTCTTACTCCCTGGTATTTCTATAGTTTTAAAGAAAACATTAACAATTAAAAATATCAATTTGAATTTGAATTCAGTTATTTCAACTCAGTTTGAGCTCACTTTGAGTTCGAATTATTTGAGCTCAATTGTTCAAGAGTAATTTCACATATAAACTACAACTTGTGCTTACCAACCAAAAATATTATACTCAGTCTGTCTTTAGTTTCACTCAAATTTTATACACAAATAAAAATTCTAAGTAGTTCAATAGAATGACCACTTTGATATAACCACATTCTCTTTCTTCATCCTTACGGTCACTGTACTATTACTGTTTATAAAGATGCATAACTTAAACAAAATGTTATGGGCCAAAGGAGTTGTAGACATGAATGACACCCCAAATCTTGGGTCACCCTGAAATTTTTATGAATTTACTTGAAAAAAAACCAAATTGACTATAGTTTACTCCATGTTTATTAAAAGTTGATGTGTGACTGGGAATTTTCTGAATTCAATTCCATTTTAATAAGTGTAACATTTATTAGGAAATAAACAACTAAATATGCTGATTTGAAGCTTACATATATATTACTAAGAACAGTAACTACAGAAATTGTTAAGATCTGTAGACACAAAAGATTTAGATATTTTCTAATTCTGTGATTCTGGTACCCTAGAAATTACTATCTTTTTAACAAAAAGAAAATCTGACATAATTCAAAAGACATTTTGGTTGGGACAAGATGTCAGTTACAACCACAGTATAAACAGATATATCTGACAAGAAAGTGATACACGGGTTTAAAACCGTAGCTAATGTCTTCCACTTCTGCTATTTTGCTTCCATTTTTCTGGCAATGGTGGTCCTTCACCCACAAAACTCCCCCTTTTCACTTATTGTATGTATGCACAAACTTCTCTTGATAAGAAATTCCAGGCTGACAATAAAAATCACAGGCTAAGCTCCTGAAGATCAGCCTGCATTGAGTTTGGGTAAACGACTCAGGAATCTGATTCTAAACAGGCCAGAAAAGGAAAACAGGCCAGAAAAGTTTAAGAAAAATTACTAGAGTCTTGACAGGATCTTTCACGGTTCCTCCAAATTCATCCGCCTTAAGGGTTAATGTTCCTATGGGCATTAAGCTTTTATTTGAAAACAAAAGCAGAACAGTTGGGAGAAAGCAGACCTCTGGTTTAGATTTTCAATATCTCAAAGAATTTATCAGATTGGATATGTGTTGTGAAGGAAGACACCACCAGGAGGCAGTATAGAGCTGACAAATTTTACAACTTTGGGGTTTTTCGGACATAACTCTACAACATAAATGGTTGCTACAACATAAATGGTTGCGCCCACAATTTATGTGAACTCAGATTACACACACTCGCAGAGGCAGCAGGCTTATTAGACACAAGTAAAAAAAGTTGGCATGTAATCGCTACAGTTTTCTCTCACTAGAGGGTCTTTTTAGACAGCCATGGTAAAAAGAAGTTCCCTTGAAGTAGCATTGAACCTGAGTCAAAAAATGGTATTACATTACAAAGACCCCAGGTAAATTTAGGTGGTGGCCCAATTTTTCTGTCTCCAAATTTCAAAATACAAATCCTACTCTTTTAATTAGCATCATAACCAGATGTTTTTCAATAGTTTGAATCAAACTTTTAGAATTCTAACTGGGCAGGGGGAATGGAGTCACAGCAAGCTGTACCATGGCTGTTTTTATACTTCTTTGAGTACAGTTGAAATGTCCTGGCCTTTAAAAGACAGTGCCTCATGTGATCATCTGTTACCCCAAGTAGCCTTCATCGATTCCCCCACCTCTTTTGTCCCTTCCAGTCCATACTCTTCCTTTGAGATAGGACCAAAATTCTCTAGCAGCTTAAGTAGTTTCTACTAATATCAACTCCTAGCTCTTTCCCTCTAAAATTCCACCATTAGAGTTGGGTAAATAACTCTAAAAGACAAAGGAGGGCCTGAAGAAGAGAGATTACTTATTTCTCAGCTTGCCAAAATTAGATACTCGCCCCCTATCAAAATAGTAAAGCATGATGACCCAAGCCTCTAGGGCAATTCTCTGACCTAGGTTTTTAAGACTTTCAACTCCACAATTTCAGAGGTAGTAGGAGGCAAGAAGGACAAGACATTCCTGACACCTAACTGGATATAATTCAAACCAACACCATCCTGGGGGGGCGGGGGGGAGGGGGAGAGAAGAAGCGGGACAAGAATTGAAAATAAAGCCTGACTGCAGAGCCAACTGCCACCCTGGAACTTAGTGCCCTAAGTTGATAAAATTTTGACAAAATGTCAGGAACCCACTGGGAAAAAGGCTAGATTTTTAGTATGAATTGCTGGAGGCTACAAATGACAAACACTTCTATGAACCCAGAAGCTGCCTAAATATTATTCCATTGCTAACAGCGGCACCTGCAGACATTAGAGAGATTTGTAAACGTAACTGAGGACTCCTAACCCACGAGGGTTATTTGTAGGTGCATCCTGAGTCCTTATCCACGCACATCACGACATCCGCTAGCCAGGAACCACGATCCTGAAACATGTACCGCAACGAGCAATCTCCCCTCCAGGATCCAACTAGTCCACTCTTTCTGAATAAAGCACAGATGGCCGTACTGATGCAATAGAGCTATGGCATTAGCATTTCACTGGGTGGGGAAATCTGGTTGTGAACAAAATGTCGATTTCGGAGCGCGATCACTGGAAGACAGCTGAGAAGAGCTGTCTCCGGGGTGTCCAGCGCGGACACTCCCATGAAGGTCCTGTCAGGCACTTGCTCCTGGTCAGCACTCGGAAAACTGGCGACCCCCTCGGCCAGAAAGAAAAGCTTCCCCGCAGGGGCCTCCAATGCCTCTTGAGGAAGAAGCCCACCACAGGCTGGAAGCCGCGCAACTGGTGAGGTTTCCCTTCCCGGTGGCCCAAACCCCCTGAGGCCCCGCAGCCCCGCGCCGACTGCTACCCGCCCGCCTGACCCAGCCTCACCCTCTCCTCTCTGAATGCCGCGCAAGAGAGCCCGGGTCCGGACCACCGAGACCCTCACTCAAGTGGCGTAGCCGAGCTTTCCGCTAGGGCTTCGACCGCGACGGAGCCTCACAGTCCGCGCCCCCGGACCCGCCCCCTGCCAAGCTCCGCCCCCCAGGCCGCCGTTGCCTAGACAGCCGCGAGGCCGCGAGGCCCTGGGGGCGCGAGCGAGGCGGGCAGCAGAGAGAGCGCAGGCGCAGGCCCCAGAGCTCCGGCAGCGGAGGGGCGGAGAGACCGCGGGAGCGCGAGGAGGCGGGGGGCGGAGTGGGGAGACCCGGGAGCGCGAACCGCTGCGGCGTCGCTGCAGAGTCCCGCGAATCGCCCACCCCTGCTGCAGGTAGGTGTCCTCGCTGTTGGCTGCGGCTGTGGCCGGGGCTTCCTATGCCTCGCTGCCCCCGCGTCCTGGGCTGGGGTCGTGGATTGGGGGTGAGAAGGGGATAGGTCAGGCTTGCAGGGCGCTTGTCCGGGAGGGCTGAGATCTGACTGCTGACCTTCATCCCGGCTGGCCCAGGGAGCTGGCGAGGGTGCTTGGGGGCAGCCTAGGGCTTCAGTTCCAACCTGGGGGAGCTGTTTCTTGTCACATGCTTCTTATTTATTTTTGCAAACTGCCCTGGTTGGGGTCTAGTTGCAGATGTCTTCCCTCCCATTCTTTGCTTCTGTGTGCCATCTTGCATTTATTAATAAAACATGCAAGCTGGGGTGAAGGGGGGAGTTGCTGCGAGGGGGGGTGGGTGGGGGGAATCCCATTGCAGTATGGCAAGCGACGTGGTATTTTCTGCTGCCAGACGTGGTGTTGAGATGGAAATCCCACACCCTTAGGATTTGTGGCTTGGTTGGCCATGACCACTTCCTAGTGGGCTTCTCCATTTGTCGGGAGATACTGTGGCAGCAGGATGGGTGGTCAAGAAAGGATGGTGAGTTTTCCACCCACAGGCCAGAATCCCGTTCAAAGGACAGGTGCAAGTTTAGGCACACAGTTCCCTGGTTGCTAACTTGCAGGGAGCCTTCAATCCAGAAAATTGTTTTCCCTGATTGCCAAGAGGAGGCCTTTAACCGAATCCCTGAGACTTGCATGCTCAAACTCATTAAGGTTTTGCATCTGAAGATGACTAAAGCTTGCCACCTGTTGGAAGTCAGACCCTATTAAATTCCCCATAATCTATTCCACCAATCCGTATTTTCATTAATACTGAGATAGCAATAGATTGGTTCCTTATATCTTCTTTTATTTCTGCTTGGCTTTTTGTTTTTCAAATGAAGCACTTCGGATATGATGTCCCATCTGATGTAGATTAAAATTTACACTATTTGTTTATGTTGCATATACTTACCTGAAGACTGAATTCACTTCAGTGTGTTGTTACCTAGTTTTCCTCACTTTTCCCTTGCCTCAAGCAACATTCTGAAAATGGGATATACGTCACCAGTTGCCTTTCTTTTTTACCACAAAAATACTGTGGTGAAAAGAATAGTAAAAGGTAGAAACAGAATGAAAATGGTTATCCCATGATGTTAGGATATTGCAGCAGATCTGTGATGCTAAGATGTAGTCACTACACAGAATCATAAGGACACTTTTCTTAAATGCTCATATGTGCCAGTTACGAATAGCTTTTGGCTCAGCTATGTATTACCTCCAGGTTGAAGATGAAGACGCTGAGACTCAGAAAGATTTGTTAAACTGCCCAAGGTCACACAGTCAGGGACATGGTAAGAATGCAAACCCAGTGCTCCTGATTGCTGAGGTTGGAGGAGCCCCTGGAGTAGCCTTTAACCCTGGTGCTGCCATTCCCATGTGCATGTTCATTAAGATCACTTTATGCCTGATTTCATCTGATTTCCCATTCCATAGATTCCCTACCCACCTTTGCCGCTTTCTGATGAGAGAAATTTATTTCAGAATGGGGCCCTATGGAATTTTTTGAGGTGGCACTGAGCCTATAAAAAGAATGAGGTCCAAGACATGCTTCTGATTAACTCTCCAAACAAGCAGTTAAGTTCAAAAAGTTGCTGTCTTTCATATTTAAGTGTATGAAATTTACATATCAGGTAGAATGAATCACTCATGTTTTTCATTATCATACCCCACTCCCATCTTTTCACAGCCTTCCATGCTCTCTGCTGGTCTCCCTGTCAGTCAAAAGAACTACATTGTCTATCACAGTTATGTGTGGGTGCCTTAATTCAGGCAAGCCATACCAGCTGGGGATCATAACCTAGTCTCTCTACAATTGTAGCAATTATTCAATTTAAGTTCTTGGAATTTGTGCATTGAATTATAGATGTACATTTAATCTTGCTTTGCAAGTGCATTATTACAACGCAGGTATTGATTTTACTACACATTCCTAGAGCAGCTTTCATAGTGTTAGAAATTGCCATAGTTGTATCAATGGAAAATTCAGCCAAATTTAGCCTCAGGTCATATTTGAGATGGTAGTGAGAAAGGTGAGTATAAGGGATTATTTGAAAATGACATCCTCTGGAAGTCACAGCTTTCAATTTGAAACTGATTAATAATATTAGGTAGAAAATATGAATGCACATTTTGTAAGCTTTCTTTTTTTCCTCAGGCATGTGACAGGCTTTAGAGCACTGTGATGGTACTTGTTTCATTTTACCATGTCCTGCTGTCCATAAAGCAGTATGTATAGCATCTTGCCTCATGGAAAACACTTTCAGAAGTGTTTCCGAAGAGCACATTCTCCAGTACTTATGGAAATACTGAGCTGGAGTTTCTCAGCCTGGGAATTTCCAGTCTGTCATCAGATAAACTCAAATTGAGTCCAAGGGAGGCAGCCGAAAGCAGAGAGAGGTGATGCTTGATTTCTGGGGAGAAAGTGGGCTTTCCTCTGGGAAGTATCACTGTCTGCGTTAGTCAAAAATCTCACTGTTAAAAGCATCAAAGAGGGATCGCCCTAGTGGCTCAACGGATTAAAGCACAACACTATGAAGCTCTCACAGCCAATGCAGCAGAGTTCGGTCCCGGCCAGGGAGCTGACCCATATGGCACAACAGACTTCTCCTGACCAGCCTACTGCTCCCCTCTACGCTCCCCTCAGCACTGTTCAGTGGATCTGCCTGTTCTGCTCTTCACTGTGTCTCTGGTGAATCCTCTCACCTACTCACCCCCATATCTCTAACCTGTACCCCAGTTCTGTATGCATGAATAAATAAAATAAGTCTCTTTTTTTTTTTTTTTAAGCATCCAGGAAGTGGCCTAGTCTATTCCCTTCCCTTCACACTGGATTTGACTTAATGCAGAACCCAGCACCCTTCCTTGTGTATAGTCACTTCGAGGAATGTAAAGTGTTCCTGGACGACATGTATTTTTTTCTGGAAGTATATCCAGTATTTTAAAAGCCACTGAGGCAACTGTATATACTTAAGCATTATTATTTTCTTAAAGATGTATTTATTTATTTATTTGTTTAAAGATTTATTTATACAGAGCTGGGGTATCGGCCAGCAGTGAGAAGATTAACTAGAGACAGAGTGGGGAGCTGAACAGGCAGATCCATGAAGTACTGAGGGGAGCAGTGGGCGAACCAGGAGAGGTCTGCTGTGCCATGTGGGTCACCTCTAAGGTCAGGGATCAAACTCCCATTGAAGCAGCTGTGGCTAACTTGTAGTCCTGTGCCCTAACTGGTTGCACCACCAGGGAGGGATCCTTAAGCATTATTCTTTTATTCCTCTCACCAAGCATCTTTTTTGTTTGGGCATTTTAGAGGAGGGGGGAGGCACTCAAATGTTCCCAAACTAGTGCAAGCAGGGATTTTGGTGGCTGATTGTAATGCATGTATTAATGCATTGTTGAGTGAAACACTGGGAAATGGCATGTCTCTTTCCTTGACTTGACCTTGTAAGCTAGTTAGTTGTGAAATGTGCTTTTTCTGTAGTATTTCTTAATTGAATAATCTTTAAAATGTGAGGCTAGGAAATCACCTCTCTTGCATCAGCACTTGCCTGTGTTGTAATTTCTATTTTGCAATATGTATTTGTGAAACGTTCAGCTATCACAAGCATATAGAAGATAAGTCAGTGGTTATAATCTCCTGTAATCTTACCCCTCAGCAATGTAGCAATGCACCATTAGGTGTGAATTCTTCCGGATTTCTGAGTGTAGATAATAAAACACTATCACTTTCCAGTAATACCATGCATAGGTGTGTGCTGTTTTGCAGCTTCTTTTCTTGCACTTGTTAACATGCCTGGTTCTTCTTGAGGGCCCTTGATGATGCACTTCTAGACCTTTTATTTGACCACAGTTGGAACTAGGTGAGAGCAGCCCTGTAGCCAGGGTAGAGAACTAGCATAAGCTGTGTCCTGTAAGAGATAATTCTCTATTCACATTCTCTCTTTTCTAACCCTTATGGCAACCCTTTGTGGTCAACAGCTGATAGCTGAGGACAGCACAGCCCCAATTACATGATGCAAGGTGCAGCTATGACATTCTAAACTACAGTGTTACTGTGGCTGAGACCTGGGGCTCACTCTACCCCTCACCCTCAACCCGGCGAAACTGCTTGTGATTTGTAATAGAACCATGACTGGCTAGCACAGGTGCTCATTTGCAACCCAAGTTTTGGGAAATATAGGCTGCCTTCAGGAAGCTCATTTCTACTTTTCATTCTGAAGCTGCAACACACACATTCATTCAGCTGCTCCCATTTGGCTTAAAATAAGTCTGAAGTGAGTTATTTCATTCATGATTTACTCAGGGTCTCCTACCCTAGTTGCGGAATTGCCATTATGTCCAGTTAATGCATTGTATAAAGTTAAGCAACCTTGCCCCTTAACAGTTTACCTTGAAATAAAAATCTTTGTATTTTACCTGAATTTGATGCAGTGTTTTTAAAAACATTTGTTTGACACTTGCTAACTCTCCTTTAGCTCTGATTACTAGAGTTTTCATTTTTCCCTTCAAAACAAAACAGGATGAAACAATGTAATCCTTCAACTTAAGAAAATACTCCATTGTTTTGAGGCAGTCTTGAAAGAAAAGATTGGAATTATTCTACCATCTCTCCCTGTCCCTTCATTGTCATTTCCTACCTGGGGCTCTCTAAGCGCTGTCCCTCCCCTCTGAATACCATATGTCTGCCTCCCAGGACAACCCTGTCCCCCAGTTCTCTACTAAACAGAATTCTTAAAAGTCACCCTTGATTGCATAATCATAAAATACAATCACAAATCCAGTGGGTTCCTCAGATTTCATTTCTGATAGCTCAGCAACATCTGACCCTCTTGAATTGTACTCCCTGAAATGCTCTCTGTGTTGGCCTCTACTTACTGTCATCTCTCTCTTCCCTTTGCTCCAGTCCTTTCCTTCTATGGAAAAGTGCTTAAAAATGGGGCTGCATTCAGGACTTGAATCTTAAATGTTGTCCTTGACTTTGATTTACTTAACAGCCCTTTGCCTCTGTTTCCTCCTCCATAAAATGGGAACAGAAATCACTGCCTCCTGGGCCATCAGAGAGTTAAATGAACCTATAGGCACTACTAAATATCACGATCTATCATTTTAATTTTATTCAGATACTCAAAAGCTTCCTTTCATCTGCAGGGTAAGACCCTGAAGTTAGCTCCTGATTAGTCTACTTAGTGCTCCTTTCCTTTCCCACTGGGCCCACGTCTGAGACTTTGTCCAGTGGCCCTCCACTGAACCCTTCTTCCTGTATCCCTCCATCCTGGGCCAAAGGAGGGAGAGCTTAGGAGCACAGACCACTGGGCTGGAAGGCATCCTTTTTGGGTACCTGGCCCATCTCTCAGGTGGGTAACAATTACGTAAGGACTCCAGCTGTGATTTATGGTTCTAAAAAATATCCTCCTCAACCTTTAGCACTATACACAGAGTAGATATTTAACTTACATCCTTTAACTGCCACAACACTGTAGTTATGCTTGGTCTTTCTGTTATAGGGCAGGGAGAGAGGCACCCTGGAAGTCCCAACCTGCTCATTCTAAATGGGTTCTACCATCTACCACATCAAGACAAAACATATACGGCCTTTAATGGAAAGGAATTTTAATACAATTCGTGTGCAATACAGAAAAGACAATATAGTTTCTAAATCAAACACCCAAAGTTACCTATTCCCTTCATGGGTAAAAAAGTCCACCCAAAAGGGATTGGCCCAAAGCAAGGCCTGAAAACCCACCACTAGTCTAAAGCATCTTCCAGTGGGGACCCATGGAGAAGGGTCAGAAATGACCACACAAGTCTGAGAGGAAAAGAGCAACATTAAGATCAAGATAAGAAATGACCACACAAGTCTGAGAGGAAAAGAGCAACATCAAGATCAAGATAAACGCTGCAATGGTGAACCTCCTCATAGGTCTCTCCCCCACATCTGTTTCAACCAGCTGAGGGCCACGTAACAAGAGCCGCTTCTTCACATGTCTCTCTACTCCATGTGGCTCCCTCAGGTCACTTTTGGCTCCATCCTGCTTCCTTCCTCTTCACTCTCCAGATTCTGCTCTGCTCAGCTCCACCTTCCTTCTGGGTGGGGCAGGGAACCTGGAAACTCCCCTTTCCCTGGGACCAGCCTATTACACTTCCAAATCCTTTTCTTCCTAAACTGAAGCTTGACATCAGTCCTATAACCTGTATAAGCCTTATGTGGGAAAATACAGATGCATTTCCTACCCCAGAATAGACCACCCCAGAACCTATGGAATGAAGAGAGGTGGGTAGAAATAACCAAATAATGGGAGCATAAGGAATGATTTTGTATCTGGGTGATCCCCAGGAAAAGGGGAGTTTCCAGGTTCCCTGCCCCACCCAGAAGGAGGGTGGAGCTGAGCAGAGAAAGATCAGGAGAGAGACTGGAGAAGAAGGAAGCCGGATGGAGAGCCAGAAGGAGCCCTGAGGGAGGCACATGGAGCAGAGTCATGTGAAGAAGCGGCTCTTGTTTCTTATTCCTGGGCTGGTTGAAACAGATGGCGGAAAGAGAGACCCATGGGGAGGTTGACTATGGCAGCATATATCTTGGTTTTGATGTTGCTCTTTTCCTCCCAGACTTAGCAGGCTTTCAGGCCTTGCTTTGGGCCAATCCCTTTTGGGTGGACTTTAACCCATGAGGGGACAGGTAACTTTGGATGTTTGATTTAGAAACTATATTCTTGTCTTTATTGTATTGCACACTAATTGTATTAAAGTTTCTTTCCATTAAAGGCCTTATATGTTTTGTCTTGATAAGGCAGATGGCAGAACTCATTTAGAGCTGGCAAGTTTGGGGGTTCCGGGGATTCCCCTCTCACTGCCCTGTAAAAGTTCCATGTTTTTGAAAAGCAGTGTGTGAAGGGGTTAGGATTTTGTAAAAGACTTGAAACATTTTTCTGTTCTCATGTTCTCCCTGTGAAATGAGCTCTGAGGGTGGTAAGTGACCAATTTTAAACTCTTCAGACTTTGTCACAGACCTACTCCCAAACCACTATATCTAGTCCTTCTTTCTTTTCTCTTACTCACTAGATGAAGAGGACAATGAAGATCAAAGGAGGGACTGCCTACTTAAAATAGTGTCCTACCACAGCTATTCTGTGTTAGCATGACTAAACAGCCTCAGTTTTCATCCATTTTTGCTGTGTCTGAGGCCATGAAACGTGTGGTGCTACCAGTAGAAAAAACTTAGCCCTGGATGCCTTAAGACTCATGTGCAGTGCACAAGATTCTCTTGCAGGGATTCTCAGCCTCAGTAACTCTTTGTGATGAGAGCTGTCCTATGCATTGTGTGATGGTTAGTGGAACCCCTGCCCCCTTGCATTTAGGTAGGAGGCACACTGCTATCCTCTGGCCAGGTGTGGTGATTAAAAATATCTTCAGACATTACCATGTGTCTGCTGGGTACAGAATCACCCTGTCTGAGAGCCACCACTATACAGGATAAAGCCAGAAAGCTTAGCAGCGCCCCAGTTTATAGACTATTTGGAACGTAGACAGTTTGGGTCATTAAATGTGAAGATTATAATAGACCTGAAAACTAAGTTTGGGTTTGAAATTACTGGTACGGAGAAAGCAAACGTAATGTCCTTAAGCAGTTGAGTTTATATCATGAATAAGGAGAAGTAAACAAAGTAGTTGGAGAAATTCAGACCATCTTACTCCTGAAGTTCTCAGGTATGTATATAGCAGCACGTATTAGGGCCTGTTCTGATCCTCCCTGGGGTCTTTCTTGTTGAAATTGCATTTAAGTGCCCCCAGTACTGCCAGTTCTTTGACAGTAAAGCAGAAACGACTATTTCTGGAGAAATTTTACTGATAACCATTGGAGGAGATTATTCCTGACCTGAGGTGGCCAGTGCTCCCCACAGAGGCTACCCTGACCATGAAGCTGCTGTGTCAGCTTCCCTGCTGTGGGAAGTCAGGGAAGTAGTGCTTTGGTAAAAGGCCACAATGCCCGGTAATCATTATGGCTGTTAGAAAATTCAGCAATAGGGCCCTCTCTGCTGGCGCAAGGGGTTAAAGCACAGTGAAGCTATCTACAGACACTGCAGCATGAGTTGATACCCTGCCCCAGCCCCGGAGGTGACCCACATGGTGCAGCAGACCTCTACTGACCTGCCCACTGCTCCTCTCAGCAGTGTACTCTCGAGGATCTGCCTGTTCTGCTCCCCACTCTGCCTCAGGTGAATCCTCTCAGCCTCCATCTCTGGCCTGTGCCCCAGTTCTTGTATGCATAAATAAGCAAATCTTTAAAAAAGAAAATGTAGCGGTAGACTTGTGATTGACAGTCCTCACGTGTGTGCTTTCTAAATCTAGTGGAATAAATGGCGCACCACACTCCACGGCTTAAAATAATACTGCTTGCTGAAAATGTTCAGGCTCCACCTTGGGAGAGACTGTAGGATGTATGTGTATCTGCAATAGAGTCTGGAGGAAGTGACTAAGGTTAAATGCAGCTCTGAGGATAGGATCCTGATTCAGTAGGACTATGCTTCATACAAAAAGGCAGAGACAGAATAAAGGTGGCCATCTGTGAGGCCAAACCAGGCCCACTGGCACCTTGATGTCAGGCTTCCAGTGCCCAGGACTGTTATGTAGGCCATGCAGTCTGTTTTGGTATTCTCTTTTGTTAAGTATGTTTTGTTATTTTGTGATGGCAACCTTAGTGACCTAATATATCCAGGATTATCATCATACAGATGGGTCAGTCTGGACCCTGAGAGGTAGCGTAGCAGATCAGGGCACCAGGATTCCTAGAGTGCAGCCCCAGCTCTTCTGCACATGATGGGTGTGACTCTGGACAAGTCACTTCACTCTTATGCGTCCTGGCATCCTCTCCCCAAATGACGGGATTGAGCTTTGTGCACTCAGTGTCCCAGAGTAATTACGCTTCAGAATCATGCAGCGCTTTAAAACAGCAGGGCAAAATAATTCACACAGTGCACTTGCTTCACAAGTTGTACTTTTGTTCTGTTTATTGGAAGAGTCAAGCATAGATGAATGGCATTTGGCAGGAGGAAACCATGGTACCTCTGAAACCCTTAATTAGACACCATGGGCATTTCTGTAGTTTGGTCTGGATCACAAGACACCACATTATCAAATGTCGCACTGTAGTATATCATCTGCAGGTATTCAGCGCTTTTGCAACAGCTTGCTCATCTGTAGCTTCAGTAGCCTGTGTCAGGCAAGGAACATTTATATTTCAACTAGTCTGTCATTGAAAACCCAGATGTTCATGTATTTAAATAGATGAAGGTTTCTTGTCCAGCTCCTGTGGAGAACAGCCTACTAAAACCAATGACAGGCAATGGAAGTTTGGGTATCTTGGTGGTGACACCTGTGGCTTACCACCAGATTTTGTGCATAAATGTTACACACAGCTTTTGATATATTTTTTAAAGATTTATTTATTTATGTATAAAGAACTATGGTACAGGCCAGAGGCGTGGGAGCAGTGAGAGGATTCGCCAGAGACAAAGTGAGGAGCAGAATAGGCAAATGAACAAAGTACACTGCTGATGGGAGCAGCAGGTGAGATAGGAGAGGTCTGCCGCACCATGTAGGCCACCTCCCTGGGCTGGGAACCGAACTCATGTTCTGTGATAGCTTTGCAGTGCAGTGCTTTAATCCATTGTACCACCAGTTAGGGCCCAGCTTTTATATATTTTTATTCGAGTAATACATAAAAATCACACAAAAGCAACACAATAAAACAAATCATCTATGATCCTACTACCTATAGATAATTCATCTTTTATGCCTATCCTTGTATATTTATGCATAGATGATTGAGTTCCATAATTTAAAATAATTTTTTTTAAGATTTATTTATTTGTACATACAGAGCTGGGGTACAGGCCAGAGGCTTAGGGGCGGTGAGAGGATTCATCAGCGACAGAGTGGGGAGCAGAACAGGCAGATCGAGGAAGTACACTGCTGAGGGGAGCAGCAGGCGGGTCAGGAGAGGTCTGCCACGCCATGTGGTCACCTCCGGGGCAGGCGGGGATCGAACTCATGTGGAAGTGACTTTAGCTTCTCAGTGCAGTGCTTTAACCCGCTGCGCCACCAGGGATGGCCTAAAATAATTTTTTATTGTGATAAATTGCACGTTGAGATGTACAGGAAACACTCACATTCTGCAGTCCTCATCACCACCCATGTCCAGAACCTGCATCTTGCAAAGCTGAGACTCTTTACCCACTAAACACAAACTGTCCCTCTATAGCTTACAGCCTCCCTACACACTTTGTTACTGATACCACAAATATCTTTTTTACATTATATTTTATGGTATATATTGTGTTTCATAACTTACAGAGGACAAGAGGCCTGTATAATAGAGCACCGTGGTTAAGGGGGTGGGAAGTGAACCTGGAGCAAGTGCCTGTAGGGCCTTGTGGACCCTGGGGGTCCACAACTACCTTTGGGTAGTTGTGGCCAGAGGAATGGCATGATTTAGCATGTTGTAAAAGCCCTGCTGGCTGCTGTGTAGTGATATGTGCAGGGGGGAAGAGGAGCCAGGGGGTGCCCCCAAAGTGAGAAGTGATAGTGCTTGGACCAGGCTCTATCAGTGGAGTGTGATAACAGGAGGCGGTCTGTGGTTGGATTCTGGATCTATTTTGAAGTACAGCCAATGGCTTTTGCTGATTGATTGGATATAGGATAGGCAGGGAGAAAAAGAGGAGTCAAGGTTGACTTCAAGGTTTTTGGCCTGAGCAATGGAAAGGATGAAATTGTCATTTCCTGAGGTTGAAATGAGAGAGGAGTGGCTTTTGGGGTGGCAGTGGGGAGATAAAGAGCTCTGTTTTGATCTTGTTAAGTTTTACTGTGGGATATCTGATTAAAGATGTCAAGTAGGCACTTGCATATGCAACTGTAGTGTTCAGTCAAGGAAAAGAAGGAATAGATTTGGAGATAGAAATTCGGAGACAGCAAGTGTGGGCAACATTTTAAGCTTCAGATATGGTGTGCTTGCCCAAGCCCTGGCAGAAAGCAGAGCTCAGCATTTCAGGAGGAGAAGACCTGGGTAAAGGGAACTGGTGGTGTGGTCTTCTGAAAGCTCAGAGAGCAAAGTGTTTCCAGAAGGAGCCAGTGATCACTTGTGTGTGTCTCTGCTGAGAGGCTGTATGTAGCAGCCTGCAGGCCATGGCTTGTTTTTCACGTGGGGTTCCTGTCACTGGGGTCTATGTTACATTGACAGTAAGACCTGTTGAGGGCTCCAGACAGGTGTTCCATTTTATTGCTTCATTGATTTAGCTGACATTTATCAAAAAAACTTCTAGGAAATGGAAGGTGACACAAGTGAATGACACCCCACCCCTTTTCCTTAGAATAATCTAGGAGAACGAGATTTGAGATACATAAGAATGTCAGATTGGAGTTGTTGAACTCAGCATTCTTTTCACACACATTCGTGTACTATATTTTGTCTACCCACTCTTCACCACATTCTCTCAGTGAGAAGACTCTTGGGCTTTCTGATTTTTCTTCCTGAAGGAATTATGCTTTATTTCTTGAAAGAAAATCACCTTTCTCATTTCCTGACTGTCTTACCAGGGACCAGTTATATAAGAGAACCTTTCCTGCTAGCTGAACGTTAACTTTTATCCTCTAGGAGACAGCCATCTAATTTTCTAACTCAGTTGACCCTAAAAGAATATCCTCTCTTTTCTTGAACCCTCCTAGCAAACAGGTGTATTCTCCTCCCTCAAAACAGAGAACAGTTTTGTTTTGATGTGGACTCTGATTTGTGCATATATATAAAAAAATAATAATAGTAACTTACTTGGTTCCTGGAATCTCGGTCTCTTTGCTTTTCTATTAATATTTTTATTTTAAAATTCATAAAAGCATACTTAAAAAAACTAAATGGGTTTAAATCCTAAGACTCCATTTAACATTTAAAAAATAGTGGTTCATAGATCTTTTCATGCAGAACATAGCATACCTTGTTGAAGTCAAGAGAATCCATTGTATTTTCTTTTTTATACTTAATACTGACAACTCAGCTGTATTTATTAAACCAATATAAACTAGTCTTGTTGCCAAATATTTACCTTAACTCTGTGAACTTGAACTTTTAAAGTATAATTGTTAGTTTTTGATTTGTTCTTAATTATTGTTTTTTATTGAGCTAACATTGGTTTACAACTCTGTATATGATTTAGGAGTATAGCTTCACAGCTTTTCAGATGTTACTACACCACACCCACCACCAAAGTGCCCACAGTGCCCCCCAAACCACGGGGCCGCCACCTCACTCTGTTCCTCTCCCTCCTCCTTGGTATCCTCCTTCTGCAATCAAATTTCTGAGGTTTTTCTTTTTGTCTGTTCCTTTGTTTTGTTTCTCATATTCCACATATGAGTGAACTCACCCAGTGTTTCTTCTTCTGATGTGTTTCATTCAGCATAATCTGTTCCAGTTCTATCCATGTTGTCACAAATTATAGCTGAATAGTATTCTCTTCCAGCCACTCACAGTAGTTGTGCTTTCACCATCACTAGTTCCCCTTAACATTACTCAACCAGTGATTATTTAACACAAGTCTAACAATATGGGTCTTATTTTAGAAGAACCTATTTGGATAAGTTTAGAAGTCCCAGGAAGAAATGATTTCCCTGAGCCAAGCAGGAAGACCTCGAAGAAGGCAGGAACATGAAAAGGTGTGACGGGTTTGACAATGTCAGAGGGTTCTGGGACCATCAGACAATAGCTGGGCCTCAAAAGGTAGAAAAGATTTGAAAAATTAAGGCAAAAGATGATTATGTGAGATGTTTGATGTGTCATTCCAAGCTGATGCTGATTGTGATCATAGTACTTTTAGGCTGGTCTGAAGAGGTGACTTCATTGTCTGAGGTAATTCACAGTGAATCATACAAACAGGAGACCCATCATACTGTCCTGTGCTTGAGAGACTTATGTGATCAAGGGTCAGAATTCCCTTTAGAGAGATGTCAGTACTGCTCATAGTGGTAGTGAATTGCTTTCAGAAATAAGAATGCCTTAATTTACCTTTTAGCCTTATACAATAATGGAGCCCTGAAGATATGTCAAGACAGACAGCTCCCAGCTCCAGAACAGGTGAAAGTGACCTTTCTTGGGAAAGGGGTCTTTGCACTTGTGATTAAATTAAGGATCTTGAGTAATAACACATGATCAATGGGGAGAAAATATCATCACAAGCACCTTCATAAGATAGGCAGAAGGAGAATGGACACACATAAGGAAGTGGCCTTATGACCACAGAAGCAGAGATTAGAGTGATGCAGCCACAAGGCGTGGGAGGCCTGGAGTGATCAGAAGCTGGAAGAGGTGAGAAGCAGATTCTCCCCTGGAGTCTGAAGCAGGAACACAGCTCTATCAACACCTTGATTTTGGACCTTGGGTTTCAGAGCTGTGAGGCAATCCATATATATTTTTTTTTTTATTTTTTCCTTTTTTTTTTTAGATTTATTTATTTATTTGTGCATACAGTACTGGGGTACAGGCCAGAGACGCGAAGGGTGAGAGGATTCACCAGAGACAGAGTGGGGAGCAGAACAGGCAGATCGACGAAGTACACTGCTGAGGGGAGCAGCGGGCGGGTCAGGAGAGGTCTGCCATGCCATGTGGTCACCTCCGGGGCAGGCGGGAATCGAACTCATGCGGAAGCGGCTTTAGATTCTCAGTGCTGTGCTTTAACCCGCTGCGCCACCTGGGAGGGCCGCAATCCATATTTTTTTTAGGACACCAGTTGTGTGGTAATTTGTTGTAGCAGCCACAGAAATGAATACAGGTGGTAATAGTTATGATGAAAATAAACAGATTGTAAATGTGAATCTGGAAAAGCCCAAGACTTTAGCTGAGGTGACCTGATTTGTGACCTTGGGGAGGAAAGTCCAGAATATAAGTGTAATATAACAAGGTTAAATTTAATGTGGTCATCCATTTTAGCATCCTCTTTAGGGGAGAATTTCATGGGTGAAAGCAGGGCCATTGACCTTAGAACACAGAAAAGGGGGAGAGCTAGACACTTGTAGTGAATGCCATAGACAGTCAGGTCGGAACCTACAGTGCTGATGCTTGTGGTGGGAGAGACCTGGAGGGAAGCAGTCCACTGGTGCCCTGCCCCTTTGTTTTGATTTCCTACACTTGCAGACCCCAGTTATCTTCTGGACTCTGACTCTGGGCACCTGGTTGTGAGCATGGCATATTATGGCTGCTGTCTCACACACACACAGAGTTGAATACATTTGCAACCTCGTTTTTATTTCTTGTGGGTTTGATTATCAAGATGTAGCTAATCATGCTAAGATTGACTCACCCTTGAGATTGACAAAATTGAAACCACATTTGCCAAGTTAATGCCACACAATGACCCATGTTAGCCATTGGGTTATCCATATACTCTCAGGGTAATCACGAAGCCCTCAGGAGGCATCACACTTCTCTCCCATTTTAAAGTGGGAGAAATGTATTCAGCAGACAGTTTTTCTTGGCTCGTCCAAATGGGGATAAAGTAAGGGACTGCTCAAGTCCAGAGATTCCCCTCAACATGTCCCTTTAGAGAGGATGATCTCTACTCCTGTATTAGTTGTTAGAGATGCTGTAACAAAGTACCATAAACAGGATGACTTAAAGTAAGAGCAATTTACCCTCTCACAGTTTTGGAGGCCAATAGTCAATGATCAGGGTATGAGCAGGGCCATCCTCCCCCCAGGGGCAGCAGGGGAGAACCATCCCTTGTCCTCCTGCTGACCCCAGGTGTTCTTTGTACAGCTTCATCACTCTAATCTCCACCTCTCTCAAAGAACATATGTCATTGGATTTAGGGCTCGATGCAGTATGGCTTCATCTTAACAAATTGTGTATGCAAAGATCTATTTCTAAATTAAGGTCATGTTCTGAGGTTCTGAATAGACATGAATTGTTTGGGGGTTACACTGTTTAATCCATTATATCTAAAGTTGGGAAAGATACCAAGATTGGAGTGCCTCAGTTTATGCTAAATAAAGGTGAGTCAACTACTGCCCAGACTGAGCCGGTCCTAATTTGCACAGGAGCTATGTTGTGGATAAAGAAGCTTGATGGTAATATAGAGACAACTCTGTCTGGTGGCAGCAGTGATATATAACGATGTCTCTCCTATTAAGGTCCCTAAGGACACCCCTCAAAACTGGAGCAGCAGTCTACCCACTGGGTGTCTATCCATGGGGCTAACCCCCACATCACCTGCTATTCTCTGCTAAACAGCAGCTAAACAGCTTTGTATTGTCTGCAAACATGGTGATTATTCCAAAGTCTCCCTTTCTTTCTTTTTTTTTTTTTTATTTATTTGTGCGTACAGAACTGGTATACAGGCCAGAGGCTCAGGGGCGGTGAGAGGCTTCACCATAGACACAGTGGGGAGCAGAACAGGCAGATCGACGAAGTACACTGCTGAGGGGAGCAGCGGGCAGGTTAGGAGAGGTCTGCTATGCCATGTGGTCACCTCCCGGGCAGGCGGGAATCGAACTCATGCAGAAGTGGTCTCCCTTTCTTCTATGGTAATGAGTTTTTCTTCTAAGAGCTGCCCCACCCATAATCACTTTAGTTACCACCCAAGTTACTGCCATCTTGGCATTGGTGCCATGAGCTTAAAATGTCACAGAAGTTAGGCCTCCACAGTGCTCTCCTGCCAAGTCACTGACTGGGCATCACAGTGTTGGCATTTTTCTAATCTTCCCATCTCAGTGAGAAGATACTGTGCTTTGTGCAAAGTATTACATCTTAGTGTCCCAAACTGTCATTCCTCATTTGCTCTTAAGAGATCCTGGGGATTGGGCCCTCCCTGGTAGCACAAGTTAAAGCAGAGCACTATGAAGCTGTCACAACCACTGCAGCACGAATTCAATCCCGGCCAGGCAGGTAACCCATATATCATGACAGACCTCTCCTGACCCACCCACTGCTCCCCTCAGCAGTGTATTTCAGTACATCTACCTGCTCTGCTCCCCACTCTGTGTCTGGTGAATCCTGTAACCCCCTTCAACTATCGCCTGCATCCCAGTTCTGTATGCATAAGTAAGTAAATCTTAAAAAAAAAAAGAGAGAGAGAGCGATCCTGGGGATTATATTATACAAATTAAGCCCACCCAATTGGCAAAAAGTGTCAGTGACACCTTGCAATGTCCTTGGGTTCACTACAGATGATGTTCTAGTCATTTTGGAGCAAATACCTGGAACTGGTAAGAAGGGAACCAGGCTCCCAAGCAGCCATGACTGTCTGGGTAGACTCAGCACAGGTTGGGTTCCAATTCCAGACCAGTCTTGGGGGTGTAGATCTAGGCAAGATGCAAACTGTCCATGAACCTAGTGATATGGGCAGAATCCATGACATAGCTGAAAAACACGTGACTATTGGATATGCCCTCTTTGTGGAAGGAAATGTCCCCTACACTGTGGTCACACCTCTCCCAACTCAGTGTGGGGAGAATTACTTATCCTTTTCAATAGTGTCAACCTCTGTCTTCCTGACTCCATCCCTACTCACCCACAAACTGTACTTACTATTTTCTCTGTCTGGTGGTAGCCTTCAGCAAATTCTAAGTTGTATCTTTGTTCTAAAAACACTTACCTCAACCCTCTAACCCACCAGCGTGCATATTAGTCCCTCTTCCCTTTTGCTGCAAAGCTTATTGATACTTCCCAAATTTACTGATTCACAAATGTGCAGGGTACAGTGCCAGAGTGCAGCCATCGGGGTGGGTAGAGAAGGGGGTGCTACCTCTCCTGCTCTTCTGTCTCTATCAAGATAATGGCCAATTCCTTAACATTTGTGGTCTGGTCCTCTCCTTTCCACGGTCTCTATTATCCAGCCTCACCCTCTTCATCTCACTTCCACCATAAAGAGGAAACACGCTGCACCTAATTAATTCCTATGTCTCCTCCTAGTCAAAGCATTATTTCCTTGGAAACCCTCGTTACCCCTTTGCTGCCTCATTTGGGACACATTCTTCTTTTACATACTGGTAGTTGCATCACTCCTTCATATGGAACACTTAAACAAGTTTCTAATTCTGCATTTATGAGTGTCCTTCCCAAGCTACTTAAACGCAGTGCAGCAGGGACCATGACTGTTTTTACTCATTCTGTGCATAGCCAATGTCTGTGCGTCCTGGTCATAGCCAATCACTGAGCAATGGTAGGAGCAAGGCAGGAAGGGTGTGCTTCTAGGAGCTGGCCAAATAAAGAGCTGAAAAGAATTCTAATGCTTCCAGCAAAGTATGATAGTGGAGTTAGACTCGGTGTGTTGAGAGCATAGAATGGTAGCAATTAACTTAGAGGGGTATAGGTGCAGGTGTGAAGTAATCAGCAAACACCTCTGAAAAGATGAGTAGGCATTAGATATGCAAATAAGGGAGAAAATGGCCTCTGACAGAGGGAGGTCTTATTCAAAGATTGTGAGAGGACTTCCTGGACTGAGGGGATTGAATGAGTTGATAAAATGAGTAGGGAACACTTAGAGAAATAACAAATGAGGCTAGAGAGTGGGGACCCAGATAACAGGGCCTTGCCCATTACCTGTGGAATTTTAATATATACAGAGAGACAGATGAACTTTAAGTAGGCAAAGAGTATGACATATTTGCATTTAAAAGAGATTTCTTCTGGCAACTGGAATTCTCATATGTGACTGGTGGAATTGTAAAATAGTATAACCACTTGGAAAGCTGTTTGGCAGTTTCTTAAAATGTTAAACATACACCCAGCCTATGAATTAGCAGTTCTACTCCTAGGTTTTTAACCTAAAATTAAAAATGCATATCAAAAAAGACTAACACAAAAATATTCATGACAGATATTTCATAAGAGCCAAAACTGAAAACAACTCAGTTTTCCATCAGCAGGTCAGTGACAGAATAAAATGTGTTCTTTCCGTACTGTCAGATGCTATTCAGCAATATCAAGATGCAATGTACTGACAAATGCAGTAGCCTCCGTGAATCTCAGGCATTATGCTGAGTCTGTGAGGGTAACCTGGATGCAATCTTGATAACGCGTGTGGGTGGACTTCCCCACACCAACAAGCAGTTATCTGACAGGGTGTCCCAGAATTTGACTCAGTGCTGACACCGTCTACCTGGAAATAGCATCTGATTCATCAGATAAAGAGCTCAATGTCCTACCACCACCCTTTCTTCTGACACTGACTGCAAATCCAGGCTACTACTTGTGCTTCTGACCAACTGGCTATATATATATAAGGAATTCCCAGGTGGCCTCCTCATGTTTGACTGACTTCCTAGAGTAGGCTCACAGAATTCAGGAAACCCATTTTCTCACGAGATCACCAGTTTGCTACAAAGATAATTTGGGAACAGCCAAGTGAAAGAGACACACCAGGCCAGGTGTGTGGGAGGGATCCAAAGCATCTATTCCCTCTTCCCGTACACCACCCTCCCGAAATCTTCCATGTGCTCACCAACCCAGAAGCTCTCTGGAGCCCCTCCTTAAGGATTTTTATGGATGCTTCTTTACATAGGCAAAGTTGATTAAATCATTGGCAATGGCACCTGAACTTAGGCTCCAACCCTCCCCCTCTTCTTGGAGGTCTGGGGGTAGGACTGGAAGTTCCATCCTTGACCCACTTGGCTGGTTCTCTTGGCAACCTGCCCTCATCCTTGGGTGTTTTCCAAAAGTCCCGTCACAAGAGACACCTTTATTTCCTTTAGGAAATTTCCTTTGGAAAATGGCAAGGTTTTTGGGACTTGTGAACCAGGAACTTTGTACAAAGACCAAATATATGACAAATATATATTGTAGAGGAATGCAAAGGCCAAAAGGCCTAAAACTTGCTAAAACTGTTGCTCAAAGATATGCAATGCGGAGGCCGGAAGGCCAGTAAAACTGTTGCCCAAAGATAAGTTTCAATCCCCCCTGGAGTAAATGTTCCAGGAACTAACTGTTATCTGCACCAGGCATCTGATCTGGCAAGCAGGGACTTGTTACCACCTAGCCCCTCCCACAATGCCTTTATAAATCCATGACATTAAGAAGCCAGGGTCCTTCCCTCTCAAGGAGTATCTGCTGCATCGGATTGCTCTGGGTCAGACCCTAGCTCGAGCTAGCTAATAAAGGTTCACTTTGCTTTAGCATCAGACTTGGGTCTCGGTCGTTACTGGACTCAGCGAATCCATACTTTAACAATGTATTGGTCATCTGGATGACCAAATATATAGATATAGTTCCTCTAAGTCACAACATTGTATGAGCTAAAGAATCTACACACAAAGCAACCCATACCGTGTGATTACATTTTTATGCAGCTCAAAACAGGCAAAACTAAGCTTTGGTCATAGAAATCAGGACAGCAATCACTGCTATATATCTTTGACTTGACCACAAAGAATCGAAGGGAACTTTCTAGGAGGTGGTAGTATTCTATATGTGGATTGGGAGATGGTTTTGTTCAGGTCCATCAGACTGTCTACTTACAGTGCTTATGTTTTGTTGTGTATAAATTATGCATTCAAAAAAAACAGGGAAAAAAAGCTTTGGAAGCAATGTGGAGAATGCTGCAAGAAGGGATTAAGACAAGAGCTTATGATCATGCAGCAGAGAAAACTTAGGCTTTATGTGGTGGAAGTAGATTTGGAAAAGGAAGTGAGATGCTAGAATTGCCAAAATATCATTAAAAAGTGCTTAGAGGAAAGGGTTAAGAAAATGCTATTTCTACCCATTGGTAGTATAAGTACAGTTGGTAAAAATGGAGAAGCAATTTTTGTGGGGGAGATGATTGGTATGAGAGATGAGCTGAATCTCAAGAGTCAGAGGTGTGTACCTCAAGGGCCTCTACATGTCCAATGCATAAGACTAAAACAACGGGCCTGCAACCTGGGGATCCATGGGCTGGAGGTGAGGATGGGGTCACCAAAAAGTAGGCACCATTCAAATCACTACTAGAAGAGTTTGTAGAGTATGCAGAGACAGGTGTTAAAAACACAATCCTGGAAATCTTTGCCATTTGAAGGATAGTAGGGAACATGGGGCCCTGAAAGGAATCAGAGCCTAAAAAGGTTGCAACATAGAAGCCCAAGAAAGAGGGAGTGATCATTTGACAAGGAAGACCAATCAGAAAAGACCTAGTCTGTGACTCTCTCTCTCCAAAGCTCTTCAAATCCCACTGACCTCATCCTAGTGCACTAGCACATGGTTTCCTGCATGTAGCCAGAGCTGCAGGTGCACAGAGCCAGCCAGTGACTGACTCCCAGCCTTAGCCTCTCTGCAGCATCGTGACTCTGGGGAGTCCTTACTACACTCACTCAGTTAATTAAAAAGTGCTAAGAGGAAAGGGTTAAGGAAACTGGTAGTAGAAGTACAGTTTGTGAAAATGGAGATGTTTGGTGCCAGATTAGCACCATGGTCTTCCTGGTCCTGATTTTGTCTTGCTTTCTCCCTTCAACATCAAATGGAAACAGCTCTATGAAGAATCCCTAAGTAGAAGATACTGCAACTAACTCAGTGTGTCTCTTCCCTTGTTGGTTGTCAGCCGAATAAAGACACTGCCAAGATGGAAAACACAAAGCACAGTTATTGGTTTCTTTGTGACAAGAAAAAGATGGTGAAACCAGCATTCCTGAAGAAGTGTGTCCTGGAGGGGCAGTGAGAGGGGCTTAGGCAGCGCTCTTCAGAGTGGAAGGAGTACTTCAGGGCTGGTCTCCACTCCTTGTAACCAGTAGTGTCAGTCATTCCTCATCTCCTATGGGGAGGACAATGGATGACATACATGAGAGGAGAAGTGGGCAAAGTGACCTGAGCCAACGGGAAGAATTCCTGCACTCTTATTAACCCTGTGCTCGCAATACCACAGAGTAGAATTAGACCTGGCATCCTGGTAGTTGACCACAGAGGAAGATGGAAATAGGTATTGACAATACCAGTCACTAACATTAACAGGAGGCTGGGAGCCACTGGGCCTGAAGAGGATAGGAGTGAAATGATTTTTTTTAAAAGCATAAAGAAGTGAAGGGAGTAGTGTTTTGAGGGAGCTTTTGAGGGGTGCTAGTCTCCTCGGATGTGTCTGTGACTGAAGTGTGAAAAACATGCAGTTGAAGGTGAAAGGGCAATGGAAATATAAGTGGGGAGGGATAAATTGCAAAGTGTTGTATATAATCCTAAGAAGCATTAGCAGTAGGGAGTCAGCAGGAATCATAACTAGGAGAAAGTGCCATCACAGAAATCTTTTGTGGGGAGATAACCACCTGAATAAAGTCTGGAGAGACAGAAGGTCCAGTTAGGAGGTTGTTTCCTTGACTCAACCGAAAGAAAAATTGATAAAAAGTTCCACACACATTTCTGAAATAAACTTGAGGAGATTTGGCAGCTGGTTAGGAGATATGAAGGAGGGAAAGGCTCCATAGCCCTTAAGTAGGGTAGATGTTGACTCCACAAACCACAAGAGCAGAAACAGCCATTGGAGGGAGCTTAAGATAACGAGTTAAGATTTTGACTTGCTGCCGGTGAAGTTCCCATGCAGCCTTGATAGCCCTGTTTCAACACACAGCTATTTCAGAAAGACCATCACTAGGCAAAGGTGAGGTGTTGTGAGTCATCAGTGTTTAAGAGTTGTGAAGAGAAGGCAAGACCTCAAAGGAGATAAGAGAAAGAGAGGATGAGGACAAGCTGTAGTTTGTCCCCAAAACCAAGGGAATGGAGTTTTAAGAATAAGAGGCTTATCGTGTATCTCAAATTCTACAGAAAGGTGGAAGCTTAGCAATGTCCCCTGGACTTGATCATCGGGAGGTCACTGGCTATGGGATTACTTTTACTAGAGGGAGAGCATAGTTGAAGTCAGATTGGGAAACTAGGGAGAAAGCATAATCAAACATAGAATAAAATTAACTTTCAGACCTGCAAAGGTTCAGGAAAATTTCTTTCCGTAGTTTGACTGAAAAGAATTACTTGAGGATGTCCTCCTGCAGAGATCAAAAGGAGTCCAGGAGAGGAAGACTGGATTCTGACAGGGCAAGCAGAGTGCAGCCAGGACAATATGGGGCAGCAGCACCGTGGTATGTCTGAGCTGACCATTTAGCAGGAAAGGGGTTTTGGTGATCTTATAATAATAATATGAAGAAAATATATCTACTTTCTGTAAGAAAAAAATAGGTAATGAGAAACCTTAGAAGAATAAAGGAAAGTCCTTAGACGAAGACGTGATCTAAACATGAAATTAGAGCTAAAATATAGCAGGATTTTGAGCAATAGGAGGGAGTGTAAGAAAAAACACTCCCTCTTGAGCTCTTCCATCCAGCAGCATAGCTGGTGAAATAGGATTGTGTCCCTTTCTGTAGTGATTTAATCATGGCCTGAGTGTGCAGTGAGCAAGTGAATATATGAATAGTGCTTAATTGGTCCTCAAGTTTGAGGTTCAATTTGTGAGAATGTTCAAAACTTCATATAGCTTCTGAACAGAACCTAAATGATTTAAATCTTGGTTTGTAAAATGTACTGGTCCACCTGAAGTGGGAATGTTGAGAAGATGTCGGTGGTATGATATGAATCAGACCTTTTACACTACTAGCCTCTGTGGCTGTCACTACGTCTTTGATCGTATTAATGCAGAAGGCGCTTGGGAGCGTGGGAATGGGGCATGGGGTGCCTGATTGCGGACACCTGCAGCATGGACCGCCTTGTAGGTGTGCACACCTGAGCCTAGAGGGGATAAAAGCAGCTGCAGTAGCAGCAGTGAGAGGATGAATGATGACTACAGAAGAGGCAAGACCATGAGATGATCAGAGATCCCAGAGAAGATCATAAAGATTTTGGGGGGTGGGTGGCTGAGAGGCTCAGTTGCTTGCCTGCTTCCAGGCTCCCCCAATCGCCCCCCACCTGGCCTGTGCTTGCCTTCTTGCATGTGCCTGCCTCCCTGCCTGTGTACCTGGTTCCCTGAGAGAACATTAACACCTGAAAAATCACCAAGGGCTCCTGGACCTTCTTTATCTATGTGCCCAAATCAACAGTGAACCTGGCCTGTGCTTGCTGGCACTTATTTTAAATCTCTAATATGCATGGACCTTTTATAGGTTATTGAATTCTTAACAAACCTATAAGTTAGGTGCTAGTTTTAGAGCCATTTTTCAGATATGGAGACTGTCACCCAGAGAGGTGAGGTAACCTGTCCTCGTCAGGCTGCTAGAAGGTGGAAGTCTTGATACGGGTGCCCAGTTGTCACCCAGACCTGGCTGCCAACTGTCTCCTGCCCCCAGAGCAGAGGATAGGTTTTAAAATAGCCTGAGGAGGTCAGGGTTTGGGGGGTCGGAGAGGAGATGTTGAGAGAAATGCTTTCTTTCTGTCATTTTATATACTTCTGAACTATCTTGTTCAGCAGTATGCAACATCAAGGACCAAACATGAAGCAAACTAAAATATAGCAGGATTTTGAGAAATTTGATCGAGTGTGACAAAACAGAACACTTGTACTTAAGCTGTTTCCACCCAGCAACATGTAGTAGTGTTGAGATTATTATTCTAATATTTCTTGTCATTGTCAGTAGAATTGTGCTACTTACTATGTGCATGATTACTTTATCTTAAAAGTCCTACCTTGCAGCCCACCCTGGTGGCGCAGCAGGTTAAAGCACAGCACTGCAAGCTGGCCCTAGCAGCCGCTTCAGTGCAGAGTTCAATCCCTGGCT